>NW_020884877.1:16933536-17354363 GCF_003945725.1 Corapipo altera | reverse complement strand
ACATAAACACACAGACACACATAAACGCAACATACATACACACATAGCCACACATGCACACACACGCACAGAGATACGCATACATGCACACGCACATGCATGCACACACATATACACACACACACACATACACACAGTCAGTTCACCTCTCTCCCCAGTTCTTGTCACAACAGCAAAGTACAAGTTAGATAAGATAAAGTGTCTAAGATCCATCCTGTTGATATAAGCCATGCAGGACAAAAAGGCTGGAAAGGCTAAAATACATTATTCCTGATACACTGTATATTAAGGGCAGAACTGAGTTCAAACATAGTAGTTTTCTTAACAAGATAGTACTGCAACTACTCAAAATTTCCATAACAGAAAAGAATAGTGAGAAATGTATTTTTCCCCATGTAACTCATGCTTCATATTCATATTTCTAAACTGATACTTATTTCCTAGCATTCTGTGGTTAATGCCATTTGTATTTCAATAACATGGTTCAGAGAAATCTGTTTGTTTCCTGCCAACATTGGTTATTTCTGACAACCAGAACATCACAAAACTGCAAATGTACGTTTTGATCAGCCTAGTTTTCCTTTCCAAATACGCAGCTTCTTTTAATGAATGCACAGTTAGAGAATGCTTCAAAGGAAGTGATTCAAACTCACATGGTCCAAAAGGCTTTGCAAAATGACTATATGCTGCTGCATACTATGTATTTGTCTACTCTGGAAGTCTAATTATCTAGCCATGTGCTTTAGTAAGATTCACAATAGTGGCAGCATTAGAAGCAAAACAAAATTTACCTGTCAAAGAATGATATTTACAAGCTCTATAGATTTACTGCTCCTAACACCTGAACTCTGTTCTCTGGACTGTTTATACTGTAATGGTGAAGAAGCAAATGGCAATTCTTTCAACAGCCAAACACTTCCTAACTTCTGCAACATCAGAACCTCATGATGTAAGATAAATAAAAGTGTAAGGAAGCTAGAAAAAGGGTGAGTCATTTGGAGAAATGGACAAATTATGGAACAAAAAAAATATTCAGTTTGGTCAGCAACTATACAAACAGTTATACAAGTACTCTAAGGCTACTAAAGTATACACATTTCACAAGTGAGGAAATGTGATTTACAAATGTAGGTTGTGCATTATTACATGAGACCAAAATTAGGAAGAATAAGCAAAATACAACTGAAGTGGAACCAGTTCCTAAGTAGCCACACACATAGCCAGACGAATTCACAGTGACTAAGTTTTTCTTCTTTTCACATTTGAGAACAAATAAAGGCTGTAAGTAGAAAATACAATCATGATTTGTCACACTGTCTGGAGGACTTTGGGTCCATAAAGGCAATAAATGCAGAGGTAACTAGCAGATAAAATATAGCAATTTAGCTTGTTTTTTACAACTTCACACTTCCTGGATGAACAATATAGGTGTGTTTTACAACCCCATTCAGAGACAATAACTTGACTGGAACTTCCTCATCCTACACACCAGCAGGATTCGAGGTTCATTAGAGGTTATGCTGAAGTGAGATTGTGCAAACACTCTTTAAGCTTTGGTGACAATGTAGGCAAGTTACGCCAGGAACTGGAAGTATAACAGCAGCATGCAGGTGAACTACAAGTAGCCCAGGCATGTTTGTCATACAGATCTGTAGCACATATGCAGAAATTCATCTGCATATACTCTTGTTGCTTCAGTACAGGGAAGCATTAAAAGCTCAGACTGCAGAAAATCTACTCGGCATGGAAATTTATTTGATCGAAGACCCAGCACCAATCTATGTAATTACATCATCTTTTTACCAGGGTTTTACACTTCTTTAAAAGTACTAAATAAATTAATTCAGACACTTGAAAATGCTACTTACAGTGTATTTTGTTACATTTATGTAACTGTAACAACTTGTTAATATAGAAATCAAGAGATGATCTGGATGATGATTATTTCCCAAGACAGACTATTCTAATAATTAATTTAGTATATTTCATAGCATCTCATCAGATTCTGAGCACATGGAGAAAAAACCTCTTAAATTACAATTCTGTGTGATCTATCAATATCCCACATTTTTAAATAGTCACATTCTCAGACCAACATATAAAAAGTGTAAAATTTGTCCTGCACTTAATGCTAAATTGGCATATTCTAAAAGTAGCCAAAGGCTTCAATATTAAGCAAGATACTACAATACAAGAAAGATAATAAGATTTTCTAAGAATAATAATTACATGAGGAGAATTTTTTTTAACTGATAAATGTTGGTTTATCAGTTAATATGTTGAATAATGAAGTTGGTGAAGATTTCATATTTATTCTACTCTGCACAAAAGGTACAAATAGAATTATATGACTCAATACCCAAATGTAAAACACATACACTACAAATTGTTTACACTCCCCATCTCCCACTAGTGTTTCCTGTTTGAGTTGTATCATTCAAAAATACCTGTGGAATTGCTGTGTCTTGAAACATCTTTGCATATATAATCTCAACTCTCAATACTTCTGGGTTTTTTTACAGTTGTAAGGTAGTAGTTTAAGGGTATAAATCACTGTTAGGGAATAATTTCAATTTATACACAGACCACAATTTCTATAGTTTAAGCACATTCTAATCTGCAAAACTGCTATAATGAAAACTCATCAGCATGTATATATATTTCATAATGCTATGATTTTTTTATAAGTAAGTAGCTAATCCCAATATGGCCTGAATTAGCTTAGTGATGTCTGAAATGTACTTCTCTTCAGTCAGAAATTTTGCTTTTTCTCCCCCCACCTGAAGCAAGCCCAGAAATATGAAAAAACCCCCACAAACACAGCCCAAATCTGGTTCTGATGCAAACCTGAAATCAAATCTGATTTTAAAAACTGTACAGTATTTATATAACTTTTAAAAATGCAGAGCAATTATAGATCTAGACATAATAAGATTCTTTTTTTGGTTGGGATATACTTTTCAACTATGTTCTAACTTAAAAATTTTACCTGGGGCTACTGAAGTGTTTACATATCCTTGCCAGTATACATACCACTTTATCCTGAATTTGCAAAGCTGACTGTTGTAACAACAAATCTTCCTTCCATTGTTCAATATCATACTTACAAATGTGGGGGAGTAGGCTGGGGAATCTGTCCATGAGATAACTACGAATGCAGATTATACTATTTTTGCAGTCAGAATACCACTACCTTTTAAATTTCTAGGGTGAAACCATGGTATTAGTATTGTCAAAATACTTCCAGTGGAAGAGAAAAACCAGTATGAGAATTGGCAAAGGTAATTATAGTAATTTATTGAAAAAACCCCATACACCATTATGCAGCCAGTTTAACAATGCTATGAAATAACACACAGAAAGTCACTTTGGCAATGTGCTTCTTGGACATTAAATTGATCAATTTCAGGTTAAGGGCTTGATTTTTTGAAACGTCTTCTAAAGGAAACTTAATTTCAGTCTGTCAAAATGTGTGAGCTTACAGCTAAGTATATGAGGGGAAGAATTCAGTCAGGAAAACACTGACAAAGTAACAGCGATTCAGAAGTAACTCTTGGGTAATCTGTTCCCTTTACATGGCTCCTCTTTTGAGATACTTTATCTTCAAAAGGAAGAAAACCATAAAATAATCACCATGGCACATCTCAAGCTGTCTCTTCAGTGTTCTGGGATTGACAACAGGTCATCTAACACACTTTTGAAGTACTGTCACTCCGTAATGAAGAGACAGGAGTTTGTTCCATGGATACACATGACTGCAATTCATTTGTTCATCTTTATCCAGGAGTACCAGTGCAAATCTGATTGCAGACTGTAGCTGTGTGACTTTGTCCTTCTCTTTCCTTGTTTTTCTTTTCCCCTTAAAGACAGTTTCCTCATGCCCAGGAGCTCTCACACTGTTTATAATGCAGCACTCCCCGTAGGACACAGGAACTTCTAATGAACAGAGAAAGTTGAAAAGGGCTTTTATTTTCATTCTAAGGCCTTAGTCTTCATCACTTGAAGGACAATGAGCTGCATAATCAAAACTAGGAAACCTGACGGGCAGTTCTCCCCATTTCTTAAAAATTTGCTTTGTTGTTTTCTTGTCTGCAAACACAACCACAAAATTTCTAATCTTCAGACAAGGTAGGTCAAGGCCTCGGTGAACCATCATATTTCCCCAAGCCTGCAAGTATAAGAAAATTACATTTCAGATAAAATAGACAAGATCATTAGACAGAAATAAATACAACAACAAAATAAGAGTAAGAAAATAAGATGTTCCTCACTTGTCCACAATCTTTACATATAATTTCCCCATTTGTCTGGTAATCGGCATGCTTATCTTGCAGTGTCTTATTTTCTCTTGTATGATAAAGGCTTCTGAAAAACAGTCAGACAGCACCCATCAGAATACACCGGTCATTCAATGCTACAAACACACAGTGACTACAATTGCTGAAGACATATAAAACCTAAAAAGTCATAAACTCTCTAACTGTTGTGTACATTGAGGAGTTGGAGAAAATGCAAGGTCATACTTCATGCTCCTACATAACGATGAAATACGTGTATACTCCATGTCTCTTTTCACTGTATTTCAGGAGCTGCATCCTCCCTCACATGTCTAAAGTAGGAGCAGAAGGCTCTCTGTTATAATAGGAGACAGATCTAGTTAAAAGGAAATCAGGTTTGATAAGCAGGACTTTCCTCTCATGAAGCCATTTATGTTAAACTCTGTTAAACTTTTCAGTGACCTGATGGCAGCAGATTACCTTCTTTTCCAACTTATAATGCAAATTAAGAGCTCAAGAAAATAGTTTAATTCAACTTAATTTGCATTTACTTACTATAGTAAATTTGTTGTAACGGGTATCATACAAGCCAAGTCAGATGTGCTTTACTATCACATAACAGAGACCATCCTACCATTCCATCCTACCAAGATACTGCCCACCAAAGTTCTCATTTCTTTGAGACATATCATTGGTATATTTTGTAAAGACTTTTTGAAGAGGTGTGAGAAATTAGTACCTACATATTGGAAAAATTAAAATTGAGCGGCAGCCCTAAATATTAAAGTGTTTTTCTGTGAAATTGCCTTGTCAGCATAATGTTAACTGACAATTCAAATACAAGGTAATAATTCTTATAGCTCCTCTGCATAGGCTAATAGTAACCATCAAGTACTCCCTAAATAAAATGATGCAAGAATGTGCACATACCCTGCAGCTCTGGAGAGTTAGGTCCAAATCATTCTGTTAAGGGCTAATGTAGAACTACAGGGAATAAAAAGAAAACGTCTAACTGTCAGGTATTATTTCTTTGACAGTTCCACGACACCTGGAAAAAATTAACTAGATCTGTCTCCTATTATAACAGAGAGCCTTCTGCTCCTACTTTAGACATGTGAGGGAGGATGCAGCTCCTGAAATACAGTGAAAAGAGACATGGAGTATACATGTATTTCATCGTTATGTAGGAGCATGACAGAGTTCAAGTAACATTTGGATGATACTCTCAGGCACATGGTGTGACTCCAAGGGATGGTCCTGTGCAGGGCCAGGAGTTGGACTCGAGGATCCTTGTGGGTCCCTTCCAACTCAGCATATTCTGTGATTCTGTTTACCAAATTAGATAGCATCAGAAGCATCACTGGGAGAACTAAAAGGGGTGTGTCACCAGTGTGAACATCCTCTAAATACACAATTGTCAATGCCCAGTATGTGGCAGTATGTTATTTGAGTACCTGGCCATAGGCAAACTCTTATCCCAGGTCTGTTAGAATTGTAAGATCACTTACACTGTGGAATACATACCATGCTACATAGTAAGTGACCTATTACCAGGTCTATTACAGGTTCTATTACCACAGAACCTGTATCTTTTTTTCAGTTTCAAACTCTATTCACCTTGAATCAGGGTAAGAACAAACATTTCATTCATACTCCTTAACTGTAAATTCTATAGAGCCTAGGACCTGACAATATTGGAATCTTTTTTTATCTCCCAGGGTCTAGAGGGTTACAGGCTCTTTTAGAGCCTTGCTGAAAAGAAAATCTGTTTCTGCCTGAAAGAGATAAAGTAGTTCATAAACACTTACTGGAAATCTTTTTTCACACTGACATGATGCATGTACTCAATAACTTGTATGTCTTCTCCAGAACATATCGTTTTGTGGCAATTTTTGCATAAGAATGTTATTAGTGAAGGATTTTTCTTGTATGTCTTGCGCTGATCTTTCTTTGCCTTCATTTGTTTTTCCACTATACTTTGCAACTGGAAATTCTCAATCTAGAAACAGATCAGTAAGACCACTGTAACATTCTGGTGAAATGACAGCAATAGTTTTCTTTTCCAGTTATTTTACTGAGTTCACTGACAACATGACTTCCAGTCAATTTTCCCCCCTTACCAATAGAAAACCAGACCTTTCTAAAGGACTAGAAAACATAGATTATACAACAAATACTTACAGAAGAATTCAAAACCATATGTAGTAACTAATATTATTTTAAGTTTTCCTTCTCTAAGTAGATTTCAAATAGAAAGTATTTCATACAATATAAATTAGTCCTCTTTAAAGGGAAAGTGCAGAGTCGTAGTAAATACCTTATTTAAATACTCTTCCTGTGGCATCTTCTGGACACGCTGAATGGCCTTATACATCATTTTCTCACGGAAAATATTAACATCTTCACGTTCAACAGCTCCTGAGCCACTCGGAGCCACAAGAGCATAGGTGCTTTCATCAGCTCGAGCTCGACCACGAGCCTACAATTTGCAAGAAATACAACAATAAACAGCACAATGTTCCCTATGACATCACACAACATTTTTTCCTAGTTTCATGATGGAGGACATGTATTATTCCCTATGCAGTGTCCCCAAAGAGCATTTTTTTTTCTATTTAACTCAGACAGATAAAGAATTGGTGAATTGTTTCTGCATTATCGTCAATGATACCTGTGAAAACTGCTCAGAGATTTGTGATTAGCACATTTTGCAATGCATACACTGTATTTTGTCACCAAAATATAAACATGCATTTAAATATTAAATGTATAAATATTTGTGCTTACAAGTTAAATGAGAGCATAGTCAAACTGATATTCTGATATGTAATTATCTCTCTTTAGCTGCTGGTGGTTTGGTGTACATACACTGGTGGTACAAATGTCTCTGATATCAACTGGTCTGATGATCATATTGTCATACCTTTTCTACTAAAAGAGCTTACTGTTCATGTAGAACTTTGAATGGATACTACAGCATTAAAACATGGAGGCAAATTTTATATTGCCTACAGACTGAGGGTGGCAATTGGAAATGAACCTTGTTGCAAGAGCATTTTCTCTTTTAGCCCTCAAGTATTTCAAAATTATTTCCAAACACCAGGTATATGATTCACCATTTGCACATTCCAAACAGAAAAGCAGTATTAAAAATAAGTTGTGTGTGCAGAAAACTCATACCTGCACCATAGCAATTTCATTGGTGACAAGGCCATAGCTAATAACGATGTTACACTCTTTGATGTCCAAGCCTTCCTCAGCTACAGTAGTAGCGATAAGTAAATTTACATTTCCACATCGGAATTTATCAATAACTTCCCTTTGCTCATTCTGTAAATTAAAAAAGAAATAAAAAAATCAGTTTATTAACTTTCAGTAGAAGTTTCTTTTTTTCAGTAACAAGTTTCAGTAATTATAGTCCCATCATTTCCAAGTTGAGTGTCAAACATCATGTGGCTTTAACAACTGCATTTAAGCACCTTGCAAGATCACAGATGAGGAGTTCCTATTGAATATAATAAGTGTTTAGCATCTTTTTTTGTGGGAGAAGGGAGCAGAAGCCAATCTTTTTAAGGTAACTGAGCTTGGGAGTTTGTAGCCTATGTCACAGGTACTAGGAGATTTGACAATGTAGTTGTTCTATTGTTTTTAAAGTCTTTAAATTCTTATTCAGAAGTCTGGATTTCTACCACTTCAGTCATGTCCAATCAAAGTATAGGCTTCTAAGTCTAGTTCCAAAGCACTTAAAATTGCCCATAATAAATGGAGATAATAATTTTAGTGATCTGGGGAGCACCAAAAAGCACAGCAATGATACACTTACAAAATAAAGCATCCAAACAATAGACTTCTGAATCAGCTGGGTATTGTCACCAGCTTGAGTAGAGGGACAGAAACTTGCTATTTGCTATATTCAGTTTCAAAATGCAGAAGCTATTGTTTTCTCTGTGCAATGTGGGCTACAAATTAAATTCCAGGTTTCCATGGAACACAAGCAACTTTTTGAGGGAAAAATTCCTAACTTTTTTTGAAACTGAGAGCAGCTGAAGAAAATGGGCTCTGCCCAACAGTAAACCACACCATTTTTGCTTAAAAGCTGAGGTAGCAATTTCAGGGGAGTAAAGAGCAGAATAGAAGAGAGGTTTCACGATACTGATGTACTTTGTTTTGAAAATGTTTAAATTGCAAGTGGTGTATGAAATCAACACAATGGTACAAGATGAACACAGTTGAGTGTTCAATTGTGATATTTTCATTATGAATTTTGGCAAGTTATGGTTATGTCTCAGTGTGAATCATGCATATAAGCTGGTATGATTTGATTAAGCAATGGTATTAGAAAAAGACAGGCATATTCAACTTCGTAATTTTATTTTTTAATTCAATGACTAAAACATCATTTTAAATACTGTTGTCCTGATAAGTATAAACTCATTTTATGATTGCATTTTTTCTCTTTCCATTTTGTTTACTTTTCCTTTATATGTCTCACTACAGCTTGTGTCCCTTTTGACTTTATACTACTCTGGGCAATGGATGCTGATTACTCCTATTGCCATAGAATCCATAACCAAAAAAACCTTCTTTCTTGTGGAAATAAAATTATTCCAACATTATTATTCACCTATCCAGCAGCTTATGAAGGTAAGTTGCTAGCAAGTATGAAACCAGAACTCTAGGCTCCACTGGTCTACTACTAAACCAAACTGTTTTCTGAAGTCATGTACAAGATGCAATGTTGAAATGTATGGTTCTGTACCTGAGTCATGCGTTTCATTTCACTGTTATGTCCAGAGCCGATAAGATAATGGGCCTTAATTCCCACTTCTTTAAATTTTGGGTTGTCTTGAATCCACTGGAATAGAGCAAAGGCACTTAGACGAGTCTTTGTGAAAATAATTCCTCTGGGTTCCTCAGTCTTCGTGAACTCCTCCATTAGAGTATTTCGCAACTTTATTAGATTATCATTTTCATGTTCTGGCTTTCCAGCCAACTTTTTCAGCCACTTCTTTTTTGCTTTAAAAATAACGGATGTAAATTAAGAAAAAGTAACCATGTAAAATTGCAGCTCTAGAAAAAACCCTGCAAATAAAAAAGCAAAGAGCAGCTTTCTATATAATACTCTCAGCATGGCTAATTCACATTCAGTTTGAAGAACTGTGGCATACCAGTTATTTTTGAAATGAGTTAATATGCATTGAAAACACACTAATCAATCAAATAAATTACCATTATTGTACACTATATCTCATGGTGAGAATAAACCAAAGGAAAAAAACCTTTCTATACAAAAGAAGTGGTACAGTTAAGTGCACTGTATTAAAGGGCTAAATACCAGCTTATATTTGCAAAATAGTTTTAAAATAATGGAAAAAAGACTTACAAGAAGAAACAGATTAATATGCACAGCCTCAGAGCTGATAATATTTTTATAAATTTAGACATAAATTGTCCTTGGGACATTAATTAAAGAAGGAATTTTCACTAGAAACATGTAATATAGTACATACCAGGAAGAGCACATTTTATGCTCTTAGACATTTCAATATACTCAATATAAATGAATGACTCTCTTCAACTGGCTCTACTGACCATGAGCAGGGAAAATTCCTCTCATTTTTAAAAAAACCTTCTAATATTTAAAAATCTAGGTCATTGTCAGATGATTATGCAAACTCAGCAAGAATACTTTAAGGTGGGGGCCTTGTGTGTTACTACTCTCACTGATGTCATCACCCTGTGCAGATTATTGCAGTGCACCTAGTCCAATGCAATTGTGCTCAACGGCCATAAACTACAACACCACCTAGAGAGTGGCTTTCTGTCTAGTCTTATTCATATTTTAGAATGTAATCAAACATATAGAAAGCCATACAAAAAGTAGGTAGATATAACAAACTCCCACAATTTTCCCCTTAGTTAAACCTACGCTAATGTCTCCAGGGGGTTTATCCCCCAAAAATGAATTTTGCTCTTAAAAGATGAAAAATTTTAGTTTTTCTTCTATTACTCCTGGCACTTTTAGTAGTAAAATCATAACAAACTGGAATATAATTTCTCTGAAATTTGTTTACCTGTGGAAATAACAACAATCTAGAAAACTTATTTTGATTTTTAATTAACTTTTTGTTCTTAGAAACACCTCAGTACTGAAATTCTAAATAAGGGGGCATAAAGAAAGTATCAAGAGTTATTAAAAAAACACATTGACATTATATAACTTATTTTTATAAGTTTTTTCAACATTTCCTGAATTTCTCAATGATCACAGTCTAAATTTGAAAAAACAAAAAAGATTCATGAGTCAAGGACTGAATGAATCCCAGTTCCAAGGTGAATGATCTGAGAAAAAAGGCAACTAACTTTGGTCTTTGAGGTTTTATCCTTTGTTTAATTCTCTCATTAAGTGCTCTTTACCTGAAACTAACTCAAGGTCATCACTCCTATTTCTTAGTATACAAAAAAAAAATTTGGTAGAAAGTGTTGGTTAAGAACCCATCATTTCATTACTTCTGTATTCCACTTGTTCAACCTTTTGCCCCTGAAGAGTGTCTACTGGAATACACATTTTATGTATCTGTCAGAGTTTCCTCAGGGACACTTCCTTGGAGGAAAGCAGAGAACAGTTTTTACTTACTGGCAGCAAGAAGGAAGAGCCCTTAGGCGAGAGCTGAGGAACTTCTATTACACGTTGTGACGTGACCCCACTTTGGTGTTGTTTAATGTATTCAAAACTGTATGAACTGGGACATCAAGGTACTGTCATAATAAACAGCACAGCAATCTCTACGATGTAATAACTAATGGGCCCATGCAAACCATGCTAGTGCATAGTTATGGATTTAAAATATTAAATATCACAATGTATTTCAAACTTACCATGAAATAAACCTATTAGAAATTCATCTGTTTCATCCTGTTTTGATACAGCTGGTTCATCATCATCATCATCATCATCACTCCTTACTGTCTTCTTACTTTTCTCCTCCTTATAAAAGTTATTTAGGTGATTGTATGCATCCACCATTCGGATACTGTCATTTATCAGGAGAGCATCATTGTATTTCTTCAAGTGTTCTGCACAGACACGTTCCTTGCGCTTTTCTTCTTTTGCAGCTAGAAGTGAAAAAAATACAAAACCACAAAAACATGTCTGTGTATAGAATGACCCAAAGAATTCCAAAGCTGGGTATATTTGCTATGCAGTTACCTCTTCTCTCTTCTCTGATCACCCACTGTTCATATGTCTGAGTTCCAAACTCGGATTTTGGATGGAGCTGGCAATAGTTTTGTATTTCTTTCATGATCTCAGTAATTTTCTCTCTAAATGGATCCTAGAAATACATTGATTAGCAAAGTAAGTAAGCATCTTCTGGCAACAGAAGTACTTGCCCAGTACCACACTGAGTAATTTTTTAAAAAGTTAAACCTCCAATTAAAAAACAAGTAAGATTGTTAAATACATTTAGTGTTATGGAAATATATAGTTCACAATATTAAACAAATTATATTGTGAAATCACACTTTTTAAACAGAATATAATGTCACTCCAATACAAACATATCAGCTATGGTTCAGAAGGTCTTTTGACCAGACACTTAAAAATTTAACTGACATAAGTAAAAAATTAGCTCTATTTAACTTTACCGATACTTTTCCATACAGAGGAAAGCAACAATATTCAAATTAAGACCATGGATCATCAAAAGTCAATAGAAAAAGAGCATCGGGCAAAAGGTTTTGATACCATACAGTATCCTTTTAAACAGAAATAAAACTTTAATACTGATTTGTTTGAAAAAACTTACCCTTTTTTTGTCATTTGCAACCACAGTCTTCTTGGATGGTTCCTTCACCTGATTCTTTAGCTGGTCCTCATGCTCTTCAACAGTCATAATTCTACATGCATCAAGATTGGCACAGATCTGGGAGAAAACCAAATGTTATTTCTTTAAATACTGAATGAGTTATTCCACATGAAAACTGAATTAATGCAACAGGGTTTCTCATTTAGATATTTATATAACTTTATTATCTTCCTAAAAAAAATGGATAGAGGTCCTATCAGCATGAGAAAGGCCAAGTATTTGAAAAGGATTTGACATAAGCTGCACAAGTTAATTTTTAGGCATGAAAAATGATCCTTGCATACAGGAAAACATTTGTAGATCGGGGTGGAAAATATGTATTTTGAAAAGGAAAATATAGCATCCGTACTTTGGAAGAGTAGATTTTGGAGCACAAAATAAATAACAATGATGAAATAAAAAAAAAATAAAAAAATTTCAGGATTAATTGTAAAAGTAAGACCTGTTATGAGAGTAGAAAATAATTTGAAATTATGATTCTTGGAACAGGAAGGCAGAGAACATTTTTATGCTAACTGCACAACTGAACTGGGCTTTTCTGCTTTTGATCTCTTCCAAGGAGAAAATACCTACATGGCTGTCATTGAGTCTCAAGTAATAATGGGAAACCTTACAATTTTTATGAGCAGAGAAAACAAGAAAGGAAGTCTGGCAGATAACCTTTGTAATGTCTTCAGCTGTAGTTATCTATTTTAGCTTGCATATTTGGATTACATTTCCTTAGATACAAACCCCAGCATCCTATCATTAGGATTTCAGAGCTGATGAAAAGGAGTTTTCTGCTTTTTCCATTGAAAGTAAGTTTTGTCAAAATACCTCACAATTCTACCTACTTCAATACAGAATAAAAGTAGGTCTCACCTATTCAATATCACATTCTGTTCTTGTGCAAGTTACTAGTCAGGAGATTTCACTGGAGTCTTTTGTATCACTGGGCTTTTGTATTACTAATGTAAATCCAATTTATTTCAAGTAAAATATAGTTTCTTTAAGTATAGAATTTAACAAATTATCTCTGTTCCAGTGTTCATGCAACTCCAAAATACTCCCCTCTCAGTGAGTAATTCTAACTGAAAAAAACAAAACACATTTTTATGCTACCTGTATCTCACAAGTGTTTTCTGCTTTGTATAAGTATTCAACATTGTTTTTCATTTTTTTGGGTCCACACAAAAGCTCAGCTTAGTCACTCTAGACATGCAGGTATAAAATACATCATCTGTCTAGTGTTTAGGAATACACAGTAAATTATAATCTATCAATGGAAAAATAAATTTTTTGTAATTATAAAACCGTACTACATTTTGGATTTCTTGCCCCTGATCTTAACTTCAGAATGTTTTTCAAGTGAAGCAATCGTTTTACTTCCCTTTTTAACAACCCTACTTTCCTGTAATGTAAACTTTATTTGTATGTGGATTTCCATTAATTTGTAGTGGGTCAATTTTCTGAATGCCTATAAGCTGAACTTCCATGTACACATGAAAAAAAAATATTAGATTGTATATTTGGAGCCTAATGCTGACTTTAAAAGTTCGGCTTGAACAAGACAATGTCCCTTTGATGGTTTGCAAGTGTGAGAGCTATTTACTTTCAGAATATGGTCTTCAGCTTTTGCGTAGGATCTTGCGCCTCCTACACCAGGTGAGGCTGTAAGTCCCAGAATCTGAGGCTGTGGGATCAGTGGTTTGTTTTCTTTTGCCAGCTTCCTGTTCTTCATCTTTTCTTTTAAGTAACGTCGCATTATATTGTTGTAGACACCTTCCTTCTGCGTGTGATGACACTCATCAATAATGATAAGGGAAAAATCTGGAAAAAAATAAGACTCCTAAAATTAACAATTCTATTTCAAATGTAGAATTTGTGTGACTAAATCTTATAACAGGTAAAGATGGTGTTGACTAATTAACGTATTAGAGAATTGTAGTGCTGGAGGAAAGTGTGGATGGAAGCTGTACATATATCCACACATTGATTTTAGATTTGGCAAAAAGGGTAAACATTTGGTAAAATACAATTAAGAGACCCCCCTCCATTTCACTAAGGCTGGAATTCCACATAACATGTAATGCAGACCTCTGTGGAAACAGATGAAAAAAGAAAGCACAGAAGTTCGGAATAAAAAACTTACAACTAATTAGGATGATTTATATAGGCTGCAAGTTAACCAAGTCACAGCCATAGAAATGGAGATGGCTGTGTTCATGCTTTCTTGGCTTTGGTCCAGCTAAACTTCCTAGCACAGGTGTAATAGCACAGAGAAAAAAATTAGGTGCAGGGCCACTTCAGCTCTGGAAAAAATGTAGCTCCTTATGAAGGAAACTTGGCAAGGTGTGCAACCCATTCAAAACCCACTTTGTTAGACAAGCTGGTTGGGACTCAGCCCAATTCTAAACTGGTCAGCAGTTCCAGTATAAATGTTCAGATGCCTCTATACAAGATTACAAAATTATTCAAATTTAGGAAAGTTCATTAACTTAGGTGCAGTGGAAAGGAAATAAGAATAAGAAAATCTCTGGTACTCTGCCTAGGTTAATAACAAGGCATTCTGAAGGAGGAGAGGCAATTCTGATGTCCCCAAGTGGCTCTGCAAGAGCTACTTTGGATCAAGCAATACTGCAGTCAGCACTAGGCACTGACAGACACAGACTGACCCTCAGGTTTCTCTGCTTTCTCTGTAACATCCAGACTAATACTTCTTTTATCTCAAGTCCATTATTTTGAATATCATAGCTCTCCCCTCAGCTACGTCCTGCCCCATCTAAAAAGGATTTGATTGCATGCAAATAGAGGGAGAAGTTAACTTCTCACAGAGGAAGGTCACTGCAGCCCAGATCCTGGAGCTGAAGTCATCAGCTGTTCCATTATTTGTATGTCACTGGCACATAATACCACTTCTTTTCTGATCTCCCATAGATACCTGCCACTTTAGTATTCTGAGAAAACAATCTTGCCTCTTTATATTTTGTTTTCAACTTCCTTCATCTGTTGTAGGAAACTATTACATCTGCCATTACATTATAAGTAATATCACTGTACGTTAGCAAAATTTAAAGAGTTTAAAGAATACTACTTTTATAAGAGATTGGCTTTTATCTTGTGTTCCATTGTATTTCTCAAACTACAAACTACATTTGAGTTTTTATCATGGTTTTTCTCATCCTGTTTATGACTTCTATGTGATAGGACTCAATGCTCTACCAAGCTTGGAAAGTGGAACCAGTACAACTGTAAATGCATGAACTTGTGCTTGAGTGAGATAAAATAGGACGTGTAACAAATACTTAGTACAAATGAACTATAAGAGTCTAATTTTGGCTTGAAAAATTTGCATGCTCATTAATTAAGAACTGGTTTTGACTCTGGCTTGCATTTATAAAATGAGTAAATTGAAAAAAACCTACTGAATGTGACACATTTTTACTCTGCAGTTTTCCAGACTTGAGACATACTTTTATTCCTTCTGTAAAAATTTCAGAATTAAAAACTTGCCTGATAAGTGGACACCTTCTTCATCTTCTTTGTCTGCATTTATTAGTGAATTCTCAAGGATTTGTGCTGTACTGATGATGACATCATTTCTTCTGACAACTTCAGGAAATGAGATTTTCAGTTGACAATCACCACTTAAACCAATAACCTGATACCAACGCTTCAGGAATGGATGAAACTCTGATTCTAAATGCTGTTGTACCAGTGGTACCTGAACAAAAGTTTCCAAAGAATTTAAACCAGAGCATACACAGGATTAAAAATACATGCCTGTTTGCCAGGAATGTTGTTAGCCGAACAAAACAAAACCAAGCAATAAAAATCCCCAAACCTATTTCTCCCCTCCAGTTTCTCCTGTGAAACTTTTTTTGTCCCAAGAAACTTGGCTTATCTGTGCCTTAGAAAGAATGAACAAGCCATGCATGCTCTGGCTCTTTAACTGAGCTTATAACATGCTATAAAATTTATTCTTATAAGAGGATATGGATATTGCTTATTATTTCAATAAAGTTCTTAAATGTATTTCTATATTTTAATATTACAGTAGAAGATTAATTTATATGTGCAAAATTTAACTGTAAAAATTACAGCCGCTATCAGAAAATCTGAAAAAATATTCCTTAACTACTGTGAGACTCATTAGATGGCCTTAATTATCAAACTGAAACACAAAATGTGAAGTATATTTTTATTTTTTAAAATTCATTCTAATTTGAAATTTTACTTTTTAAAATAATGTGGTTATTAGGGCACATCTAAATTTGCACTTGCAGTGGGGTACACTGAAATAATTTGAGCTTGCACCAGGATGATGATGCAAAGGAGATGACAGTCTAGAGCTCTGTGCCTTTAACATACCTACATCTAGAGAAGCTCTAAATTGTGTTTATATTAATTTTACAATGTCTATATTAACAATGCATGATGTTTAAAAATTATTAGTCTTAAAAAAGTGGACTAACATACCTTATTAACAAGTACTATGACTTTTCCAGGCTCTGATGCTCTTTTCTTCTTATCCAAGTGATCTTTGGTAATGTAAACAGCCACTCTGGTTTTACCAGTGCCTGTAGGGAGACATATTATAATATTCTCCCCATTCAGTGCTGGCTTTGCAACTTCCATCTGGTAATCTCTCAGGGTCAGATCTGGCTCAGGTGAAGCTCTCCTCTCCTCTTCATCTTCATCTAAGGGTAGAATGAAATATAGGTATCAAACAGGAGGCATAAAACATATATCAGAATATTGAAAAAAATTTCAAAGAGAAAAATACCGATTTACTATCAGAAGTGTCTTCTGAATAAATAGAAACAGGGCATATTAGGAGAGACAATGTTACTCTGTGGACCTGTGCAACTCAGGATCAGAACTGCTTATATCCAGTCACCAATCAGAATAGGTGGAATAAGCCACAGTATGTCTTCACCTGTCTATGTTGACATGACTGCTATTATGTATGAATTCAAAGATACGGTTCGGTAGCACTGGGACCAACAAAAGTTGTGTTGAGAGCTGCAGTATTTATTATAATGTAGTCAAATTTATGTGACGTTCTCCTTCATCAATACTGAAATTTATTTGGTCACAAGGGAGCTACTTTTTTAAATACTTCCAAGAGTGGAGCCACAGAGAGAAAAAGAGATAGGGACCACTTAAAAATGATGAAGGGAGTTATAAAATATAAAGATCAAATAGATAAGAAAATTCAACTGCCCATACAAGATAGAGCTAGCTGCAGAACGTATCACACCTATTCATGGTAGATTACGTTGCTTCTTAGCCTGACTCATACATAATGCAATTGAGCTGTTCATTAAAAAGCCATATACATTTGTCACCTAAGGCCAAAGCCTTCCATCTCTCATTTAAAATGCAATGGCAGAGTTTAGATCTATGGCTCACAGATGAAACAAACAGTGTTCAAAACTTAAAAGTAGAAAAATGTTGAATTATTTCAAGCAGTAAGAAAAGCATATAAAGTCTCTTGAGTTTACATATATTTAGGGAGTCAGAAATTATATATACCTTAATATCAGAAGGATTTATTTCAATGGAGTTTTTGTGGGTTTTTTTCCTCTACAAATATGTTTAGATCACCCTCCATGTATTAACTGCCCTCAGTGAAGAAAAGATACAAATTCATTCTACTAGACCAAAAATGAGAGAAAAAAACCATATAGTTTTGTTCCCTGATATCATTTAGTGAAGAATCATGAGGATTTTATTATCACTGAGACATTACACACAAAGTAAGTATATTTTTCTAGTATTCCTGATTCCATTAAATAAAATTAAACTAACAAAAAGTAATGAAGCTTGATAAAATACTGCTGATGGAAACATCTGAATGCCATTCTTAAGTGTTTTTTGCTTGTTTTGCCTTTTAGTGTGAGTGCAGGGCGATCTGGAACGCAGGGAAATTTGCACGAAAGAGTACTTGCTGTCAATTATCTGACTTCTACTACACTCTTTTGAGGAAGAACGTTGTTTGCTTTCTGGTTGGCTAAATTCAATAGTTCAATCATATTGAAACTAGCACTTTATCACCCATCTGTTTGGTTAAATTTCAGTTCCTTAACATCCTCAATTAACGGTGCAGGCCTAAAAAATATTTAACTTAGCTCTTTCCTAACTTCCTCAGCCCCTGTTTAGAAAAAGGCTCATGCAGGAATCTTTTCACAGATTAAAAAATGTAATAATTAAAGGATTTTCATAATGCACAATTTAACTTTAGGGAAGTTGTCTGCCCTTGAACAAGGCTCATATGAATTGCTAATTCCATTTTTTCTTAAATGTGAAATGATCCTTGCACAGAAAACTGCAACTGAATCCACATGATTCTTTGCATTAAAATCCAAATCATATCAATATATTAAGACACCATCCAAACATCTTTGTTAATACAGCAGCCTCACTGCAAAATTTCAAATTATAAAATCCATAAATATCACAAAGTTCATCTGCATCTCTTCAGCAGATGCTTAGTTGTTCTCACTGAGTTTACTAGGCATGATTAAAAAGCGTAAATGTTTGTAAAAACTTTTTAACTAGTTGTTTTTAAAGCCCACATGTAAACAGAACATATAGAAAGTAAACATTGGAAAAAAAATCTGTTCTGCATTCTTCACCAAAGTGTAGTGATTTTTTTTTTTTATGCTGGTTACTAGACATAGTAAATGTCCAATTTACTTAATGGGAGATATTTCAGGAATCTTAAAGTATCAGGCCACACATATATATGTGCTGCCACACACCAGTAGCCTGGATTGACCTGACCAACTGATACAGTGTGACCACCCCCAGAACAGAGAAGTTTCTGTGCCCAGACATTTCATATGACACAATGAGGAAAAAAATACAATGTGACTTATGAGTCTCCTCAGTTCATGCAGAAGTTACAGTGTATTCTCAGGAGTTAGCAATACATAGACTAAAATCTTAGCTAGAGTGTAGCAATTTAGACCTGAGCTACCCTAAATTTTCTGCATACTTATAGATTATGTGGATTTTACTATTTAAAAAGCTTGAAACTAAAAGTATTTATAGTAAGCACTTTGCAGGCATATGATATATAACATTTACATGATGTTTATAGGTTTATTAGGCAGAGCTGGCCTGAAAGGTACCCAAATTGTTTCTAGCCCTTTTACAAGACACAGTCCCAATACAAATTTTAGAAAGGATAGATTCCAAAGAGTAGCTTTTGAATTCTGTGTAGGCAGACAGGCTGATCACCATGGTGGGCAGCTGCAAATTTGTTCTGCCTGAGGTCTAAGATTTGGAAAAAAAAAAAAAAAAGAAGAAAAAAATACTGGCATGTCATTTACAACAGCAGTGTTTAATTAGGCTCAAACTATACATAACAAGATAATACCTGTCTGCTAAGTATTATGTAAACATGCCCCAATATCTAGTTTAAAACTGTATTTAAAACTTGCACATTGTTTAAATGTGGGATTTGCAAAGGTCTTCAGATAGTAATTCCCATTGATTAGGTTGCTTTTACAATTAGGGCTACTAAAATACTTAGATAGAACGTAGACCTTCATTACTGTTCTGCAGGTACCCTGGAAACACTTCTGCTCACAATTAGATACTTCTAAAACATGTTCTGTTCCCTCTCACTTACCCCGTGCAGGGGCCAAGCACAATCTACCTCCTTTCTGAGAGCAAAAGACACATGTCTATGTGGCAGCATTATGAATATCTGTACAGGTGACTGCACTGGATGACTTCTGTAAGTCTCTTCAGCCTATGTGATTTTATCATTCTGTCTCACTGACTGTTTCATATGATGACAATGTCTAGAGACCTACTCAGACAAGCTCAGTAAATCAACTCTTTTGGGGGCTAGGACTTAGGTCCAGACACTTAAAAATGGCATCTGTTTTCCAAAAAAATAAGAGTAAGTCTGGCATCTAAATACAGTGAACTAGTGTTCACAGTGAAAGTCTTCCACTAATTTTTGTTCCAGACCATTCACAGAGTGCTTCCCCTCCAGAGCTTATTTTGTAAATTCTAAATAACAGAAGGGAAACATACCTGAATTGCTGGTTGTGCAGCTCTGGCCCAGGTTTTCACTGAAGTTACAGACACTTCCATCTCCTATGGAGACATCTGACTCTAAATGAAAACCACAAACAAATGTAGTATAGTATATTTGCTGTACAAATATTAATAGCAAAAGCATATTGTTTGCTCGCTTCCTAAGCTGTTAAAATAGGCTAGAAGGTTATCAGGCAGGGATGGCTGAGACACAATTTTCTTTGTCTTTGTAAAGATAAAAATATGAATAATATAATTCATTTTCTTATGGAAGAAAATATGGAGTGGAAGATTAAAATCCAAAACATGGCAGAGGTAAGGTAATGTGGGTCATGATTCATCATTTGAAAGCAAGGGTCCAGACATGACCACCTGCATGATCCCCTCTATCCTCTCTATCCTATTTTATCTTTTCAGAAGAGTGAAAATCCAAAAAAAAGTTGTTTGCAAACTGAACATCCTCTTTTACTCCCTGTAAGCCACGAGAGCTATACCTGTAGTAGAATAATAACAAAACCAGAGCTCTGAGTTTTCTTTTTTTTTTTTTTTTAAGTTTCTTCATGTAACAGGGAAAGAGCAAACCATAATTCCCAGGTAAATACAAGCAGTGATGAATTATTAAATCTTCCAAACTGTTTGCAAGCAAAAGCAGAGCCGGGATGGGGCCGCCCTGCCTGGGAAGTCCGCGGGGATATTCCCATGCTGAGCTCTCCCTCTGCTGGGCAATCACTGTGTTACACTGACTTGTTTTTTCGGTCACCAGCGTAATTTAAACAGCCAGGTTTCCCCCAGATCAGTCCTCTCAATACCTAAAGAGACATGCAGTTCTTCTAGAAAAATCTTCTGCAAACTGCTTCATCCTGAACTTACGTTAAGGTAATCTTAGGTCAGCTTACCTACAGCACTCTGCAACTGAGCCTACAGTGTGCATACGAAATCAGTCATTGACTGATGTTTTGCTTAATCAGCTAGTGAACTCGTGTTATATCAAGTTCTTTCGAGTGAATACCCTATTATGGTCCATTTCCATATTTTTCCCAATTTATTGTCCCCAACAAATAATTCCTAAAGCAAGACAGATTCTGTGAATGAGAGTTTAGAACTGAACAGAAGTTACAGTGTCTTAAAAGGAGCTCCTGAAATATAACTACAAAATCTTGGTAAGTGAGGTGGAAATTAAACCTAGTCTGCATTCAGTAAATTTATGAAGCTATCTTAGCTACCACTAGGAGTCACGTATCAATAGTTTTTCTAATATAACCATGAAAAGTGATGCAAACACTTGTCCTGCTGTCCTACAGTTGTCATCATTCATTCCATACAGACCTCAGAATCCGATCCCACTATTAATCACCATTATCTATAGGAAGTGGTACGACAGACAAGGGCATTGAAAACTTTAAGCACCTAAATTAAGCTACTCTCCTAGAAATCTGTGCAATCAACAGAAAGGCACAAAAAAGAAGTGCTCACCAGTTGTAAGCCATGTTCAAAGACCTGTGACAAAACTATTAAGTAGCATTAGTGAAAATGAAGACGATACTGCTATCTCCCATTTTTACTTTCTAGGAATCTATATAGGATAGGAATGAGGACAAAATTAAGATTCTATGTATCTATTCCATATGGTCTCCCATCTAAAATCATCTAAGATGTAAAAATATGCATTCATAAGGTGTTTTCTACATAATTATCTGAATAACAATGTGCAGCATGCATATCTCAACAGAAAACAACACTGGTGAAGTGAGATGCAAAATAATCTTCTTCCAAATGAAAGGTGAATAAAGTTCTCCATTTTCAACTGTCTTGCCTTTCTTGAATTATTTTAAAATAAAATAAACTAAGAAAACAAACAAACCAACCAGTAGGCATTTCCAAAACAATGAAGATAAAAGAGTCAATACTGTAACAGCTATTTTCACCACTTTTGCTAATCTTCCTTTAGAGTGCTTCTTGCACATTGTAATGTAGAATATTCCACAGAAAGATTTTCAGTCACTTTGCACTGACTAATTAGTAAGTATAAACACAATGGAATGCAATGAAAAACAAGTCTTGAAAAACAGAGCTGCTATTATTTAAATTGTTCTTTGTATATGTAACTGTAGCCTTAATCCAAGTGTTTCACTTCTGACCTTGCAAACTTATTTCCTTTTGTGTTGTTTTGTGTGTGTGTCGTTTCTTACCTGTACTTTTGTATGCACAATTTTTCTTTAGTTATCTCTTAGGCTAAATGATCTACTTCTGATTTGTTTTTATGACCCTGCTGCACTCATACCTTCTGACTCCCTCTGTTTCAGCTACTAAAATAAACAGGTCAGAGGAGGCTTCAGATACAATGCAAATTGGAGTAATTTCAAGTGATTTGAGAAAGCTTCTTTCTGCTTGAAATATGTCCTTTTCAAGACATGAAAGAACGGTGGGAACGTACTGCAAAACTGATACCACTTGACAGCATCAAATTGCAAATCAGGTGGGTTTCCAGCATACTTGGAAGTAGAATCTGGGCTCCAGTTTTCAGCTGCCTAGTTTAAAAGTACAGTCTTACCAGGTCACAAGAAAGGATGGAAATGGAAAAAGAGTTGAGTGCAGTTAAGTGAGTGTACAAGCACATAGAGATCAAAGCTTACTGCACTTCAGGATGGCTGATGTGAGCCTGTTCCTCTGCAGCCATGTCCATGCAGCACTGTCTCCTGGCAGTGCCTGTTACGCTGCATCTGCTCTGCTGCTTTAGTTCAAGTCAGAAGTGCATGTTTACAGTGAATCTGTCAATTGTCCCCACTTACACCACTTTGGTTCATATCACAGAGCTGGTTTAGATCAGAAGAAATTCATTGTCAGCTGAAATAAAATGTTTCATGTGTTCTAGCCACTTCACTTGCAGGTACACAGTCCACACCAGACTGAAGTCAATCAGAACCAAACTGACAGAATCCCTGTACTAAGTACACTCTTAGGACCATTTCACTGAACAGATCTGCTCAGCTGCACAAACTGCTAATACCCATTATATATTAATTTCAGTACAGTTCATTGCTGAGGAGACTGTAGTTTTCTGTCCAGAATTAGCTTGTGGCAGGCTAGTTAATAACTAATAGATCTAATTATCTGTAATGTTCAACCTGGCAAGAGTCAAGCAGAAGATCAGGCTAATAGCAATGAAAACCTACCCTTCCTGAGGCCCAGTAAGAGCCTTAGCCTTGCCCAGGAAGGATTCCAAGTAACAATGAGGATAATTCAGTCTAATCCATTTTGTAATTATCCTTAAATATTTGGCACCTCTTCTTTATACTGCCAAATTATCTTCTAATCCAGGAAAACCAAGCTGGTATTTTTGCTGTAGTCAATAACTCAGTATTTGCTATGAAGCATTGTGATATGCTGTTAATATTATGATAAGTGAGAAATAGGCTACTACTGTTGTACACTGAAAGGCTGTAGTTTTTCAGAGCCAATTTTTTAAAAATTTATTCATGTTTGATAAAAAAAGAGCAGCCTTAACTGTCTTACTCCTTTGGCTGAGTAAGCTCACTAGAATAATTTCAGATAGGATTTGTCTCTGTTGTAACCATTGTTCAAGTTCCATCTGAACTTGTAACACAAATGAATGGCTCCTTAATCATGCAGCATATGTTTGAACCATTGGTTCCCAGCTATGTTTGGGAATTGTTGCTGCTAATTGCTGTTGCTCTTAATCAACTCCCAAGACATGTTTTTAAAAGTAGGTCTGTGTGAACAACAGGTCACAACAATTTCTAAAAATTTGTACTAAGTTCTCTCAGTTACCTGCAGTTACTAAAGTTTAACTGGTACCAGCACAAAATAGCATTTAGTGAACAAACCTGAATCTACAGAATTCTCTCCCATGGATGTTTCCAATACACTGTTCTCACTGATGAAACTATCATTCACATTTTCTTGCTGTTTCAGGTCCTCCACTGTGGCATATCCTGGTTGGCTTGTAATTTCTGTTTCTTCATTTGTACTGTTCTTCATCTCATTTTGTCTATTCTCTGTTCCTAGAAAACAAATAGAAATTCTAAAGCACTATAAAACATTTCATTGCTTTTAGTGTGGAGTACAGAAAACATAGAACTAACCTGTATTCATCATGTACATAACAGCATAACATACAGTCTTGGTCTTGACTCAAACACAACAGTTTGGAATTCTGACATTTTTATAAATATTAACATATTACTCTGTAGTTAGAAATTAAATTTAAAGAAACAAATAGATTTATTCTTATAGAGGTCTCAATTTCTATGTGTAGGCGTCTGCTAATAACAATGTGTTTTATTGTAACAAGTCATTGACGATCAACCTGTAGTGCTAAAATGTAGCACCAGTCTTCTCCTTCCACAGTCTTCTCCTTCCAATGAACATGTTCTCAGTTTTTCCTGTCCATGACCTTATGTCAGTGGATGCTCCAGCACCACACACCTGACGTATCTACACATATACAGGATTGTGTACATGAAAAATTACTTATCCTCTGGTAAGAGCTACACAATTTATGGCTTTACATGTTAGTCTGTACAGTTTCTTTTAGGGCCTGCATTGCCCAAGATTACGGATAAACTGTGGAATAAATGCATTCATTCAGTATTCCATCAAAAAAACCTGAATTAAACTTAAGTTTTATGCTATATCCTCTTCACTGTACTGAAAATTTAGAAATGCAAAATTTGAAAAGAATTGAAAATAAAAATATGAAAAAATATTAATAATTTGCATGTTTGTGAAATATTTGCTACTCTGAATGAAACTGAGGACCAGAATTAAAACTAGGACCACAATAGCCGCTTAGTTGCTGAGCCATTCCCAGGATCTGTGTTTCACTCAGAATGATCTTCTGAGGCTCCAACTTGGTTGGTCTTGTCCTGCAGACTGCAACGCTCAACAATCTTCGAACTGCATACTCAAATACAGCAGCTGTGTATCTGTGTCTGGCAGAACACAGGCTGATTCTTGTCCAAACCCTTCATGCCCCTCTTATACAGCCTTATTGCATTGATCCATATGCAGCAACTAAAAGCACAGACACATAGTTCTGGTGAGCTCCTCAGGTGAGCAGACTGAAGCTGAAAAATGGGAAATCTATTAAAAAATGTTAGTCTCAAAAATCTTATGAAATATATGTGGAGCACAGTAAAAATGAGAGATGGAGTGTTTGGGGGCTGCTTCTTTTTTATATTTTAGAATCCAAGGGAGCACTAGGATAATTTTACAATATTATAATCATCATACAGGAATAAAAAGTAGTGGCCGCTTTAATAGTTTATTCTATTATTGATATACTTACATATCGTATATACTTATAAGTATAAATACTTATATATTTAAGCACTGTATTGAAGGTAAGGTCAGGTTTTTTTGTTCAAATTACACTTCAGGATATTTTTTATGAGTGATTATAAAAACATCACACTGAAAACCAATAGGATTCAGTTTAATTACAACTGAATACATACTACGGCAATTCTCATACTGCTTAGTAAGAATTTTTAGTGTTTAAAAATCTATTGATTAAGCTGTTAAATAACTTGTTTTTTAAATCCCTGGACAAACAGAAACATTAGTCCCAGGGTCACAGTGAAATCAATACGATGGGAATCTTTTATTATTTCTTAAATAACAGCACAAAAAAAAAAGAAATTAAAAAAGTCAGTAGTAGTGAAATAAGATTATTACCTCCTGTATTTCCACTTAAATCATCTGCCAGGTCTCCATGTTGGGTTTCACGGAGAGCAATTAAAAAAGGAGAGAACCAGTCTTTCTTCTGCATTATTCTGCTCAGAAGCTCCCTTGCACCCTCTCTGTTCCCACGATTGTCAGTAACAGTCTGGATCTGGTGGAAAAAAACCACAAACAATCATCGTATAAACTTTGGAAATGGTTCGAGGAAGTTAGTAAGAATAGTCTAGGCACATTTCCCTGTCATCATTAAAACATACTTAAAAATAAATATATGAAGAAGACCTGCCCCTAGTCAGGTTTTGTCCAACCTCATGTTTATCTCATATGGTTTCAGGTGGGATATATAAGACTTATGAGATCTGAAATTTAATTGGAGAGACTGGTAGTACTATACAATGGTTACAATAATAACTATATAATAATTATTAGTATTGTGGAATAATAATTGGTGTTCAGACTGGTTTAGGGAATAAGCAACTTTGATTAAGGAGAAGTCATGTCACACATCTTACCAAAACTCAGCCTTAATCTGTAACATGATCTTATACATAAGATAAAACATGTCCCTTCTTAAACTCTGGCTTTATCATCTCAATTCTCACTTAAAAATACAATAACTAAGCCTCTAGAAAGTCACTATTGCCCTCAAAGAAGCTATGGAAAAGTGTCCCAAGGCTGTCACAAGCAGAACTTGACAGGCAATCACATGAGAAATGAAATGACAATCCCAAAAGCAAAGCAGCCTGAGGTTCAGTCCTCAAAAGTAATTTTCTTGAGGCTCATGAATCCCCCATCCTGATATACAAGGAAATGGGCAGACATTGCCGTGGGAACACCTGACTGAGACTGAACACTAAAAGGAAGTGCATGAGAAGTGGGAGTAGGAAGAGGCTTTAGGAAAGACTAGGCTCCACTGGAGCTGAAACTGACAGGATTGTGAAGGGTAATGAAGGGCTTAATGGAAATACCAGAGGCAAAAAGGTGGTCTGGGGGATCACAGGGACCCATTACCAGGGAATGGAGCTGGTAACCTCCTAAAAGGCCTCTGCATCCACCTGTGTGTTACCATGCTTGACTTCTGATTCATTAGGGTGTAGCTGATTCTTGCTGCTACCTGACAGTCACAAGACAAAGTTATGTATGTTACTGTTATTTAACTGAGACAGAGTACAAAACTACCTCAAAAGTGGATGCGAAGGCTCAGACTGCAAATGTGATGTAGCACCACCCTTTGTTTACCAGTTTTCCCCTTATTGCTCTGGCAATTATTAATTCAATGTATTCTAACACCATTTCAGGATATACATTTTTTTGGGTTTCAAGTAAGTTTCACACTCCAGGTAAGTCATTTTTAGCCAAATGGGATAAACACTGGCAAATGTTTTTATCAAAGGTTAATGCTTCCTTGTTCTTGTCAAACTGGTATTTCTGTTCACCTCATTGTCTACTATGACAGCCTTTAGTGAACCTATGGTAAAAAAAGGGGAGACAAATTCTTGCTTTATTTTAAATCAAGTATTCTTTAGGACTTCACAGGCCATTGCTACTTCCTGGTATGATTCAAGAGCCAGAAGATACTTAATGACACTTAATCTCCTGAGCCAAAGGTCTGGGGCAAAATAACAAGTAACAGTAAAGCCTGGCATATTTCTTCCAGTGACTTAGTTCATGGCATTTTTCTTTCACAGGTTCTTAGCTGGTATCCCACCTGCTGTCCCATTGTCAACGGTCTTCATTGGCTTACCTGGAGCCATTTCTCTTTTCCCCCAAGTTTGGGTACTCCCTGTTCATTTTTGCACTTACTAGGCCATTTCTAGTTGTGGTTTCCTATGTGCCGCGCACACACTGGGGCTGGGCAGTTTCTGTGGCACTGCCTGGCACCCAACCTGGCAGGTGGGCCACTTACCCGCTCCAGGTCCTCCTCCTTGAAGATGCCCATTTCCAGGCACTTCTCGGCCACCTGCACGGCCCGCATCCTGTCCACCAGCGTGCTGTAGAGCAGCTGCACCAGGTGCACGCAGAGGTCGTGGTCAGCCTCTTCGGCCGGCGAGGGCAGCTGGCTGAGGCTGGGGTTGGCGTAGCAGGCGGCCAGGCTACAGCCGCCGTGCTCTAGTGCCTGCAGAAATTCGTGGAACCAGCCGCAGCCGCGGGGTCCCCGCTCCACGGCCCGCAGCAGCTCCTCGGCCCCCGCCACCTCGCCCCCCTGCAGGAGGGCCGCCCGCACCTTCTCCCTCTCCTCCGCGCTCAGCGAAGGGAGCTGGTCCAGCACGGGCTGCACCTGGATGAACTGCTTCAGCCGCAGCCTGAAGCAGGAGATCATGTAGAGGAACCTCTCGTCCCGGTCTCCCTCTTCCATGGTCGCCCTGGCGGCGCCCAGCGCCCCGGGGCTCCTGCGCGGCCGCGGGAGGACGGCGGGGGGCGCGGGGTCTCCCCAGGTCGGCCGGGGGAGCGCTGCCGCTGCCGGGGCTCCGCAGGCGGGCTCGGACTCGGCCTTAGGAGCAGCAGGTCCCCTGTCCCCCTCCCCGTCTCCTCCGGCGGGCGCCGGGCCGGCCCCACTTTACTGCAGAGCCAGCGTCGCTTTCGCTTTCGTTTACGAGAGCGGAGTGTGGGGCCGGGACACCGTGCACCGGGGCGGGGACACTGCGCCTGCAGGGAAGGGCACCGCTCAGTGCCACTCCTCAGCGTTTAAACTGAAACCTTTAACAGTAACTGTGAGTTTAAAAACCCAATCATAAACAAAAATGTCTGTCACTTTCCAGCTCACGAATTTCTCGCGCCGGTCGCAGCGTGTCGGGGTTTTGGGCACTGACGGCTTCCCAGGCACGCACCGACAGCAGTGAGGCGCTCGGGCCGTGACTGAGGCTGTTGGAACGTCTCTCCCTGAGATGTGGTTTCACCCATAAGGTAGACGTCACTGAGCTGCAGAAGCAATCTTAGTTTCCATGTCGGGGTTTTCAGGAACCTCAGTGTGATTCTGAGATAAGGCAATGTTTTGGTCCTGGACAGCTCAAGAGAGATACCGAAAAATTGGAGAGTCCAGAGGACCAACAGGATTGGAGAGCCTGGTACATGTTGGAAGGAACTGGATATATAAGGTCTGGAGAAAATGAGGCTCAAGGGAGGTCCAACCACAGATGTCCAGGTGTTAAAAAAATTAACTACTTATTGGTAGAATTGGCTTTTGAAGTTTCAGGGTGTGATATGTTTCAATGATCTCAGACCTAGGGGAAGATTAACAAAGCTTGAGGCAAAGGACCTACCACTGATAGCGGACACAAAGAACATAGAATGTACGGACCTCAAGGATATTTGATAGAACTCCCAAAGTAAGGAAGAAACTAATAAAGCCAACTCAGCAATTGTGCTGAAATCAGCTCTGAAGGTAATTCCGGCAGGGGGAGATTATGACTACCAATTCAAGAAACCCATTGACTCAAAAGAAGAGAAAGACAGAGCATGTGGATTTTTTAGCATAAGAAGTGAGGCAATCATTTAACCAATAGAAGATAGAATACTAATTAATAAGTAAGTTGTAGCCAATGAACATTAATGCCTTTGCTTGCTAAAATGTATAAAAAATGTTGATAGTCATGGTGCTGTCTTTGTGACTTGCCACCCAGTACCCCTTCCTGTGCAGAACTGTAAATAAATCATACACCTTGACTCTGTGTGTGGATTGGCCTCTTGCCCACCAGGTGAAGGAACGTGTTTTGGGACAGCAGTTTTCCAGCTCCTAAAAGTGAGATCCCTCTTCACTGGGGTACACAGGACAAGGAGCAATTGGAACACATTTCTTCAGGGGAAATTATGTCCAAGTGTAAGAAAAAATTATTATCCAGTCTAGAAACAGTTAGACATTGGAATATATTGCCCAGAGAAGTAGTGGGAGTATCCTCAATAGAAATATTCAATACTTGGCTTGACAGGGTCCTTGATTTAATGTCTTCCTTTTAAAAGGAAGACAGCTGTCTCTAGACGTCCTTTCCCAACCTAAAATTTTCCGTAATTCAAATTGTGCCCTCAGCTGATTGTCATGTTGAGATGTGCTACAACATTCTGCTCTCAGAGGAGCTTCCTTCAGCTGGAGGCTTCTTTTTCAGAGGAACTTAATTTGTTTTTGTTTTCATTTCATTGTCTTTCCACTTACCTCAGCTTTCACTCTTACTTCGTCATTACTTTTTTATTTCTGCTTTATGCAAGTTTCCTTTGAAAGATTTCTGAAGAAAGTATCATGTCTTTTTTTCCTTTGCTATTTTTTTTTTTGCCTTTAGCACCTTATTTGGAGGGCACATGAGCCTTCCTTGCTCGATCTCAGAAGCCCATAGGACTTACTTGGGTTTACTGTGTGCAGATGGGTTGTTTGTGTGTTTGTTTTGTTGTGCATGTACTTGTGGTAAATCAGGCTGTGTATTTATCCCACAACAATCCTTTACTGTTACTGAGAGTTTGCAGGCATTAAAAGGACACTTAAAACTTCTAGAGATTTATAAAAAAATAATGCAGCTTGTTTATTCCAGCTAGCGTGAGGTTGCATAGATGATGAGTGAGCACAGCACTGCGCAGCACTACGCTGCAAGTCACAGCACTGCAACATACAGTGTAGACATGTGTTAACAGTGTAAGAATTCTATTTGTGTCCAGCATTTTAGAGATCAGCAGCACAAATGGGAGGAAATGCAATTCATCAGTGGGCAAAACTCCTGTTTCTTCACCTCTAGAGGCAGCCAGAGGCCATACCAAGCAGTGCTTTTCAGCTTTTATATGTTATGATGCTGGTGAGTCAGATAAGAGCTCTGATGAATTCTCACCAGAGGGAGGAGATTGCCAGGGAACATTCTTCAGGAGAAAGAAGGAAGACAGGTTCATCTGCTGGCAGCAGTGGTGAGGTGGGAGACCAGAAAACATGTTTGTTGAGTGAATAGAATGGGAACATGGAAGGAGAGGAAGACATGTAGGTGGGCATATGCTTCCTGGAAACAGCAGAGTTGGGCAGGTCAAGACACAGGACTAATGTGTTTTACTGTAAACTTGTGCCTGTAGATGAACGTGCACATCCAAATGGTTCAGGTTGCTGCACAGCTTAACTATTGAAAAGTATCACAATCTGTCCTTTGCTTTAAATCTTGAACTAGACCCGTAACTGGTGGGAGCCAATGAACTTCATGAAGAGCTCTGCTGATTTGTATGGTCTCATCTCTCACATTTGGAGTTATTGTCCCGGTTGCTTTGGTACTTCAACTACATTAGCTATTCTTGAATTTCCAGGAGACTTCTCTGAATCTACAGCTTTTAATTTATACATAGTTTCAGCCACAGGTTTTAAATGTACATGGCCAAGTTCCTAAGTTCAAGCAAACCCAAAACTTACCTCCTAAAGTTCTGAAAGCTTCTACAGGTTTAGAAGCTGTGCATTGTAATGTTTGGGTATACAATTCTTAACATTATTCCCAGTTTGATTTGGACAACACAGACCCATTTCTATCAAGTCAGAACAGACTGGGCTTAAAGGTAGCCTCACCCATTCAAAAAAATCAACAAACTAACCAACCAGACAACGCCCACTCCCCCAAACCCAAACAAACAGGAACCCCAAAACAGCAACAAACTAAGGACAAATAAAAGGGGCAATTTTTGCTGTTTAGAAAATTAACACATTTTCAAAACAAATGGTTTGTACCTGCTTCTGGAAAAAAAAAGTTTGAAACAGGGGGTCTTCATGTACTTCACTGAAGGTACCTGAGAAGGCAGATCTTTCTTTGGCAGAGAAGGGGCAATCCAAGTATTGCCACCAAACTTTTGTTTTGTTTCTGCATTCCTTGGCAGATGTCTAGGGAGCTTGGGATCTCCATAACATTGTAAATTCTCCCTTAGTTTCCCCCATCCGAGATTTTTCTTCTTGATACAAAGAGAAGAGAAGGAGCAAAGCCTCTTTGAGCCAAGAAAAGGAGTAAGGAATGGAACTTTTCCTTCACTTGGACTAAGTTGTAGCTCCTCCTCTTCCCCAGTGCTCCTTTCCCAGTCTACCTGTTTTGCTGAGTCTCTTTGCATTAGTGTGAAATACCAAGTGATGAAATTGGACAAAAGACATTTTGTAAACCAATGCTCATGCATTATACTTTTTTCAATGATTTTATTTTTAATTTATACCAGGCTTTTTAGAATGTAGCATAAGCACAAATACTTTTTTAGAAAATGTACTAACCTGTTCCTTGTAGCAGACATTAATATAGTTACCAGACTGAGACAGAGCAGAAGTCATTAACACTTGCTATTAAAAAAAAAAAGGCAAAAAAAAGCAGAAGTTTTTTTTTATTCAGCACTCCTGTGTCAGTGGAGTATATGCAGGTAGAGATTCTGAATGGTCCCTAGGATCTGATCCTGCAAGGCACTGAGCAGTGCAGACCTCCTGGAGTCATGGTAGAAGTAAGAGCAGTCAGCCTGTTGTAGCATTTGGACCTTTCAACAATCAACAGTAGCATGAGGCAGAAGAAAATTTGATCTTGTATGGGAAGGGTTGGTTTATCTTTTCACTTACAAAGGTATTCACTTCATTTTTGTATCTTTAAAAGCAAAGGTAAAGCAGAGCCTTGCTCAGTAGCCCAACACACATTGATTCTAAATGAGGGAAGATTCACCCTCCTTGGGTTAATCTACTGGCTGTGTATGACTGGAAGTGTCATGTTTCATTCCAACCCCAACATACAGCATATGTATCTGTGTGAGGGACAACTGCTATTGCATCTGTCTGTAGCACTGGTTTAGAACAGAGGCTATAGTTTGGGTTTAGTTAAGATTGAAGTGCTCGCCCACTGACTGGATTACGTGCTTTTCTGAAACTGGTTTTCTTCCTAGAGGAATTTCACATTAAAGCTATAAGATTAGAAAATCATGTGAACATTTTTAAATATTTAAAAACAGTAATAAAAAGGTAATTTCATTTAAAAATAAACACAACATTTGAAGCAGAATAATATTTTAATAAAATTAAATCTAAGTATTCACAAAGCATTATGCACATACAGTACATACTGTATTTAAAGCCTACAGACCTTAAATCATTTATTTCTAATGTAGTCAGCTTTGGACACAAGCTAAGCTTACTCATTTTGTAATAAGAAAGTTTACAATTGTTCCTGAAAGTGATTTTACATATATACATATATATATATATATATATATAGCTCTATATCTATACTCCTACATGTAAGTGTAGGTATATACATATACTTGTGTGTATGTGTGTATATAAATATATATACACATACACATACATACACACCTATGTACATATATAAAATACACACATGCACACATACAGGAATGCTACCTGGTGTATGTGTGTGTTCACATACAGATATACCCTAACCAGGATCATTGGGAGGGGCCAGTCAGTAAAAAGAGGTAACTGCAAACAGCCACCTTACTAATTATAACACAAAAATGTGTGAAGTATTTTTAAATTAAACAGATTGTTAATAATTTGCATTGAACAAAAGGAACACAGTCTTCTGTATTATATAGAAATTAGGTTTATTGCATTTGATTATGTTTGTATGACAGATGCCTGTCTGCTCATCACAGCTATACTTCTATGATGCAATTAAAAAAAAAAGAAAAACAATACAAAACCCCAAAACCAAAATGTAGTGGAAACAAATTATTCAATTAATGCAGTTTTGTGGATGTGACCTTTGGTGATACTTTCCGGCATGCGGCGGAATTTTCCTGTCTGTTAAAATGCTGCCCTACTTCAACTGGTTTGGAAGGAGGCTGTTTTCTCTGTCTTGTTTCAAGCCCAGAATACTTGGTTACCTTATTCTTTCTTTAGATTCAGGCTAGTTGTGATTTATTACAGAAAGCTCACTGAAAAAAAGATAAATCAGTTTTCAAAAGTGAGCTAAAAGAGGATTTTGCTTGAATTTTAGGTTGGTCAAGTAGGAGTTTTTCTATGTGAATTATTGTTATTGGTCTCCTATTTGCTCTGAAGACATATCCACAATAAAATACTATTTCCATGACAGCTGTAAATGGTAATCTCCATGCAACGTAAACTGTAATTTCAGAACATGCATGTTATTTAAAAAAAATAAAAATTTAAGGTGCCTTGAGAATGCTGGCAGTTTTATATTTGGAACATACAATTAGTGTGTGTATATATATATTTACATCAGAACCGCTCAACTTTACCTTACAAGCTTCAGATTTAGGAAAATATACAGTACTTTTGCATATAATGGTATATTCCTTGTAGCCCCTGAGTCAAGTATAGAGGATTTAAATACAAAAAAAAAAAAAAAAGGAAAAACAGCCATTAAAAGCACTTACATTTTTATGTGAAGTAATAGTATAAAAGTACTATTTCCCAGGAAGACCAGGATCAGAAACATGCCTATGAAGACTCAAGATTCCTACAGTGGTTAGTGAAGATTCTGGCAAGGAAGGATGCCTAATTGGCGGGAGACAAGGTTTACAACGCTGTGAGGGCCGCTCTACACACTGGTCATGTTCTTGGTCTAAAAAAGAAGCCAGATTGTCTTCTGAGGCTGTGTTCAAATGCACTCCACTTGAGAGGGATTCTTTGGATTTAAGTTTTGATTTTTCAACGTCTAGAAGTTCAGGGCACTGGGAAGGATGAGAAGAAACCAGATGTTAATAATTAAATTGGTCTCTTCCAGGCTCTTGTTCTGCTCAAAATTAGCACATTCAGAGAGCTGATAGAAAACCATCTTTGAAAATTAAGCAGTATTCTGAAATATTTTTACATGGTACTGCATTTGATTTAATGTAATTGAATGCAATTCTATTGATTAATTGTAGAAGCATGGATATCTTTTGTTCCCCTCAGACCTCCTCATATAACATCAAGATACACATATGAGCAGCCCTTTCCGAAGGGCTGAGTACTCTTGAGACCCAGCCTAAGAGGATGGATCTCAACATTTTCGAATTTGCAGTTTTGCTTCAGAGCATAACTCCAGAGTTGCATAATTCTGAACATTCTAACCATTTTGGATTCCAGTTTCAGCACTCAGTTCTTCTTCACTCTTAAAGTTGGAATTTGTGTGAAGTGTGCAGTGCACCAGTTGATGTTTGCACAGGATGGCACACCTCTGTTCAAACAGAGATATTTGTGTATGTTTTGTGCAGGTACATGCATGGTGGGTTTACACTTCTGAAAACTACTGCTGTGTGTTTGCTGCCCTGATAATCTTTATGCATGTAAACTGATGCTTTCTGGATGTGTTAAACTTACTGTGCCCATATATGTCCTAGCGTACATATGAGCTACACAGCCAAGCACACTGGATTTGCTAATTGTGTGCTATATGACTGATTTAGGATTCTTAGACATTCAGAAACCTGTTTGGAAATAATAAGCCACATCTCTAAGCTGTTAAACTCCAGTAATCCTGAACAAATTTGGAAAATTATCAAATTTTACCTGAAAAGAACTGGAATGGAAAATGTGTATTGGGAAACACAGCTATGTCATGTCTCTGTATGTTTGTATTTCCAGCAATAGGGAGGGACTGGACACAAGAATGGGTTTAGCCCCTCACAATTCCATATGTGTATAAGCATCATGCTGCATCAGCTGGACTTGTCTGGTCTGTACCTTGAGGAAAACATAGTCATGCTTCTTCTCAGGACTTCATGAATGGGATCTATGGTAGATGAACCTATGCAGGCAGGTCTGATGCTTGGAATGTCTTTGCGTCTTAGAGCTGTGTCTAATATCTACCTTTTCTGCTAACTTATGTGAAGAGAATGTCAATAAAAGAAATCAGTCTGATTGTGAGATCGTTGTATGAATCTCTACAACCCTCACAGAAAATCTGGCCTCTGAAACTGTGGTGTCTAAGCTCCCTGTGCAGGTGTTAGCTCAAAGCAATAATTTCGTATTTAAACTAGTGAACAAGCACCTAGATTGGTATGGATTTCTTCCACCATTAGATAAAAAGACCAGCAAACCTCTTTTGATCTTATTGTACATATACTTACCTGAGATGAAGGACTGAAACTTCTGTCTGTTTTAATGGATGCTGCAGGCTGAAGCTTTTGTATCGCCCGAACTGTTGGCTGTTGATACTCTGCCCCTGCAGTCACCATACTATAGGCAGGTGGAATGAGTGCTGACTGCCTTTGTAGAAGCTGCAGGATGGTTTGGATATCAGCAGTCATTTGAGATTCAAGTCTAGAGAAGTAATATGATATCAGTTAACTCATGGCCAGGAGTGGGAATATTTTAACATACTGATTACAGAGGCATTCAAGAGGGCCCTGCAGTTTACCAATAAAACTATTGGTTGTTGTGGCATGACGATGTCTTAAACAGGAGAGAACAGTAGAGGGAGTACTGAGCCCTTCCGAAGCTTCTGGGTCTCCCTTTGTAGTACATACCTGCATAATTGTCTCCCATGTTTTTGCAACGTTAAGAATGACTTTATTAATGTGCCTTATGTTTGAAACTATGTATCTGGCTGAAATGAAGTGAAATAAATATATTCTTTTCATTGTAACTGAATTGATTTGTACTGGCTGAACATGAGACACTATTTCTGATGCATCTGACAATTATTTCTGACATTCCCATTGCTAATACAACGAAATGAAATAAGCAGAAACTACATTTGTTTTTCTACAGTTAGAAAATGAAAGATAATTTCAAGATCATTAAAAAATCCGACTGTCCAAGCCTCCTTACTGTGAAAATTTATTCAAACTTATTCAGGCCTCAGTTAATGTTAGGATTTCGGATGTTCAAATTTTGCAGCTTTTTATTCTTTTTTTCCCTCTTCATAAATTTGTATATGACTTCTGAAACACTTGAGCTGCTTGTGTTGTTCATACTTACAATTCCATGACACTGAAATGATTTTCAAATGGCCTTGTCAAGATCTGTGACTAACTCAGGAATAGGTAATGCCTATTGTGCCCCCCCAGCTGTTGGAAAGCTACAGCATGCACTGACAGACTGTAATGCAGATATACAGCCTTCTGTAGTGCAACTCAACTTCTGACAGAGTAAACAAATCTTTGTCAGCTGCCTTCAATGTTGTGAATGTTACTCCTTGGGCTCCCTGCAGCAGTAGAATTGATTCTGTACTGTCAGATTTTTGCTTTTAGCAGGTGCTTCACTGTTGTCCTTTTTTATCACGTTGGAGTTGTCCATTGCCTGGGTAGAAAAGTGTCTGTGAAATTATTCTGAAAGGTGTGCCTGAAGGATATTTAGGATGCTGTTTGTTTCTTTATCGGGAGAAACTGATTTTGCGGCATCAGCTCTCAGAAAAAAAGGTGCAAACTGAGACTATCGTTGGAGTCTATTGTGCTCTACTTACCCTCTCGTTCATCTCCCTTGGGTTCTTTGCTACTTGCAAATATGCTGTTCTCACACAAGCGTGGTGCTGATGCCACAGGGCGATATACTGCAGTAGCAGCAGTATGCCACTACCCAGAGAGCTTCCATCTGCTAAACCTGGGTCTTAAAATCTCAGTGAATAAAAGGTGGCACTGGAGGATGTGTATCCATGACTGTCTTTGAATTAACTCTAAAATTGCTCCCTACTTACTTTGTTAGCACTTGATGGAAGTTTCTTGGTATTACAAATCAAAGAGTACCTCTGGCAGATTTTATTAATTATCATTGCATATAAAACTTCAGTTTCCATTCCCCCAAATTTAAAAGAAATCCATGTTATGCCAACCCAAATAAACAGGAGAACCTTAGATGCTTGGCCCATGGTCTCCATGAAATTTCAGTTGCTTAAAGAAGAGAAACAGAGATAGCTCTAGGGACATATTTGTTGTAGAGTGGCTTTCCAGCCCTCTATGTCTATTAATAATTGCTATGTCAAGACTCTAACTTGGCATGAAAGAGTTCAGGGAGAAGTGACCGTGCTTTTTAGTTTGGCAGGTCAGATCTGACATAGGCAGGAAAGAATAATGCCTGTTATATTCATAGAAGACCCAGCAAGGCCCAAAATCTTGAAAGCACGAAAAGCTTTAAAAACATGAAAAGAGTTAAGAATAAAATTATTTAATAAAACACATAACAATTTAGTTCTTAGTTTATCAGTAACAATGATATTTTCTCACAGAAGAAAATACTGAGAACTGGCATGAGAATTTGATAAAACTATGGGTAAATTTCATAAAACTATGGGTAAATTTGAGATATAACTTCAGTTTTGAGAGCTTAAGATTTCACAGAAAGAAATGTTACCAAAAGACTACATACTGTTGATGGGGAACCTGCAGCTTTTTAGTTATGTGACATTTACAGTTACTTAGATTACTTGACTTTACTGCAATTAGAAATTACATCAATTTAGGCTTATGTGTTAAAAATTCTTTTAAAATTTACTATATTCATTTAGAAATGAAAAATCCTATGGTTTGATTGACTTCTGGTAGATGAAGGAAGCAATATGCAGTTAACCTGGCTTTAAACTGATTGCTAAAATATACAGCACAGAATGCCATTGAAGAACTACTAAAGTATAATTAGGACTGAGTGCGTGTCATAGTATTTGTCATGGAAAAATATTGAAAGTAATGGAACTGCAGAGTTAAAATAATAAAAAAGCCACTGTCCTGAGCATAGGGCAATTTAAAATTAAATGAAATTACATGGTAAATTACAGTGTAGGATGGATCAAAATTCTGTAATCATATTTTTAAGATGTTCTAAGCTATAGTGCTTAGCTGCCAGCATGACTAGTATATCAGTATTAAGCAAATGTAATATTTGATTCTAACACAGAAAACGTTATTTTTCTGTCATAAGAGATATAAGTATTTTGCCTGTGCATACTCCTATGTTTTATTATAGATTGCAAAAAAGTGAATGCGTCAAAAAGGGAATTTATCTGCAATACATTTTTAAAAGCATGCATCTGGTGTACTTTGGGTTTCCAGGAAAGAAAAGTTACTTCAGATATTGAAGCTACTGAAAATTACAATTTTGTAGACATGTAAATATCTGGTGTCCCTGCCCACAGCTGCAGATTTGGAAGTAGATGGTCTTTAAGGTCCCTTCCAATCCAAACAATTCTGTGATTCTATGATCTAGGAACAGCATTCTGGATGAGGTGAGATTTATGTTTAACAATTTTAGTTGCCTCAGTACTACAAGCCTACAGCTTCCTGGTTAAAAACAGATGGTTTTCTAAACAGTCGATCAAGGAAAAAGGCTTTCCTGCAAGGCAATTCAGAGTAGCTAATAGGGGTACTAAGAGGTAAGAAACATGAATATCATGGCAATAAATTAAAAATTGTATACCCAGAATTCCCAGAATCAGGTTTTCCAAGAATCTGGAAGACTTAACTTAGTTGATATCTAGGTTCCTCAGAATACATATAGACAACAAATTGATATTCTAATCGGACACATTTTTGTATTTTTGAGCTTCTGAAGATCTCAATGCTTTTGGAAATTTCCTGCACAAATTCATTCCTTCTGTAGCATCATCAATATCAGTTGTATTATGTAGCCTTTCACACATATGTTTTTTCTGGTCCTATCTCTGTTTTTACCTGTTGAGTTGTTCTTGAAGTAAATCTAATCGGTTCTCCACTTCCCCATATATGAAATCACTTTCAGTTTCACAGATCCCCCATGTAACATGGGGTAATGCCGGTTGAACTGGGGAGTCCTGGTACTCCTGGATGTTCTCCTGCTCCCAGTGTCTTTTATCGGTGATATCTGACGAAAGACAAAACATATAAAAATATAGGTTTATAAACATACTGTTAGAGAGGGGTTGGCATTTCTCAAGCACCCACTTAGTCGTGTATCTCAAAACCTTGAAAGTCAAATTGGTACACTGGAACACTGACAGAACAACTCTCTTTGTTTCTTACTTCTATTTAAGGAAAGAAAACTGGTCACATTCATGCTAGCATTTTTAAGCTGTAGATAAACAAGCAGTTTTGTCTGGTCTGCATCATCAGAGTTCTGCCACTGAATGTCTCCTCTTCCTTTAGTTTTATTTCTATTATTTTATTGATGAATCTAGAATTTTCTTGAGGTTTTTTTTTTTTTTAGCAATTTGTTATTCACTGAAATTAGAAATATTTGTTCTAACCTAAATGACCTAAATGCATTAAATGATGTACCTGAATGTCTTTGATTGCGTGTTTCAGAGGCCTGACTAAGCCTCTTCTCTTGAATGAACTATTGAGGTGTATTTACTGTTTAGCTTTTTGATGTAAAAGACTTGCTTCATTGCATTTACAGCGCTGGGCATGTGTTACAGTGCATTGGAATGCTCCCTCTAGAGAAAGGGGCCAGGCCTCAGCCAGCTGTCTTACTAATAACTGTAGCACTACTTGTCTTAACAAGGTTGGTGAAATGCAATATGTTTTCTCTGAGACATGGGCCATTTAATGCAGCTCATATTGCTTGCAAAAGGGTACTGGTTACTTTCAGAAAGGAAATTGATGTTCATTGATGTAGCTTTTAACATCACTACTCTTCAAGCCAATCCTTACATCACTGTGTAAAGCATGTCTCCGATACTCTTATAGTACTGTAGGGTGAAAGGTGCCTGTTAATTTTATTTAATTATTTGAGACTTCTAAAAGAATGACCCATTGCTGGGTCAGCCAAAGATCATTTTAATATTAAATGAAGCTTCATGTAAATAATATTTTTTTCTTTCACCCCCTCCCTCCCCCCCTTCCCGTTTGAACCGCAGATAAAATTTTGGATTAAGATAGAGAAAAAAAATTATTTCAAGTTAAAAAAAATCCCAATTACATTATTAGGATTTTACTCAGCGTTTCAGCTATCTTGCTGAATTTAATTACCTTTCTAAGCCTTGTATATTTCATACACAATATATGAAGTATTTAAAAACACTCTTTATATGAGTCATTTATATTTTATCTCCAGCCCCTTGTAAGAAAAATGATGATGACTACTCCAGTTATCACCCTGTATCTGCTGTGCTCAAATTCCATCCCTCTTGACCCTCCCAATACTTGGATCTCTGTGATAAGCACTTCATGGTAGCACCAAACAGAACTCCTTCCTTTTGCTTGGACTTCTGGTTTGAGCTATTTCTCCTTCCTCTTTCAATTCGCTTAATTTATATCTCTGGAGATTTATTAATTAATTTACGTTCTTGGCTCTATGCCATTTCTCCTGTTCACCAGGATGGTGAAAGGTTACACATCATTTATCATGGGATATACTAGTTGCACTTATCAGATCACTTACCACTCTGAGCTTTGCAGAACACACAGGTGACGTATTAGGTTGAACAGTGCTTTTTCTACAGCTCTCCCTGCCACTCTGAGCCTTTGTTTACTTTGAGTGAATCTGTCATGTGAACAGTCAAAAATTGCTCAGTACCACTCATTCTACTCTGCTGTGATTAAAAAGGCTGTTTAACACCTGCTAAATACAACTCTCTTTAGAGTTGTATATGTAGTTATTTAACTATATGAAGTTATAGAACATATAAAAGTTCCTACTGTTCTCAGACTGCTGCCTCAGCTTACAGCTGGACAAAAATCCTTGACTGCTTATAAGGCATCAGCAGTCAGATTTGAATCCCACATCAGTCCTCAAATGTTTTTTTCAGAGCTTCTCCTAACTCTTCTCTTGGCACTGCACGCTGATAACTCAGCATAGGTTACATTCACTTCATGCTTGTGAAATTTTTCTAAGCAACCATATCAGCCAGACCCATGTTTCAAAGAAAAGAGAAAAACATCACAGTGTGGATGACATGTAAGAGCTTTGTATAAATGCTAATAGCTAATCCTTTTCAAGCATATCTTTTAGCAGTGTTGCTCTAAGTGAAGAGAAATGAAAAAAAAAAAAAAAGTGCCTGCTCAGATTTAGGATTTCAAGTAGATTTAACCAGGAAGGGGAGTGCTCACTACATGACTCCAAGTGGAAGGGGAGACTTCCTTTTTTTTTTTTTTAATTAGAGAGAGGTTGTTGCATTATCTGATCTTTGGTTAGCAGGTGGTAGCAGGTTTCCTGGAGCTGTAGAGAATGTTTGATTTTCATCTGACACAACCTATAACTGATTTTATGTGCCAGGCAGAAGAAAGGGGAAAGAGATTTCATCTTGGCTACACAGAAACCTGTTCAAGCTTCTCAGCCACTTAAGCCAACAGAAGAAAAGAGATAAAGGGTGTTACAGAAGCATGTAATTTGGTTTTAGCAGGCACACATGGTACAATTTGCAGCGTCCAAGGAAAAGTTGGAAAGCTCTCAGCAAACCGAAGAAAGCAGACTATGACAGGTTCAGGGGTACAATTTCAAACTATGGGTAAACCCATAGGTGCAGTGGATGTGATAAATCTGGTGTAATTATAAGCAGTGAATTTCAGGAGCATTTTGCTGTTTATAATTTCCTGTAAAAATCAAGATGTTGATTATTTTTCACAATAAATCATTCAATAAAACCACAGATTTTCAATGCCGTAGTTATCCCAGGGAAATCACAGCTATTTTTTTGTCCCATAATATATATTTGGAGACTATTCTAATAGACATCTAATTTGTGACAAAGTAAATGAATTGGTACCATACACAACATAAGATCACACACTGTAAGCCAGGTAATACACTATAAAATATGATATTGTACTAAGTGTCTTTTCAGGTACTTCCAGATACGTAATTAACCCCAGAAAAGCCTAGCAGCAGTTGCAACTTTGTAATCAACTATGGACTTCCAGGGATTGAAGAATCTTAGACTGAGAACTAAATCAATAAATGTATAACTAGGTTCACTTGAACAATTCAAGAATCAATCTTATAGCCCAAATAATGACCAAATGAAAATAGCATTTTTTCTTAATATATAGCTAACCACTACAGAAAAATTATCAGGTCTTCGAAAAAGAGCCATATGTTTTAAAGTTAAAAGTTGCATTTCAGGATTATGAGAGAGATGTTTATACTGTTTCTACCCACATTATACAATACATTATTAATAGTCTTTCCATTCATAGAATTAATGACGAAAGCTTAAAACAAAACAAAAGGTAATTAAATATGTATCAGTCACAGTGGTAATGAATCGGAGTAGCTTTATACAAGTGAATTTATATCCAAGATTTATAAGGTACCATAATATATGAGGACACATACAAGCAGAGTCTATTTCACTATTTCATTTGTTTGTAACTACTTTTATGGTAAGTTATAGTCAATCTCTAATTAATAGCAGGAATAAGAATTTAGTTTAAAATTTATATCGGTCAAAGCTAATCATATAGACCTTGAAGTTTCTATGAAAGCTTCAAGAAAGCTCATTACTCTTCATACACATTACTAGAAGTGCTAGATTACAAAGTGGAAAAAAGAATATGGCCTTAATCAAAATACATACCCTTTATATATTCTAAATTTAGCCCAAATAAAATCTGCAATAGGTTGCCTTGGAAAACGTTGCTATAGCTGCAAGGACACATTTCTGGCTATTGGTAGGGGAAAGGTAAGCTTTCCAATTGCAATATGTATGCAACAAGTTTATGTGGTGCAGATTTATGGAACCTTAACCTGAGGAGACCAGACTTCACATATTCATACCTCTGAGATGTAAAAATCATTGTTTGGTCTCATCAGTCATTAGGTTTATTTAAAATGATTGTCTAAAAGTCTAAAGTTTATTGAATGGTGGTTAAATGGGTAAATTGCCTCAATGGAAACTGCTGGAGGAAACAGCGTTAAACAATAAATATGTAATTCTTCCCTTCAGACTGAAAAACTTTACACATGAACTTGCAGCAGTATTTAAATTGTATATTAATCCAGAGGTTTTCATTTATTTCCTTCACATTGCTGAGAAAATTAATATTTTAGTATATTAGATGTAATTTTAATTATGTGATTTAACTCTATGTAAAAGTGTCTGAGATTGCTTAAGAGTTTCTGATCATTTCTCATATACCAAAGCTCAAATCTTTATTCTTGTGTGTTACTTATGGAAGCCAGGATTTGTTCTGTGTGATGTAATGGCACTGTAACCAACATGTGCAGCATGATTTTTTTTCACTCAATTTTTGTTGTGTCTTGTCAATGTCATGAATAAAACTAGTTAACTGAAATCATTTTTTTGGTGCAGCAATCACTAGGTTTATCTTGCTCTTTACAATTTTTTACTGTCATCCAATCTTGGCACATTAAACACCCTTTGAGAGATTCTTTACTGCTTTGTGTGCAGTTTTCATCCATGGGCACTCAGTGAAGACCAGTACCAGTGGACAATTTTAAAGAGTTTGTTTAAATTAGTTTCCTAAGGTAATTCAGTTACAAGATGATTTATTAACAAAACATTGAATGACATTTTGGAGGTTCTGTAATACAGTCCCACAGCCACTACATTAATGCTCTTGAGAAATAATAATTTTTGATCTAAAATGTTTTTTCTCAAGCTTTTAGGAAACACAAAAATAAATATTATGTAAAGAATCATTAAACCATTCAGAAAATTATTTTGGTAAATCAGAATAGATGTTTGCTCAAACTTTACAAAATAGCAACAGATGGATTACCTTTGCAAGAATTGCTTCTTTTGCTAATAAGAATTTCTTCTGTGTCATTATCCATTTCTTCAAAGTCCATCTCTGTGGTTTTCTCTGTTACAGATGGGTAATCAGCTATGCCAGAGAACAGGGGCTTTTGCTCATCTTCAATGGAGGACACAAAAGATGATGACCCACTTTTTTTCTCCTCAGAATGTTTCTTAATAGATTGATAATATCTGGTGGTGTCTCCTGAGGGTTCAGGATCACTCTGATCATTGTCTTTGAAATAATCTGTGAAACAGAAATGTGTGTGTACAATAATAAGCAGTTCATGAAATTGTACTCTAGTTTATTGTGGTCTGAGGATGGACATGAATATTATATTAGATAGGAAGTACATTGTCTATTAGAATAAATTACTTTAAAGCCTTTTTTTTGATTTAAATTTCCTTTGAAGTCTAGAAGACATTTGCACGTACGTAGTAAAGATTCATAGTCTGTAAACCTTAACTCATTCTGAAAAAAGTTGCTTATATCAAAAAAACAAAGGTTTTATCCAACAAGGGAGTTCCTTGTCTGACTTTGTGGGATTGCCTCAAAACAACTTTCCAAAGCAGCCCAAATTCCTTAACCTTTAGAATTAGTTGCAATTATCTGAATATCTGATCTTTTGAATAAGAAAAGTACACAACATTCTGTAATATATATGGTAGCAGAGTACCAATCAAGTTGAGAATGAATCTTTCATTAGTCACAATCAAGGCCTATAGTGAGCAATAGCAGATTCATTTCTCTTGAGAAGTGACAAAATAGATACCTTTAAAAACACATCATAAAAATTAAATAGGATTTAAACCCAAGAACAACCATTTATGAATACAAAGAAGTCTTGATCTCTTTTCAGCATAAACTTAAAGCTAATTTCCAATTCAGTATTTGGTTTTGCGTATTTTTAACTGAAATGTCAAGATAATTTCAGTTCTGCTATTTATTTAAAACACATTTTAACAGGGTAGTCTCAACAACATATAAATACTGTAACTAGTTTGCATTAACTTCCTGGGGAGACAGCATGATTTCCCATCTGCTTTGTGCTAATTACTAATCAACATAGCTCTGGAATGTCTGTAGTCTTTGCAGCCTACGGCAGTGGCTAATACAACTTTTAGTATATTTCCTGGGTTTCTTCTCTGTTTTCTGGTCACTGTAAGGAAATGAAACTGTGGCCTCATCTAATCCTCTTTGTCTACACATAAAAAGAATGTAGTATTTGTAAAGAGCATCCTGCAAGTGTCCAGACATTTGTGAGCAGTGAGGGCAGGTAATGGTGAACAAAATAAATCCAATAACAAAGCAGGCCTCCTTTACCCTCTAGGGTCTCCAAGGGTGATTAACACAATCTTGGTCTTTATTTGGCTTCTGTTAAGCAGGACTGCTGACTGTAAGTGATACTGATGATACTCTATTACTGCAAAGGTGTCAACACAACTGCAAACGGACCAGCACTGGGGGCTCTTGTGGGATGCTCAGGTTGGAGAGTCAAGTGCCATGTTGTCTGCAATTCCATCTCCAAAACAGTACAAAAGCAAAAGAAATCTTCATAAGAAAATTCTATTGTAGATGTCTTCCATGGAGTTTCTTGTGGAATATATGCTGAAATACATACAGTCACGCTACAGTAAATTGTCTTAATTACTTAGTGTTTTACTGACTTCAACCTGTGAAAAAGACCTTCTAACGAAAGCTTGAAATTGTCAATTTTTAGGGTAATTCTTTATGTTCATGGGATTTTGTGCACTAATGGCAGCTGTAATGAGCACTCTGTGGAATACAAATAAATCAGAAGAGGTCATTGAGATTCTAGTGAAAAAAATTGTATAACAGCTGAAGTGTAGCAGACTGTCTTATCTGTCATATTCATAAAATACTAAAATATCTAGAAACATGAAGCCAGGCTCTGCTAGTAGTTACACTGCTGTAAAACCAGGGTTATTGAGTTGATATCCCTGCATTTAATCTCCATCTATATCAAAAAACCAAAACATATTATTTTCCAAATGCTTCCCAAATATAATGAACTCACTGTCATGAAAAGGAAAGCAGAAATATGTCAAATTTAGGGTCCTGCCTATTGAAATCAGGGAAGATTTGTTCGTCAACTGATCTATTTCAAAATAGACATCTTTGGCTTTACTGCCATTGCTTTATATTCTAGCCATCTGGCTACACTCATAGAGTCAAAAGTTGTTTTCTTTTTAAAAGACTCATATTTAATGCTAAAGATTCTTCTGTCTGGAGGATAATCTTGTGATACTCTGCACCTAGAGCATGAATTAAAATAGAAACCGATCTTTTTAATTAACTCTTCAGGACCTGATGACGATGCAAACTCTGTACCTTAGCAGTGCCTCTGTAGCTCAGTGGAAAATAAGTTACAAATAATATCTAGGTAGTGCTTTATTCAAAATGTGAATTTCTCCAGTTTCTCCTTCCTTTCATAATGAAATCCGGTAACTGGTTTGGAATGAATTTTCCAGAGGAGAAGTTTTCTATCTGTGTATGTATGGATAAGTTCACTTTCTGTCATACAGACTCCAGGCTTCAAAAGATTTCTTTTTTTCCTTTCTATTCTACTTCCAAATGTAATCATTAAACCCTACCTCCCCCCCCCCCCCCCCCCCCCCCGAATTCTAGTGCTTCCTCTTTCCTTTTGCACTAAACCAAGTTTCACTTTCTGATTCTGATTGCTAGAAACTATGTTTTACTGAAGATGATTACTTTGTAACTTCCTGCTTTACCAAACATGTAAAAACATCATTTACACTCTTTATGGGACTTTTTTTGGCCTGTTATGTGTTTTGGATGCCTGCCAAGTTTATAGGCAATGTCCTCTGACACTTGCCGTCTGGAAATTGCAAAATCTTCAAAGTAATTTATCAGAAGGTTTGTGTCATGCTTTTCGCGCATGCACTGGCAAAGGAAGGGAAGAAATGGGACTGTCATAAGTCTGGGTCATATATCTATGACACTAACTCACAGAAATACTGGCATTAAAATCCACCTTGGAAGGATGCTTACCAGAGATCAGACAGGGGTTTTTTGTGTGACATGGTCTGTGGTATTGAAATTTTGCGTTATTCAGACAGTGCCAGGCTGCATGATCTAGATACATTTTCTCTTAATGTATTAGTCTGCTGCAAACAATATTGGTGAAAGTGCCAACAATTTATTACATGTGGAGAAGCATGGTTTAATACTGCTGTAATTTCATTAACTGGAATTTGTCATACTTAATCAGGCCAGCTTTGTAGCCTAGTGTTTCAGAAGGTGGTAGATTTTTACTCCCTTTTCAGCCATCCAATAAAAACTCCTGTAATATGCTGAGACAAATTCAATTTTGTGCAGGAAATGAGGTGAATGACTTCCTTACTCCCATAGAAAGCAATTTATATCCCAAACCATAAAACAGACAATCCTCATCATTAACATGATCTACATAACTATTAATCTGTTCAGCAGAAATGACATCTTCCCTTTCCTTTGACAAAGTCTACCATATTATTTTACACTACACCAAGTACATTCTTCGGTAAGGAGAAATGCCCACTGTGACTTGGATGGAAGAATGGTTAATGGCTCAAAATGTCTGGAGATCTTCAGATTCCCAGCAAGTGTTTCAATTCAACTGTTACAAACTCTTCTTGTGTGATGTTCACAAATATTCCTGTGATGGTCAATCTATCTTTCTATGTATGAACAAAGTATTTGCTAGTCATCATGACAATTTGATATGTGTTCTTTAATTTAAAAATGTCCATTACCTTGTCAGAGAGCATAAAAATGCCTATGTGCCCACTCATGTACCACAGGCAGCAAATCTTTTGAAGGAAAAGTCAGTGACCAAGCAGCTCAGATAGTATGTTAAATACAATACCACAAGCAGGGTTGAAAAACTGCAAAATTCAAAGATCAAAAGCTCAAAAGCTTTTGATGCATAAATTGAACACTGGTGGTCAAACCATGCCTATGTTTTTCATCATATCGATGAGGAACTTTAGTGGATTTATCTTCCAGTGAGAGAAGGACGTGATCCCCACAATCTTTACAAATGCATGATGAGGAATAGATAAAACTCAGGACTTCATTTTGTATGCAAAATTGGAAATGAGAGCTACTCCACCTTTGCTACCAGAAAATTTGTCCAAAAACTGATTTTGGTCAGAGATATTTAACTCTTCTCAGACATCAGAAAGTACTACAACTTACCCTGAATCCAAAAACCTAAACAAACTTCAGACATTTATAAACCTTGAATTTTAGGTTGAATGAGCTCTCGTGTCTCAGAATCAAGTTGGCCTATAGTCAATCTCAGAATCCAGATGCTGCATATTGTGACTCTGGATGTTTGTCAAAGCCAATCTCAACTCATATACTGACAAGGAACATGTTCCAGGAAAGGTGTCCTGAAGGTGCATTCCAAAAGACTAACAACTTGAACAAAGCATTCTACCATTTTTCAGCTGAAGAATAATTTGTCTGTTGTCAGTCTTGTATTGCTGTCACAATCCTCTCAGGTCATGACTGGTGATCAGGTAAATTGAGAAGTGCTACTTTCACAAACATTTTTGAGTGCCTGCTGAAAGCACAGCTTGTTTCAACATCTACACATTACCAATACATTCCTGAGGACAAAATAGTAGAGAAATTAAAAACCCCCACCTTTTAAGGAAAGTTAAATCATAAAAGTCCTTATAACTAATAACTTGAAGTGATAAGAAAGTTTAAAATCTCTGTTGGCAGGAGAAAAAGTGCCAAGGCAAAACCTCAACTCTGGACATGAGGAGAGCAGACTTCAGGCTGCTCAGGGAATTAGTAAGGTCCCCGGGATAATGTCTTTGCAGGTGCTGGAGTCCATCAGTGCTGGTCACTTTTCAAACATCATCTTCTAAGGGCAGAGGAGCAGGCAATTCCCAAATGTCAGAAGTCAAGCAGGAAGGGAGAAGGCCGGCCTAGCTGAGCAAGGACCTTCTCTTGGAAATAAGTCAAAAAAGGAAAGTATATGCCCAGCAGAAGCAAGCTCAAGTGACATGGGAAGAATTCAGAGATGCTGCTTGTTACTGTAGGGAGAAAATCCATGGGGTCAAAGCTCAGATGGAGTTGAAGCTGCTAGAAATGTGGGGGACAATAAAAAGTGTTTTTTCAAGTACATTAATGGCAATAGGAAATATAGCAATATCATTGGTCCCTTACAGGATGAGGATGGTCACCTCCCAACAGGGATAAAGACAGGGCAGAGGTGCTTAATGCTTTCTTTGCCTCTGTCTTCAACACAGATGATGAACCAAGGAGGTCTCAGTGCCCTGAGCAGGAGGACTGTGACTGTGAGGATGATCAACCCCAGTCAACCCTGAAATTGTGTGGGATCTGCTGCTCCACCTGGATCCCTACAAATCTATGAGGCCTACTGGGATTCATCCTAGAATCCTCAAAGAGCTGCTGATGTGATCACAAAACCTCTCCTGATTATTTTTGAGAGGTCTTAGGAATCCAGAGAGGTCCCAGCTGACTAGAAGCTGGCAAACGTTGTCCCAGTTTTCAAGAAGGGCGAGAAGGAAGATGCCAGAAACTACAGACCTGTCAGTCTCACTTCAGTGCCTGGTAGTTATGGAGAAGATTATTCTGGGAGGTATTGAAAAACACCTGAAAGACAATGCACTCATAGGTCACAGGCAGCACAGCTTCATGAGATGAAAGTCCTGCTTATCAAACCTGATTTCCTTTTATGACCCACTCGTTGATCAAGGGAAGCCAGCGGATGCAATCTTTTCAGATTTCAGTAAAACTTTCAATCCTGTCTCTCACGGGGTCCTTCTGGACAAAATGTCCAGCACACAGCTGGATAAACACATCTTGGTGGGGGGTGAGCAATTGGCTCACAGGTTGAGCATAGAGGGTAATAGTGAATGGGGTGACATCAGACTGGAGACCTGTCACTAGTGGAGTTCTGCAGGGCTCCATCTTGGGCCCTGTGCTCTTCAACATCTTCATAAATGACTTGGATGCAGGACTGGAAGGGATACTAAGGAAGTTTGCAGACAACACAAAACTGGGAGGAGCTGTTGACTCCCTTAAAGGCAGGGAGGCCCTGCAGAGAGACCTGGACAAATTAGAGGACTGGGCAGTCACCAACCATATGACATTCAACATGGGAAAGTGCTGGATTTTGCACCTGGGATGGGGCAATCCTGGATGTATGGACAGACTGGGGAATGAGATGCTGGAAACCAGTGCCCTGGAAAGGGACTTGGGGTACTGGTTGATGGCAACTGTGTCATGGGAGGTATCAGGCAAGGCATCACCAGCCAGTTGAGGGAGGGGATGGTCGCGCTCTGGTGCGGCTTCACCCTGAATATTGTGTGCAGTTTTAGGCACCACAATATAGGAAAGATATTAAGCTATTGGAGAGTATCCAAAGGAGGGCAACAAAGATGGTAAAGGGCCTTGAGGGGAAGGTCACTTGGTCTGTTCAGTCTGGAGAAGAGGAGACTGACAGGAGACCTCATTGCAGCTACAACTTCCTTGTGAGGGGTAGGGGAGGAACAGACCCTGATCTCTTCTCTGTAGGGACCAGTGACAGGACCCAAGGGAATGGCCTGAAGTTGTGTCATGAGAGGTTTAGGTTGAATATTAGAAAAAAATTTTTTAACCCAGAACGTGGTTGGTCACTGGAAGAGGCTCCCCAGGGAGCCTGACAGAATTCAAGAAGCATTTGGACAATGCTCTCAGGCAACATGGTGTGACTCTTGGAGGTGGTCCTGTGCAGGCCTAAGGCTTAATGACCTCTGTGGGTCCCCTTTCAAACTCGGCATATTCTGTGATTCTGTGAATCTGTAATTTGTCTGAAGTTCTACCAGACACATGAATTTGTATATCTAGAAGTCCTGCTTTAGTGCCTTCACTTAGATGTCTGTAGACCTGTCAGACCTCAAAATCTGAAACAATGCCAGAGACCTACAATAGTTCCTCAAACCAGTGCTCTTGAAATCCTTATATTCTTCAGCACATATTTGTTTTCCTCCTTCTTCCTCACTTCTACTCATTATGTTTCCCTTCAAATTTCCCACCTATCTTTAGGACCCCCTACTTACAAATGTACTGTCAGATACATGTGTGGTATTTGACTAACACCAAGGAAAAATGTTGTCTGTCTAGAAACTATGCAGGAAGATCCCTATTTCTAAGAAAAGTAGGTTACTGGAAGTATTTTAGGAAGGCTAAAACATTTTCTCCTCTCAGTAGTAAAAAGGTTTAGAGAGTTCTTTTTCTATAATTTTTTTAATGATAGAAACTTCATTGAATTCCAATTTCATTCATAATTTGGGAGTTCCTAAGTCTGCATTTTATATATATATACTGTAGACATAGATAGATATAAATACAGATATAAACTAACAAGATTCCATCCTTATAGCAAGTTCTGGAAATTTTGGTGAAAGGTTCCCGTAGATTAGATAATGATGGAGGAAATAAACTGTACTAGAGAGAGCTGTTTGAATACTGTTCTGTATCAGTGCTGCTTGTGAGAGTTTGGTAAGTTAATGTGTCCTTTGCTGTGCTTCCTGTCTGACCTATGAAAGTTTGGGTGATTCTGGAAATAGGGAACAACAGAAGACACTGAAACCTTCCCCAGCCATCATGGACTAAAGTCTGGATAACGTTTCCATAGGGATCCATATTCCTATTTTTAAATGGACTTAAAAAAGAGCTAGTTTGAGACTGCATTTGAGACACATTTTAAAAGCCAAGAATTTCAAAGCTGGAGTGAGTATGAAATAATTCATTTATTCTTTTGTGCAATTTTCAGTACAATGAGATGGTAGGGATGGAGGGACAGCCTTCTATCTGCATTTTCTTTGCTCTGTCTGGTTTTGTACCAACTTTAATGCTAATCAGATAATGATGGAAGGACAATTCTTAATTTATACTTCAGAAAATAATGCTATACTTAAAAAAATCAGAAATGAAAATTATAACCACCATAACCATGCACTTCAGAATGAAAGGTCAAAGCAGTTCTCCTATCAAGCTTAGATTACTCTTCTCTTTTACAATGAATTTAGCTTTCACTGTAGCACTATTATTACTATTTTTTTTTTGAAGGATGGCTAGAGGTATATGTGACTGGACACAACATTTTGACCAGATTTGGCCTTTGGAAACAGCGTCTCTGGAAACAACTCCTGGAAACAAGACTCTTCTATGGAAGCTCCCTGAGATGCCTCCTAGGCACTGTGGTAACAGCAATAACAACAGTAATAATAGAAGCAGATGGAACATTGCACTACTGGGCTCTCTGTTGACCAGGTACTTTTCTGTTATGGGTTTCATGCTTAAGGTAAGATTTTGGGGACCTGGGGTCTCGTTTCCAGCCATATGCTACCTGCCAATATCGCAGCTCTTTCCTGGTCATTTAAGGACCTAACACTATGGCTGAATATTAAGAAACTCTTTCCTAATTAAGCCCAGGCCAACTGCATCAGCAAAGTGCTAACAGTTTAACACAGTTAAGTAACAGCTTCAATTTTTCTCCAGATTCTTACTCTACTTTCTTTCTGGGGACATGGTACAGTGCTTGGCTGAGTCATCTGTTTCTAAAGTAACCATTTAGATAAACAAGCTGGGGAAGGGGACAAGAATGGGAAAGAACAGGGGCAGAGGGTGTTTCCCCATTCTCTTAGAATCACTCCACTTCATAGTTTTAGGTAGGAGAACCAGTTCCTGAAAGGTTTCCTTCTCTTCTATATCCAGAGCCATGGCCTCTGGATACCTGGTGTAATAAAGCTGTGTTAATATGATTTGGCTTCTTAGCCTGAGTATTACCTACAAGCAATGCACACTTAAGGTAGTTATACTAATCAAAATTCATTTGGAAGTTTATTAGAACTCTGGCTTCTGTGCTTACTTTGAGAACAGATCAGTAGACACTTTTGGAAAAGTCTGGTCAGGAAACATAACTCTTCAAATTAAAATTAAGTACTATCTGTGTTTACTTAGTTAACAACATTCTAAAAATGAAACACTGCAAGATGTATTTTATATTCCACTTGATTGCTACAGCCTGTGTCAGCATGGGTAAGTGCAAGACCCAGTTTAACAAGATTTTGTGAGAACTTTTTGTGGCCTTTTAAATTCACATCCATGGAACTAAAATTTCCTTGTTATGAGTTTCCTGGGCCAGCTGACACTGGAACTGTCCCAAGAAGATTAAGAATTTAGAGCCAACATTAACAAAAAGTTAAAAAAGATACTAGCAGAAGTGATAATGGGTGAACTCTGCAGAAGTCTTTTCAGAGCCTCAAGTTTTCAGGCTTTCAGTGAGCCTACTTACACTCTGCATTTTTCACCTGTCTATTGGATTTCATATTCATGTAAACAACTCTAGTAATGTCCCATTCAGCACAGAATAATAGATCTGCATTCAGAACTAGCAGAGCAACAGAAACTTCTTGTCTGAATGTATTTCCCTTGAAATTAGCAAATTCCTGCAGAACTGCTAGAGGAAAATGAGAAATGGGCAAGAAAGGATTGTATTCTGCACTGCTGAAAATGGCAGCTGGATATAGATGGAGCAGCTTGTTGTGCCTCAGTTTTCAGCAAGAAACCAACTTGCCAACCCAGCTGAGAGCTTTGTTTGGAACTGCCAGGCAGGAATGCTGCTAATTTTAAGCAGTCACAGAGTTTCTTGGCTGACTGTCAAGCATCTATGGCAACTGGCTAAGTCTGCACCTGCACCTGTGCAAGAAGTATCATTCCCCTATTCTGAAAGATCTGCAGTGAATGTCTTTTGGATTGGAGCAAGTACAAACTGCTATCTAGTGTGTATATTAATTTTTGCAGGTGACCTCTTGTGGTATTGCAACCCATTCTGGAAGCCAGAGAACAAACCGGTCTCTTGAATAGTCTTGTACCCTTTAAAATCACATTTTGACAGAACCCTTACTAGTCTTAGCAGTTAAGATCAATTTTCACTGACACAGGTAAGAAATGGTGAAAATATGTGTATGTTGAGTGAAAAGGTCTTGTGTGGAATTGGAAAAATAGTGGTACTAACTGCAGATGCATAATAGAGAGCTGTGTTGATTTTGGTTTAATCCCTGAAAAACTCATGCAGGAAATTACCATGGCAACAAGGTCTAAATCAGGCTAGCATGAACTAAAGGCTGAGATAACACAATCCCATTTTTAGCACTCCAAAATGGAGAAAAACCCTGATGATCACACTAAAGATGGAAACAATACAATTTCAAGCTGCATAATATGCTAGAAGGTCAACAGATGAAAGTAAAGAATGCCAGCAAGAAGATCATTCCATGAGCACCCCCAAATAAGTACAAAATAATATATCAGAATATAAAAGTGAGAATGCTGGGTGTCTCTATCCTGTTCAAACTGTAGTTCTGAAAACAAAATATGATTGTTAAACATAGTGATATAACACATTTTTTTTTAATAATTTGGCATACTGTGGCCAGAAATGTATTTACCAGCTGTTTGTTCAGGAACTCTGTCTTTTCTACTCCAGTTCTTCTGAAAAACTCTGCAGGATCATCCCCAAATATTTATCATTATAGATTCACTATGCTGGATCAAAATATGATGCCACTCCCTCCTACATTTAAAGGGTTGAAATCAATAGAATATTACTTTACAAGCCAGTATTACCTCTAGTACTCTACAGCCTCATAGAGGATGTAGGATGGGCCACAGAAAAGGACCCTGAAGATCTGTGAGTGTGAGGTGTCTGCTGCAGCTATGGGAACATGTAGGGACTCTGAGCAGAGACCAGAGAGGGGCAGTAAGGCACTGGGCCAAAAGAATAAGCAGTTCTTGCAAAGGACTCTTACAATTTCATCCTTTCCTCGGATGGACTTCGTATGTACCTCACTTCTGTCTAAGTCAGACATTACCAGGTGGTATACAATCATTGCCAGGACTAAGGATCTTGTCGTCAGTCTTGTCTCTTCTTCCCCAATGGTGGAAGTATTTTTTTTCAGAGACAAAACAGTGGGAAATTATGTTCTTTCAAAAGTAATGTAAATAAGTGTTTCAAAGAGGATGTTCGGTGTAGTTGACTGGACAAGAATGATAAAAGCCTAAGGGTCTTGGAACCACATTAACACCTGAGTAGCTTATTTGTAATTCTGCAGCATGCACAGCATGAAAGATCACTTCCATCTTGTCTAGGTAGCAGCATATGTTTTCTCATAAGAAATGTGAAGGTTAGTCAGGCAAAGCACCTCTGTCAACAGATTCTTTGTGAAGAGCAGATTGAATATTTCATGGGGACATTTTCCTGACAGATTTGTTGTCAGTCTTGGCTTCCTGCCCTAAAGACGCTTCTCTGATCAAACAGCAATGTCATTGTTCTGAATAGCCACACTCTGAATTAGAGCCTTTCTTCATCAAGTACTATACTTGCTATGTATGTTTAAAGTGTTCCCATTTATTATCAGCTACTCTGCCACTCTATAAATTGGTATTATGCTGTATTTAGGATTGAAGTTTAACTGTGGAGTGTAAAAGACAGGCATACCAGACACAGTAATTTATCAGACAAACCATTCAGCCATAAATATGTGATGTTATTAAAGGAATTGTATTTTTCATACATAAACATGAAAATCCTATGACTATCAGTTTAGTTGTCTTCATGACTGTTGCTGTTTGGCCATAGCTACTGTCTACAGTTCCTGGTATTTAGCAGCACTGAATACTAATGAAATAGTTTAATATTTCACTGAATTTTCCTTCATTAGTTCCAAAAGCCACTAAGGCAAATGTAAGCACATAAAACATTACCTGAACTTTTGCTAGGACAACCTTTTACATATTACTATATGAATAAAAATTGGACTATGGTGAATCTACTGTGTCCTGAAATATTTTAAAATTTAAAATTTTAAAATATTTTAATTCTGAGGAGAAAAACTACCTAGCATTAAGTTCAACAAGGCACTTTTCTGAGGAAATTAAATAATCCAATAGACTAGGTTCTCCAAAGAGTTTAAGACATCCTGTCTCAGAAAATAAATATTGTTTGAGATAATATACATATATATATATGTATATTTCAAAGGTGCTAGGGTAGCTTAATGTTTGAACAGCTCTGCACAGGTAGATGTGAAGTCATGGAAGGGTGAAACATCTATCTTCTAGTTATATTTGAGCTTATAGGGGATAATGCACCAAGTATTTTTACTACCTAGCTGGATTCTCAAGGGCTGCTGCAGTAACATCCAACATGGGACCCTAATGTACCCAGCATTACCAAGTGAAATACCAATGAATAATGAAGCAGGGCTGTCTAACGTAAGAAATGAAGTTAATTACCTTTCTCTATTTCACTTTGGAAGGACAATTTCCGTCTTCGTAGTTTGCAGTTATCTCCATCTGTATCATTAGTAGTTTGTGATCTTATTACGAGGTCAGACTTGTTTAATGAAATATGAAACAAAATGACAGATTAGTCCCATCTAAGGAGGGCAGGTTTGTAATAGGTGATTGACTATTAATCATGTTCAAGCTTTAATATTACAGTCAGTCTACATCAACTTCTCCATCCCCAGCTAATGGTATTGCCCCAGGCTAACATTAAAAAGTTTATACAAATTGACCCAAACCAAAAATGTCACCATCTCATGGTGAAATAAAATTACCCTGATAATAAGTTTACATGGAAATACATGTGTTCACGTGTTATCAGCTTCCATGAACTTGCACCGATGTGGTTTAAGAACCTCTAACAGAGAATGTACATTATTGCAAGAAGTAATGTGGTAACTGATTGCAATTATATTTATATTTAACTACATGGTAATGATTATAAAGCTTAAATTTTACAACAGTAAATATAAGGCTGATAAGCATGAGGCACTTTATCCCTCATTGTTTTGTCTTTCTAGGCCTTTCCTTCCTCTCTATCAGTTAGATCATTCAGATACTTATTCCATACCAGAACCCAATCTTGCCTTTTTCTGTTCATCTTACAGGCTGTGCTTTCTTTCCTTAATAAAACCAAGATGCATTTAACTCTTTTTTTTCCCTACTTATTTTAAACTGAAAAATTTACAAATAAGCATATATAACACCAGTTGAGCTCTTTGTGTACATACCTACGGCATTGGCTTCAACCTACTTCCCTTCTCTGTGCTAGTGAGGTTTCCTATACCCCTGAAGTAAGCAAACTGGCATGTGGGAGAAGGGCAGAGGGAAAGAAGTGGGAAGCATTTACATTTTTGCTATTCTGTTCATTGTAAACCTGGTGAGGTTTACAATGGTGGCCCACTGGTAGAATAACTGCAGGATGAAAAAGGTGCTTTTACACAAATAGGAGCATGGGAGCAGAAGTTGAGGTAAAAGCACCTGTTATTCAGATAATAAATTTAGATCTGAGTGATGTTTTGAAGATGAGAATGTGCTCATTGCATCTTTTGGGGGATAATTTTCTGGATTGCAATAGTGGTAAGTAAGTGGAATTGCTAAAAACTATGATTTTGCAAGCTCAAAAGCATGGGTTAGCCTCTCCTCCCTTCTTTGTTTCTGTGAAGAACAGTGATTTTTTTCTTAGTGGTTGGTACAGCAGTAAGAAATAACAACTGACGAATTTCTAAGACACATAAGCAGTGTGAATTTTCTTTGTATTTTACACCACAAAACATAAGATGGATTTTTTTTTCAATTTACTCAGATGTAAGAAAAAATAATGATAAAATATTAATGACAATGTAAGCAAGAAGTAATTGCTCAGACTAAAATCATTAATGTGAATTTATCCTCTAAGAATTTTTCAAATATATGGATATTCAGTTTTAACTTAAATTTATCACTAGACTATACATTTATTGTATTGTATTTCGGATGTAATTAATAACTATGACCTTTACAATACATAAAAAAGGATAACTTTGAAAATAAAAAATATAATTGGCCTTTTATTTTCAGAATGATATTTTATTAAAAGGATTCATCATAAAAAGAAGTGATACTTCTTGTCAGAAGTTATATTTGTTTTAATTTTTTAAAAAATAAAGATCCACATATAATTAGCAAAGATGTCCCTGTCTTTTACAGCCTAAAAATTAGTGCTCTTTTCTCCTTGTTTCTCAGAAGGCCTTTGAGGCCAGAATATGTTAGTTCCTTCTCACTGACTCTGTTTTCCCTTAAAGTTCCCTTTTTGGCCAAACATCCACTTTCTTTCCCAAGTCAGACTCACCCTGTCAGTCTGAAATAAGGAAACACTGGTGATTTTTTGGCTTTCCTGAAGATGCAATTTGTGCAAAAGAGAACATTTAGGACTGCCACTGTGGTAAAAAAGAGATGAAGAAATCCTTGCAAATATGAAGACTGGCTGAAATTTGAAAAGGCCCTTGTAAATTTTTAGTCTCCTAGGAGGTAGAGTGCACTCCAAGATAAGAGAATTAACAATTCATGTTTGAAAGGCAATTAAATATTTTCTATTGCTAGACACAGAATGAATCTGGATAATCTGATTTATCCTTATTTTATGGATGTACAATTATATTTAGTGTCAAAAGTTCCCCTTGTGGTGACCTAGGCTATAGTCATCTGAAAAAAGCCATATTTTCCATGGCTTTAACAAAATCCCTCTGGGTGAAGCTTTAATACTATTTAAATATAGAACCAAATCCTGTTAGATTAACATCATCTGAATAATTTCATTGACTTCTGCCGTGTTTAACTGACTTCGGTAGGAGAATTCAGGTGAGTATATTTTTTAATATAGGATTTGGCCTCAGGATTTTAGCTTTTAATTTTTCTAACCTTGGTTATTCAAATGCCATTTTGAAGGTTTGTTACTGAGAGACAGATTTGGCCCAGTATGAAGAAAAAACCCCACACTTATTATATGTACCTTTGCAGTTTCATCTCTCAGATTAAAGGTCAGTTCTAGATTGGTGAGGAAGAGATCAGAAAATTCAGGGTACATATCCAAAACTTCTAGCAGATCTTCTCTCTGGATCTTATGTAAGTCACAGTAAGTTAAAGCTCTCACATCTGCATTTGACTTTCCTGGTTTTGCATAAAGATGTACCATCTCTCCAAAAATATCATTTTTCCCTGCAGAGAGAAAATTAGATGGAGATTATTATTTTAAACATGAACAAACCATTACATTGAATGATATATTTATTTATGATAGTGGCATAGAACACTTGATTTTACATTAAGTGATACAATTAGATTACCATTGAACATATATTTTTGTAAAGAAAAAGTAAAATTATTAAATATTAAAAGTGAAAGTATCAAAATCAATGAAAATGCATAGGCATATAACTGGACTAAGTGAAAGCAAAATCTAGTTTCATCACAACTTTTCTTCAGTTTCATCAAAACAGCATGACTAGAGCATTTTCCTTTGTTCTTTCTTTAAAAACATTATTTGGCGGTTTAAATCATATTGTTAGATGACAAAGATGCAATTTCTACTGTTCAGTCCAGTACAGGAGCTATCTGGCCTGTAATATCATTTTGTTAAGAATTACGTGAAGGAGCTGACCACACTTGAAATACGTTTTAGTAGAAAATTACTTAGCATTTATATTTTTCAGAGGGAATGCAAAACTTCTAAGATGCAGAAGTTGTTTTGAAGATGCTCTCTAAACGTGGCTGCCTCTGTTTTGATACCATTACAATCCTTTCAGTCAATGTTGCCACATTCACATTACCTGTTTGTTAAAATTGTCATCTCTATTTAACTGTTCATTTTTGCCAAATCCTCACCCGACCTTCATCAATGCAGAGCAGCTGCAGCCATAGACCAGTGAAAATATCCTCTAAAGTAAGAGTTTCAAAGCTTACCTGCAAAATGGGGTTTGGGGGGAAAGTAGGACGATGCTTGTGGAAAAAAATAGTGGTCATAGCAAGGGCAAAACAGCAGACTGGTAAAGAAGAATACAGGGATGATTTTGCCTCCCTGTTAAACATTTGTGTGTTTTACATTATGTTACTAAGAGTAGTTCTGATTTCTCCAATTCCTAAAAAGGAAGCTGAAAACTGGGTGAGCAAGCAGCTAAAAAATGCAAAAAATAGTTTAAGGATTGATTTACGGTAAGTATCTTAAAGAACATAGGAAGATTAAGAGGTAACCTGGTTATATTGCATATATTCTTTAGACAAAAATTATCTGGGACGCAATGCTTCCAGAATACAAGAAAGAATGCCTAATAAGAACCAATGGAAAGAAATTGAAGAAAGAAAAGTTTATAGTGGAAATAAAGCATATATATTAAAAAATAAAGATTATTTACTATGGAAATAAACTGCCAACAAAAGCGATCATTTTTCATCTCTATGTCTTCAAATCAAAACCTATTACTTTTCTTTCATCAAACAGAGTTATAAGACATAACAGATAGTTAAAGGTATGAAATGTAACAGGCGTCAGTGACATAACAGGGGTTAGAAAATATAGTCCTTCTGGCCTAAATGTTTATGAATGCAGAGGTCCCTATTCAAGGCATATAACACCTTTTCTGCAGTAAGAGTATTGACATGGTTGCAGTACTTTTATATCTTGTCTGCAAAGCTGAAAGAGATGGTAGATTCCAGAGCCATTTTATTTTCTAAGGATTTGACATAGAATTACTGTTGTCATGTCAGTACTGATTAGACTTAACCCATCCACATCAGACAGTGCTGATAATTTGAGAAAAGCTGTGGGAAACCCCCCCGCATTTCTCAGAAAACTCTTTGATTTCTTTGATGAAATTTCAATACTTGTTAAGAGTGAAAACTTCATGTTACCTCTGTTGGACTCAAATCTTTTCAACCCCAGAGGACAAAGTATTGAGTGTCTTGCATGTCCATTTCTGTGTGTACATTTTTCATAAAAAGCAACTACCTAAAAACGTTTGGCTAGGTATTGATAAACTTTGTTAGGTTTCTGTGTGATTTCATTGCAGAGTAATTTTCATTCATTTCTATTCTTTCTCTGCAGATTCTTCAAGATAGCACAAACTCATTAACTGGAGCCAACTGTCTTGCCTCATGGATCATGCAACAGATGTGAGCTCATAGAATACTTTTGGCTGCAGTTGTGCACACCCGTTTTTATGTCTGAACTACCATTCACTTGCAGAGTGGGGCTCCAAACTGGTGCAGCTGTAGGCTGGAAGTGGCATTGCCTTGCAAACACTTGAGTTTCTGCTGCAGTGTGAGACCATAGGGATCTGATGTGCTAAACGTGAAAACTTGACTGGTCTGAATCCTTGACCCAGGAAGAAACTGATTAATTCATAAAGTTGTCACTTTTCTTGATTGTGAGAAATTTACACATTTTTGATATAAGAAATGAACTCCTTGATGAACCACACTGCTCATAATCAAGGACACTTAGACAGGTAAGTAAAAACCTCAGAGCGTTATATTTGCATGCTTCCTACTTTGCTTGTACCTAAAGCAGACCCAGCTGATGAGATGGAACAGCATGAGATGACACATTATCTGGATGACACTATCTAAACCTAGGGAAGGATTACTTTAGACATATCTTTGTTCTGCTCACATACTGACCCTGTGGATACTAGCAGAATAATCAGTTACAAGTGGACTAATAGCAACATACTGCCACCAGTCCACATCTTGCTTCAGCTGCTTTTCTGACTGTAAGTTCCTACAGTGACTGATAAACAGAAAGGAAAACATATGAATGACATCACATATGTTACGTTACTAGTTTAGGCTTCTGTACAGCAAAATCATTACTCATCTACTCAATTACTCTTTGCATTCTTATTATTTAATACAAATTTGGAGAAATAAATCTGTAGTCTTCTTTAGGTAGGGTTTTAGTTATTTTACTTTTAAAATTGCTGTAGCTAATGAAGTCCTACTGGTTTCACATGAGAGTTATCACCAGTTGCAGGTGAACTCCAAGATGGACTGAGCATTACCCTGAGCCAACTTCATTAGGAAAGAAACCAAGTAATTCGCTATGCTATGCAAAAAAGAACATGTTAACAATATAGCAGAATATACTGGTGTTATTACACCTAGAACAAATTAATCTGTTATTCTCTTTTTTTTTTATATGCCCAGTGGGCAGAAACAGACATTTGTGAAAACCTTTAGAAGACCTTTTGAATGCCTGAAGTAGATTCTTCCAGTTAGCGTATAAGGCGGTCTATGTGTCTCAATACCCTCATCACTGTTCAAGAAAAGGGTGTCCTTGACTTTGATTCTTGCAGCATGATCAGAACTGGACTAAATGGATATCTGCTTTCTCTCAACTTGCAGCTTACCATTTACCTAGGGATGTATCTGACTAAAGATAAATCTTTAGATATCCAAAATTGTGAGCTCTATGGTACACATGAATTATTACAGTAATGCAAACTTTTCTCCTTAAATAATTTCTTTACTTGATTTTAAATAGGAGTGAGTAAAATATTCACAATTTTCCTTCCCCAGGAACAACTATGAATACTTCTTTCCAAATCTATGACTCTTTTAACGTGTTTTGTAATAATCTACTTACCAAGGATGGCTACAACAATGTCACTCTTAAGGATTTCAATAGAGCCTCTTGACACGAAGTAAAGAGCAGTGAGAACATCTCCACAGTGCACTAAAGTGTCTCCAGGAGGAGCATGTGTTGTCTTAAATTTCATAGCCAAAGCTCGAAGACAGCCTTTACTGGCTCCCCGGAAAGCTTTGCAATTCTGAAGTAAATTTTGGTTGAGATGCAGACAAATGTCAGCTTGTAAGCACTCTGGGAACCCCTTCAGGACCTGGAAAGGCAAGCATAAGGATTTCATGCGAATGCTGTGAAAATTCCTTTATATAATTTTTATGTTTTCTTCCTGGACAAAAAGAAAGAAGTGACATACAGATAGATGTGGCTCTAAGAGCTGTCAGAGTATTAAAATTCAACAAGTGCATATCGTAATCTATATTGCAAAGTTTATACAATGTGTGTATTAATGTAAATATAGTGAATACAAAATATGCTATTAAGCTTTGTTTCATTGCAGCAAAGAGTATCAAGGTGTATGAATGAACATACCACAGTAAAATAACAAATAAAACAGTTAAAGGGAGAGTCTTGGCTGAATTTCACCTATTTGGACTAACATCTCTATTTCTTTTTTATTAATTATAAAAGTACTATGTTTATTATAAGACATGTTTTTGCTGAAATAACCATGACATTTGTAAAATGAGAGCTATCTCAACATCAGATATTTTTCAAAAGGAGACCATATTATTAGGATTTTCATGTTAAATATATTCTGCTTGTGGGACTTGGATTTTTATCAGAAAAAGCAACAAGAGCCACTGAAACAAAGATGTAATGCAGATTTACTTAGGCAGATGATTAGTTCAGCAAACCACAGGGCTAGTTGCTGTGGTCCTTGCTCATGTCTTACTCAAAACAATGGGAGTTTGCCTGAAGTAGAACCATGGGACTCCTCTTGGCTACCATGGCAACATTTTAATTTTGTTTAGAAGGAAAGAAGTGAGCTGTTTACAATGTGCTTATTATGCGTGAGCTTTTATAAATTGTCTAGGATTATATTACCTCTGATTCTTTTTAAATATATAAATATTTCTGCTACTGACTTCATGGGACTACTGCCCACCTTGTGATTGCCTGCTGACACATTAACAGGCACTACCCTTCCTTTGTTATATCCTGTTTTCTGCTGTCAGAGATGTGAATGGAATACGACTGGCTACAACTGTTGCATATTTCTAATGGCAAAACCTGTACTGATGCTATAAGTCTTATGAATATGTGAACAGGATGTGTCTTTTTGTTATTAGAGCAGTCTACTAATTCATTACTCTTTATCCTCTGCATTATTTTTCTATAAATGTGCAAATATTTCTGGACAGAAAAAAAGATATGTACAAAATTATTAACTTGTTACTATGTTTCTACTTCAGCACAATTAAGGTCTGTGCACTCACTCTTTTTGCACAAAGATATTCAGAACTCATGTTTCTTGCTAACGAAGAAGATGAACACATTTCTGATATGAGGCTTCTGTCCACACAAACCAGGCTATGTTTTACAAATGAAATATTAGTACCTTGAGCTGAGTTGAAATGTTTCTATGATTGTTAATGGAAATCAATGCTGTGAAATAACAAACAGAATGTTTTAATAAATATATACAAAAATTTTATGAGCTTTAGGGCATTACCACATGAAATTTATACATCCTCAGAAAAAGCCAACATTCAACAACAGTAAGCAAAAGAAAATATGATAAATGAAAAGCTACTGTGGTGCCACTCTGTTTTCAGTATTATCACACCCATAGAAATATCTTAGTATCCAATTATGCTTTTTATTTTAATGCTATTATATTCAAAGAAAAAGGCTGTAGATTGTATCAACTTATTTGCTGAATGACACTGAGAAACTGATAAACAAATACATCTGTCAAATGATACAAAGTTGGGGAAATATTGCCAGTGTTTATTTTGAAATTTTTCTCTAGTCATGTGAATATAGAAGATCTGTTAAGAATTAAGTAGTATGCTATACATCTATCTGAATAAAATTTAGAAGAGCTCCATTTCTGTAGGATGCAAAATCAGAAATATATTTTGAATTCAGAAGTACTTACAAGAAAAGGTATTTTAATTGTTGGAAAGTCAGAAGCACAACTTAGAATAAATTGTATTAATTTTTCACATCAACTGTTTACCTCATTTCTCAAGGAATTGTATTTTACCATTAAGCAAAACCCATGCAGACCATGTGTTTTAGTTTATATTTCTGAAGATACTTTGGATATCCTTTTAAAGAAACAATTATTTTTATAATTAATTTATACTTAACATGAAACTGTTTTAAAATCATTGTGTATTAGTTAATAGTTATTTATATGCCAATAACATCTGAAAGACACCAGTCTCCATTCAAGCATCTGTGACTAAAAAGTCCCTGCCCCATGGAGCTTACACTCTAAAATAGTTTTATACATCAGAGAGGAAAGACATCTACTCTTTAATATCACAATTTTCAAATGTTTAGAAGGAAAACCAAATAACATTGATTTCCAATGGAGTTTTGGAGATTATTCCATCAGTACAAGCTAGGAAATGCAAGAAAGAAGCTAATTTGAAAATAAATTTGTTAAAACATTGTTATAAACTACATTGTTAAAATGAGCTTACCATATCATGCACGTTGTATGTAGTGAGGAATTTAATCTAAGTCCAGTAGCTGACACTATACAGAATTTGATGTTTCCAAACTAAGTTTTATGTTGTGCAGTACAGACAACACTTTGCCAACCCAAACCTCCAGGTACACTTCTTATTTTTAGATTTTCATTATTGAAACAATTGTATTGAAAATTATGTTATTATAAAATGAGAATCAACATTATTACAGTATGTATACACATACTGCCCTCTCTAAATATTAGAAAGTCATCCATGTAGTCTTCAAAATCTTAAGATTAACTTAAAAGTAACCATTCCATTTCACTTCTTTTCACTTGTTGTGTGGTTTTGAAGTCTTTAAACACATTTAAGTTACACTCCAATGTGGCAAGAAAAATTCTTGAAATTATATGAATTCAAGATTAGGTAATGCAAAAAATAAAATTATTGAAAATTATAAAGCTGTAAATGTTTTTAAATAAAATTATCATAAATGAAAATCCCAAACTAATACATTGTTTGAATACATGTGTGAGTCTCAATCACTGCATTCTTTCCTAATATGTTTCTATAGTTACACTCAATATCTCTTCAGTTGTGATTCCACCAGGCCCTGGTGAGAAAAAATGTGTATTCTCATGGTTAAAATCATGTTTGGCATCAGAACTCAGGAGATCAAAAGATACACATAGTTATTTTTAAAAAGACACATAACGAGACATAAAATCAGCTTTAACTGCCCCCTCCCTTGAAAAAAAAAATAAAAGAGAATCACTTAGGATGTTGTGACCATAGGCTCCAGTTGTCTCTCATTGATGGTTATGAAGCCCAAGTTCAGTTATCTCTTCCTACCTGGAATAAAACTTATTTATTGTCAAATAATGTTGATTTATCTCTGTGGCATGCTTAGAGAGGAGGAAAACGTCATTCAGAGAGATGTAAAACACTTTACATGGAATTGCAATTTAGTTGGGATAGTAGGGACCTGATTCATACTGCCTTGAAGATTGTGTTCTTTTGCAAGAGGGGAGAAGTCCAGCTGCATTAACTTCTCTTTTTCAAGATGACAACAAAGTATCACTCACCCATGTATCAGACACATTTGTGACAACAGAATTGGATACATCTTTGTGCCTTAACCTCAGATGACAAATAACTTTTTGGGGCAACGATAACCTTGGGGTTTTTGGATAAATTAAAAAATTCATGACAATTTTTACATTTTCTGTCCTCAGTTCTGGAACGGATATTTACATCTGTACCACAGAAACTGTTTAGAAAGTATGCAAACTGAAGCAAACTAGGATATTAGCTACACTAATTGTCATTAAACATGGATATACCACATTCCATACCAACAGAATCACAGAATTGTTGAGGTTGGAAAGAACTTCTGGTTGGCAAGGTTGACTGGTCCAACTCCCTGCTGAAGCAGGGCTACCTAGAGCTGGTAACCCAAGGCGATGTCCACATGGCTTTTGAATACCTCCAAGGATGGAGACACCACAACCTCTCTGGGCAACTTGTACCAGTGCTCAGTCATCCTCATAGTAAAATGTGTTTTCTGATGTTTGGATGAAACCTCCTGTTTCAGTGTGTGGCCATTTCCTCTGGTCCTGTCATGGAGCACCACTGAAAGAGCCTGGTTCCACCTTCTTTACACCCTCCCTTCATGTATTTGTTTACATCGATGAGATCCCCTGTGATCTTCCACTTCTCCAGACTGGCTGAACAGTCCCAGCTCTCTCAGCCTTTCCAAGCATGAGATATGCTTCAGTCCCTGCAGCCTGGCAGTCAAACATATTCCTTTAATTCTGCATATAATCTTTTGTCACACATTTTCTCTCTTGAAATATAGATAGGATGAAACAATAAATGCCAGGAAGCAGTTGAAGAGAGCACAAGAGGGCTCTTGTGTGTTGTGTGTCTGTTTGGGGTATTTTGAAACTAGTTTTGAATAAGGCTTTCTTGTCCTAGAATCAGTCAGACTTGCTTATGAGTGACAGGCATCCAGCATATAGTTGCAGGGTATCTAGTCTTTTGGGATCTATTTTCTAGTATCAAGATAGGTCAATTAGGTGGGATGTTTATGAGGGGCATATGGTGGGAAAGATAAAGGTAAGTCTCTCAAGTTCATGTGACAATTTAGGATGTCATAAACTGAAAAAGGAATTCTGGTCCTTTCCCACATTATTGGTTTATTCCTGACTTGTCTTGATCTCTCCTTGTGGAATAGTTTAAGAAACTGATCCTTGCAAAAACTAACACAGCAAAAAATTTCAGCAGTTAAAGGTACAAAGACGCAGGAACAAATACACTTTGTCATGACTACAAATACTTTATTTTGTTTCTGCTTGCATAGCAGAGTCCTCAGTGTATGCTGACATTGGCATCACTAAATGCTAAGTAAAGTTCCCCAAATACTTGAATAATGAAATTTGAATTTTGTATTGAAAATTAACATTTTTCTTAGTTTCTTATGTAAGAATTAGTGAATATTTGATGAAATAATTGATATATTTAATTTTCATCTTTCTGCCATGTAATTTTAAGGCTAATCTGAGCCTCTTTAGCTGCGCAAATTGCGCTGCATAGATTTTGAGTTAGGATGTCTGTCCCCCAGTAGCTGTTTCCTCTGATGGAGAGTAGTGTGGGGTTTAGTTCTGCCACAAACATTTGACTGTCAGATTTTCATAACATCTTCATCTAGACTAAGCATTTCTGTAATTCAGCAGCTTTATTTCTAGCAAAAATTTAAATTTTACTATTCGTCTGACAATTAATTACAGAAAAGAACTGTTTCCATGAATAGAAGGTCAAAACATTTCCAAGGGCTTTCACCATTTAGAAAAGAAGGAACAAGGTCACAGGTGGCAATAATTCTGCTCCAGCAGCTCTTGGGCTCCAGACATAATAAAGATTATTAAAGGCTTTTCTGAAAAAGCCTTGTCTTCATACAGAGATTTTTTTTTTTTAATTTTCAGTATATGAAGGAGTTCCTTACAACAGCTGAGAGAAAAGTGAAGAAGTATGTGATGATGATGATGAGCTAATTCGCCTTTCAATGAGATTGAAGTCTGACAACCTTATCAAGAATTAGAATCTTTTCAGTCGTTGTCACAGCACAGATGTGTGATGTTTTATGTTGAAATTAGTGGAGCTGCAGTGAATTACTCTTCTATAATCTTTTTTCACTTTCTGAGTACATCTGAAAGGTGATCTCTGAAACATGATACATTGCTGGATGAGGAATATAGGAAATTATTTCAGTTTCTTCAACTGTTGACTCCTGTATCAACAGAAAAGTTCAAAGCCTGTAGAAGCTGGAAAGTGACCAGATCTGTATACTTCCAAAAATACAATAGTTGAAAAATTCATAGTTCCTCTTGGTTTTGAGACTTCAGACCACAAAATTCAATGCAGTGGGAGACTGATAGAGGATCATTTAGCAATAGATGGACACTCTTGAGAATCTTTTTTTTTCTCTAAGGTCTTCTTTTCTGTTACTTAATTCAGTGCAGACATTCATGTTTTTTTAAATGATCTTATTACAGAAAATGAAAGAACAAATTTACAGTTAATTATATCTGAGGTACTTTCTGACTGGTATGTCTTAAGATTTCCTTCTGACTTATAGACAAACAGCAACACCCCTTTCCAACATGATGACACATTACTTCTCTTCAAGCATTTACTACTCAGTTTTTTTCAAACATGTCTAATTTGCATTACCCTTCTGATGGTACAAAAAACTTCTCATTGCTATTTTTGAAATTTAATTTACTTTTATAATTCTCTGCTTCAAATGTATTACTGGCAGTGGTTTTATTGGTAGAATTGATTTTGCTGTAAGAAGTGCTCACAGTGGGAGGAAAAGCAAGAATAACAAATGTAACGACGTCAATCAGGTAGGTACCAGTGGCCAATTTCTTACAAAAGATGCCTTAACAGATCAATGGTGAACCTGCCCTTTATTTGCTACAGTAGCATTGCTGGTTCAAGATAGGTGTGTGCTCTGCTGGCTAAGACAACTTATCACAAAGGTGAAATTAATAATTTCCTTGGATATTTGCAGGAGAAGTCATAAATTTATGCATAAAATTTCTGACTTGCTCTCTTCTTCCATGGTACTGGGTAAAACCCAAAATAAAAAAACATCTGTCCCACATCCAAAATTTTCGTTAATGTATACAGCTGACTAAACACCTTTCAAAGTTTGTCCCACTTTTTACTTCAAATATTACATATTTGAACTCTCTTCAAATATGAAATAAATCAATAAAGCTCTTCGGATGCACAGAAGATCCATGGAAAGAAGGGGTGGCACAGAATTGTAAAAATTCATGCAAAACTTAAAAAAGTATTTCAAACACTAAATATGTAATCTTTTTAGGGTAAGCATCATAGGCATGCTATTATCAGTGCTGGACTGATAACATGGGAATGAAAAGGAAAAAAGAAGGCAAAGAGAGTTTAGGAAAAACAGAACAGGATAGTTTAAAAAATAAAAAGAGATTGAATCTTTGGGACAGGTGGCATCTTTCATGAAACAATATGCGTTGTAAAGATTATTTTATATAATTTGACTTTGCCAGTGTATATCATAGGGATATGATTTAAATTATGCTTATTCTATAGATCAAGATTTTTATCCAGATTAAAATAAATCCCAAATCCTGTTTATCCAGTCCATGCATAATTACGTGGAACTGTTCTTAATCAAAATACATTATGTAATGAAACATAATCAAAAAGATGTAGAAATGAAGCAGAAGGGAGCAAATGAACAAATAAACAAGGTTCTCAGCATATTTCACCTGCAGGTCTTTAGAGCTAATTTTGAATTTAACCATTTCAAATGAGCATAAAGGATTATCTTCTGGGTTTTTTTATCTAAGTGGTAGGATTTTGTTTAGAAAATCAAGTTTAGTCTTAGTGCAGTATTACTTCATAAGGGTTTCTGTTTAATTTCATTTATTATTTTCCATTTTTCCTGAATTCTTAAATATATTAATGGAGATAATTTAAAGCACCTTTTGAAATATATTCTCCAATTTTATTTATATATATATATATATATATGAGTACGTGTGTGTATATGTTGTATGTACATATATATATATAAAATGTAAATTAATATGCATTTCATATTTCAAAGGAGAAAAAGGACTACATTTTTGATTTTTCAGTCATGAAATAATAATAAAAAAAGATACTGGATGAAATTCTACCTTCAGATATTTGCAAAAAAGCTCCAAGTAAATATTGGCAGGAATCAAACATTTATGGCATTGAGGACAGTATTAGCCCTTTTTGTGTAAATGCAAATATTTCATGCAAAATTAGTAAATAATACATGCAAGTCCAACTCATATGCACATGGCTTATAATCAAGAAAACTTCACTGGTGCTTATGCTAACATGCATATATGGTTTGAACCAAGAGCATTCACGGAAAGGAAAGTGCAGAATGATCAGCAGCATGGCAACTTTGTCAGAGTGACATTCCTACAGAGCAACTATCTAATGCAAACCAATATGCACATGACCTTTTTTGGGCAAAGCATGACTTGAGTTGTGGGGTAAAACAGTGATTAATAAATGTGGTTAGATTAGCATTTTTGAATGTCTAATTTTTAGTAACCATTTTGCCCCACATCTGATTCTACTTGGATTATTTCCCTTTGCTATCTATCCCTTCATCATGCAAAAAGTTAGAATTAAAATTAGAAAGCATTGAACAAGCTCTAAACCCGACAGATAACATGGATATTCTCCACACTTTATACTGGAATTAAGTTTGATATAAATACCTCCTGCTCTTACCAGTGGGTGGTGTTATTCCATGTATTTAGGTGTGAAGCAGACAGGAAAGAGATAAATCTTTCATAAGTACAACATAAATCACATAATTCTTATATTATCCTTGCACTAAGGGTAATACATTCAAACTCACTTTTAAAGGAAATTTAGCGATTGCCACAAAACCTGAGGGATAGATTTGTGAACAGAATAAGAAATAAAATAAACCAAAAAGAGATACTAAACTTGTTTTTTTTCCACATTTTATTTAAAAGAAAGCCTCCATACTGCCTCACAATCATATTGCAGAACATGGTCAGTTTAATCCATTTAGTTGTTATTTCACATTCATAACAAATCCAAGACTAATTCCAGTACACCAATTCCTGAATTATGCAACATTTCACCTGACAACACATCCAGTTTTAGTTATTATTTCATATGAAACAGGTGTTCTTAGTACGTCCATTAGTGGTAATGAATTAATTAAGGCACACATGATTTTGTAATATCTTCAGAAATAATTCAATGAGCTACTTTAGGCTTAGGCTGCACCCACCTACAGCTTAAGGGCATGATCCTGCAAAGTGTTGAGTACCCCACAATCCCACCGCTATCAGAGGGAATTAGGGCCATTCAGTGCCACACGGGATGAAGCTATTGATGCTGCCTTCCACTGCAGTAATCCTCAGCAGAGGTTTATACACGTATCCTTGTTCTGCGCTGGTTATGTTATCCCTCTGGAGGGGACACTCATGGAAGTGGGAGGTGAAGCCCAAGATATTTAATTTTCTGTCTTATTTATAAGATCTGCTTTACTTAATGGTAATGATAAGGTCAAACTCTTAGTGATTCAGCTTTATAAAAGCTTTTAATCAAGACCATAATTTCTGTCAAATGCATAAAATTGTATCACTCTGACAGTCATTCACAAATATATGTACAGATACCACGTGGAAGCTGTTTGAATTTATGTCAAAATTTTGGAGGTTGATTTCTAGCTTAACTTTAACAAAAATGTATAGATATTCTTGTTCTTGACAGCTTTATGGAGAGCTGTGCATAGTCTCTAATCTCCAATCCTGAATATCTCAGGGAGGTATCCCTCTAGAGACACAGATTCACAGAACCTAAAGATGCATAATGCTCTCAGGGTCTTTAAATCGATGTCAACTTTTCAGAAAAAAATGTTGTTGTCTTCAAAAAATAAGCCAGAAATAGAGATGCTTACTTTTACTCATTATCAGACTGTGATTCCTTTTCAGCTGGCCACATAATATATATTTCTATAAGGAGAGTTTACAGGTTTTTTAAAATCAAGAACAGAAAATGTGAGTGTTGTGCCTTTTTACTTCCTAGAAATGAGTTTCTGTGGATGGCTAAATGGTTAGTAGCACTGTGTTGATTTTCAGTGCAGAATTGTGTGGTTGTGATTGCAAGCAAACTAATGTTCAGATTATCTTGTAATTCAAATATTTCACTTTGAAAAGAGCAGATAAACCTGTCTCTTCAACTCACTCCCAATATACCTGTTCTAGATTACACAGTAGGATTTTGAAAAAGAATTGATCTCCACAGGTTTTACAGAACAGTAACTGTAGATACCAACACACCAAAATCTTGTTTGATACTGGAAGTGGAAAATCAGGCCAAAGAACAAATAAATTCTGAAACAGGTATGTCTGAAACAAGAAACCTATGAATTTTTTTTCTCTATTTAAGCTTATAATTGTCATCTGCAATTCTCAGTGTGAATTCAGATTTCTGATATAGCTTGTGACAACCTAGTCAGTTAAGTTTTTGGGTGCCAAACTTATATTGGCTTGGTTCTCAATAATTGCTGTATATTCACCTTCTCAGGTTTTTACTTTTACAGCTTATAAATAATAAACATTTACAATCTCTAAATTCTCATGCATTTATCTATTCCTTGGCATCACTGCCTGAAAAACAGAACAACATACCATGTTCATGTCAATGCCATTGGTGTATGTCCATGCGTGCTGGAAGTATTCCTCAAGTCGCTGCCGCAGAGGGTTTGGGATTTGATGAAAGCGTATAAACTCCTTCACTCGCAGCATCTGCATGTGATATCGTGCAGTTCCCGAGTAGAGTCTTTGGATTATTGCAGATACATTTCCAAAAATGCTAGCGTACATTAATGCTGGATTAAATAGAAACAAAACTTACTTAAGTAAGTAAGTAAGCTTTTGCAGATCATGCAACAGTTCTTACAGTGTACTTTGCATGTAAAACAGCTCAGATGACAGTATTTACATTTTCAGAGATGTAGAATTGGTTTATCTGAGGCTTTTTATTGATTTGATTGTATGAGTACCTACTCAGTTAGCAGATGAGGCTTAAACACTAAATCTTAATCAGGTTGGTAATTTTTATCTTTGGAGATTTGTAGACCTGAGTTTAGTGTTGTAAGTTGGGTTCACCTAATTCTAGAGACTTTTGGAGAATTAAAACTAAGGAACTAAGGCTAAGTTCAAACTAAGAACAAAGGCCAGAGTTAAAAAGCTATGCACACATTTATAGGTTCAGGGTTTCAATGAAAAATAAAATATAATTATGATTATCCAAATATGATGGGCCATAGTTTCTAAATCCACTCAAAACTCAGCTTCCTATCCCATATAGGATTTGCTTACACAAATTATACACAACGCAAAACTTCTGACAGTTTGGATAACAGATTTTGAGTAGTCAAGGAATTTGACTACTTCCTGACACTGAATGAGTCACAACATATTTTTGCATACAACGTTGCTTTCCCTGGGAATTTGCCCTTCCGGTTGCACGCTTATAATCTTATTAGCTTAGAATGTTAAGCCATTTGCTCAAACACTGAGAAAAAAATAAGATTAAAAAAACTATTATGAAATTACTTACAGCCAATCAACATGACACAGATGGAAAAGATTTTCTCTGAGTTGGTGTTTGGAGACACATTTCCAAATCCTACACTTGTCAGACTGCTGAAGGTAAAATAAAGTGCTGTAACATATTTGTCCTTGATGGATGGTCCAGAGCTTGCATCACTCTTATTATAATGCTTTCCTAGTTGTTCTCCTAAAGAATCCAACCAGCCAATCTTGTGAGCCAAGTAAGGTCTTTCTACGTTTCCAATGGCATACCAAATGCAAGCAAGCCAGTGTGCAATTAGTGCAAATATGCACATGAGGAGCATCAGAACTGCAGCACCATATTCGGAATATCTGTCCAATTTCCGTGCTACCCTCACCAAACGCAGCAGTCTAGCTGTCTTCAGAAGACCTATTAATGTAGTTGTCTGTAAAAATAAGAAGAAATTTATCTGTTAGCAAATGTATTGTCCTGAATAGTTACCACGAGTAAATCACTGCAAATTCCCCCCCATTTCAATGTAATCTTAATTTTATTTTCTTGAAACTATCAATTTCGTTATAAGAACAGCGAAGAAAATAAGAAATGCATGTTTAAAATTAAGATATATTGAAGTTGTCATTATCTGCTCAATATTTTTTTTTCACTTTGAATATTTTACTTTTTCTGGACTCTCCAATGCACTGTAATGGACTTACATGATCCATTAGATTAATGATTTTTTTGACATGATTAATTCTGTAAGTTATTGGAACTACTCATAATTAGTAGGCCATGTAGGTAATAAGTATTTTTGAACAAGGTTGTGTAACTATATTCGATCCTAACTTAAAAACTCCTTGCAATGCTCTGGGCACACATATTCTAGAAGAGAGAAGTAATAGGGCAGAAATTTGTCAAAGGTTCTTCACCCAGACGCTGGCTGGGCACCCCTCTGGGCTCCCCAGGGAAGTGATCACAGCACCAAGCCTGGCAGAGTTCGAGAAGCATTTGGAGAATACTCTCAGGCACATGGTGTGACTCTCTGGGATAGTCCTGTGCAGGGCTAAGGGTTGAACTCAATGATCCTTGTGGATCCCTTCCAGCTTGGTATGTTCTGTGATTCTGTGACCTACGAATATTCTTCCTGTTTGTGACGGTAAGAACACTCTATACAGGTAAAAGAAGAAGAAGCAGTGTGAACAGAAAATCGTGGAAAAATTACTGTTGCCAGTCTCCAGATGAATCTTTTTGCATCTTGTATGTGTAGTCGTAGAAGCTAGTAAAAAAGTACTGTACCATTAAAAAAACAAATTGAGGCAGTTATAAACCAGGAATATATTCCAAGTTTTTTAGTGCAGACCTGCACTACTATTCATTGCATTATTTTTGAGGCTTGGATATTTTTAAAGGAAACTAAAGGTTATTAATATAAGTTTGTAAACTTCAATTAGTAAATTTCATACTTGTAAAAGAGATGGAAAACACTGTAAATAGGAACTATTTGATTTCAAAAATAACTCAGCTAACATTTTCTCTGCATTAAGTCTGAACATATATTAAAGTATTCAGTAAATGCCAAGACTGAATACATTTTTAATAAGTTTTTTCCTACTTTTCTTTTTAACATGCATGTATATTACATGACACTGGAAAAGTTTTCCAAGCCTCACAAAGCACTCTGACAGTAGTATGCGTCACATTAAAGCTTTCTTGCAAGAAGTACTAGACTAGTTTTTATGTTTTATTAAATCCTTGAATCTACCATGTTTCTGAGTAAAATCCCAAAGCCTTTAGAACAAAATAAGAGTCTTTCTTGGCTGCATTTCTCAGTGAACAACTCAATATATTGTTAATATTTTATGAGTAGATGAGTAAGAGGATGTAGGGAACACTCCTTTGTTCAAGTTAACATTCCAAAGAATAATTTCAGGGTGAATGTCTCATTAGCACATAAAAAAGGTTTGTGAGCTCAACAGTCCGAAAGACTATATCCTTCAAAATGCTATGCCTAGGTTAAAATTCAGAACCATGTGAATATTGACATTAGGTAATTTTTTTTTAAGGTGAATCAGGCTTGTATATTTAAGATCCTTAAATGGGGATGAGGTGGGTATAGAGATGTTGTGCAAGGGGCTGGATATTCTTACAATGCCCCTTAAATATATCAGATAGTAGACTGAGAATCCAGAATATGTCAACAGTGTTCCACCGCATTCTTAACATAAGACTTGCTAATATTATTCATCCTCACTGCCAATCCTATGCTTAGATACTATATCAGCGTGAGCTCTGGAGTATGTGGAAAGTGTATAATACAAGCAGACTCATAATAATTTTTTTCTTAGTCACTTTAAGTAGAATAAAAAAATTAAAATTATATTAGTTTCCTATTTTTGAAATTGGAAAGTTAACTGTCTAACTCTGTTGTTTTCCTATGGTTGACAAAGTACAACTCAAATGGAAGCATTCAGATAGTGCTGCATGTGGTATCTGGATTATTATCTCCTGCCCTTTCAAGACTCTGTTTGATATCAAGGTGTTTTAAAGCTGGATGAGCACACATGGAGCTCTCTATAGAGCTTATGTTGTTTAATAAAAAGACTATTCAATAGTCTGTTCATAGGGAATCTTATTTGAAGAATTTCTAGATAACAAAAAAGAGCTATTTCATAAAAAAGATAACCCTTATGACTGGGAAAAAAAAAAATCTATTAAATGAAAAATATTCCATTCTGACAGTTTTACATTTGCTTCTTCTTGCTAAACTATAGAAAATGGATCATTGGGGAAATATTATAGTTAGTAATGTAGGAAATAAAACTGCAGTAAGTAGCAGCTTAGAAAAAGTGATTGACATATTCAATATCATGAATGAGAGAGAGAAGCCATGATGGAATGGGGAATGGGACATAATCTATATAGTCTCACTATTGCTTACTTAAACAAACCAGTTTTTCCAGATAGTGAAACTTTTCAATTACTAGGTTTTGAGGGAATAAAGAATCAATTTACTTATATCTGTAATACTGAAAAAGTCATTACAGATCCAATAATTTCTGTTTCAAGTTCCATGGTTTTGTATTTGTGTACTGATCTGCATGAATGCACTTGTTTCTTACTAATCCTTACATTATCTTATGTTAAAGTTATCCCTTTAGCATCACTTTAACACCTGGCACTTTGCTCTTAAGTACATCTGTAACAGGGGAGGTAGAAGAGTGATGTTCAGGAGCAAATCCAAAGAGTACTTCATCAGTGAACTTTGCAATTGGTCCCTGTTTTAATTCTTTACCTTCCACACTTCTAATCTCTGTAAATAATTTTTGACAATGATGAGTGCTCAGTGATAAGAAATGGATGCAGACCGCATCTGAAGGGGAATGTTGTGGTCAGAGTTAGAAGCAATGCCATTATCAAAACATTTGTGCTGTCAAAACCACAGAAAAACATATCTGCAGAGACTGAGACGTGCCACAAACAATGAATGCAAAAGGTGATCAAATTTTCTCTTAAATCTCTAAGCTTTTTAGTCACCTTCTGAATAGTAAAGTTCTCTTCTCATAAGAGAACTATTAATATGTTCCCTCTGTTCTTTATGTTACTCTTTCTATTCCTATTGCTTTCCATTAACAGAATTAATTTCTACTGCATGGTATTATCTACATGTTTCTCTAGACTCCTCATTTACCTTTTACTTGGTTTGCTGCTTTTTTATAAAAACTCCTGCATTCTGTGCATCACAAAAATCCAAACCCAATTACCTACTCTTCAGTTTGCTTTCCATCAAAAAATATGCTACAATTTTAGCCCTCCTTAAACTAAATAAAATTCTTTGGAAGGAGCAAGAGTTAGGTCAGTAATCCAGAATATAGCATATATTTTATACACCTTTGGGCCATTTTGAACGCATATATTGAACACTTTTTCACTCTACTGTATACACAGGATGAGGATATAAATCTTGTCTAACAAGGGTAATCCCAACTAATCTTTTTTCTTTATTTTGATAGTCCATATTCTTGATAAAATAGACAATAGTCAAATCTTTTTGGTAACTGGTATAGTTTACACTTCAACTAATCTGTTTTATGCTAAGTAAACATCTGATCTAAAGATTTTGAACAGAGAAAATTTATTTTAGTGCTTCAATGCCAACACAGCATTATATGCATTTTTGCAGTTTTTACAAAACAAGCAGCAATCAAAAGAGTAGTTCTTATACAAAAGCATTTGAAAAAGTTCTTCATATATGATATATTTATTTCATTATTTGTAAAGACAGTATCAAATATGGTATAAGTGAAAAATATTAACTGAATTTTTCAGTGTTTTCTCTTGTTAATGAAAGCTAATATTGTACATCATTCTAAAAAGGAAGATTAATTTTAGTTTAACTTTAAAAGATGGGGTGGAATTACTAAACAACCTGTAACTGACAAGCAAAAGATACTTTAGGGCACACGGAATATTGTGGTTAAAGTAAAAAATCAAGATTTAAGATTTTATATTCATTTAAGCTTACCTCTTCAGAGCCAGAGCCAAAAATCAGCAGGTCAAAAGGTATTGCAGCAACCATGTCAATTAGGAACCAGCCTTTGAAGTAGTGAATTGCTATTTTTGCTGGGTCACTTACCACTTCTTCATTCTGGTTTACATATGTTGTTCTGAAGTTTATTAGAATGTCAATGATAAACATAATATCCACAATTAAGTCTACAACATTCAGTGGGCTGCAGGAATATCCACACTCTCTCCTCTTCCGATCCTCACTATCATTCAGAAGGAAGGCAGCAGAGTAAGGAGTGAATATGGCCGTGTATATTACCAGCAACAAAATGAGCCAGTCCCAGACAGCTTTGAAAGGACTATAGTGCAATATAGTAAACTTGTTGATGCGAGGTGTCTGGAGTTTATATTCTGGTAGAACATCAGCCCCTAAGGATAGAACCTACAATAAGAAATATACCATGTCAATAAACATACAGTGTTTCTGTTGAAACTTTCAGTAAACTTAGAAAATACAGGACAAATTTTAAAAGTATTTCACTGTAGTTTTGAGGATTAAGCTTCAATTGGTGTTTTGGCAAAATAAACTTCTGTGAAATTCATAATCTCTACCAGGTCCAATAAATTCATTGACAATTTTTCACGTTAGGTTGATTCTTGTCCCCTGTAGCAACCCTTAAGTGGCATATCTAGTACATAAAATTTGCATAATTAAGCATGTCATCAAATTCATTTATCCACCACATGAAAACCTTGCCAGCCTGTTCACGTCCAGTGAATGACTTTTCTTGCAGTGATGTAGTGTTTTTCTCCCAAAGTAAATCTTTTATCATTGGCTTAAATTCACTAAAAAGAGTCTGCTCTCATTAGAAATTGTAGGCAAACAGAAATAAAAAAATGTTAGAGAAAGACTTGTTAGTGTCCTTAACAGCTATCTCCAATTTGAGCCCTGTGTTGTAGAAAACTTTCATACACGGACAGATTTCACTGAGGCTGTAATTCTAGTTCAGCTGAAGGTGTGACAAAGAAGGATACCACAGGAGTATCGCTTTTTGCTCCACTTCTACTATTGTCAGTGTCTAAAGCTTGTTATTATTCCTTTAGAAGTATGGATTTGTTGTCTGCTGGTGTTATCTAAGTTGGATTTCAATTTTATTTGGAAGGATTATGTTTGTAAGCATTGCTTAATTTGCTGGTTCTGGAAGCTGAAATGTTTGCTTTGTTGCAAAGAACAAGCATAGTGTGGGCACCAGATAAAACAAATTTCCTTTGGCTGCTCCTCCAGTCTGACTGAAATCTGACAAGAAGGAAAAATCCCCTGAAGGATAAGAAGGTAAATTATGTTTTTGCCCCTATTCAGTGTTTGTTGTAGTTATAGAGGCTGTCAGCAATGACGCTGATTATTGCCTTCTGTGCTGCAAGTGATCTCCAAATCCTATGGGGCTCAGATCACTGCTTCATTTTGCACAGACCAATGAACAAACATCAGATGGTGACAATCTCTAGTTGCTACCCATTGTAGCAATATCAATATTCGAGAAATTTTATACCCTTTTTCCTTTACTTCTACTTATTCCTTATTTCCATGTTAATTAAAAACAATTATATTCAGAAAATCATATATTGCAAAGGTTATTAAAATGAATAATTCTACTCAAATGAAATAATGATTGGAAGAAGAAATACCTCATCTGCAACATTGTCTGCTTTTATTTGCCTTTTTTTTTTTTTTTACAGTTACCAGTTTGGGATTTGAGATTTCAGCTTGTTCAAGATGGAGGAAGTTTGTGCTCCTCAAACATAATCTTATAAAATTGTAAGGGTCAGCACGCTTCTTTATGTTTAACATTCCAACAGTAAGTGTTGTATAAACATCCTATCCTTAGTAATCAGTGGGACTTCTTATTAAGTCAAGTTCTACTCTGAAAATGTTGTGAGAACACAAGAGTTAATAACCACTCTTCTTTAAACTGTGAAGGTAGAAAAAATTAAGCCATCCAAAAGATTATATGGTAGCTTCAAGCAACCATTCAGCACTGTGCTGACCTGGTGGTAGAGGTTGTTCATCAATTTTTTGTATTGTAACTAGGACTTGCACTTAACTAATGGTGCTAGCTAGTTTTTTATGCATCAAACACATTAGCTGGCAGCAAGCTGAAGCATTGCTTAGTCTTTTAAGCAGTCTTAATATTTTCAGACCCCCACCTGGTGAGTTGACAAGAATGTTTTCTTAGTATTTGAGAGCAGTGAGTACATGTGACAAGGGAATTGCAATTTATAAAATTTATATCACTGTTCTCCTGCTGGATTTACAGACAATGAAGGAAATGGATTAGACAAAAAGAACAATACACCTTACTTCACAAGTTTCTTGCAGTTGCTTGAAAATTCCAGACAGTGTGCTTCACTTCAGAGCAACACATAATGTAAATTGGACTTATTCCCCTGAAATCTGACTCCTAGTCTCATTTTAGTTACATTTAGTTACATTCCTAGGTTGATTTAGACTGAATTAGGTGAAACTGAAGAATTAAAAAAAGTGCCAATTGGACAAAATGAGGGTACAGCAGTATAAAAGTGATCGTAGCAGAAATGGATCCAACTTTTTTTGCTTTAGTTTTGTAGACACATACAAGAGAGACTGACTGACGGTTGTGAGTTTCATATTCATAATGTGATACAGAACTTTTTGTTTCTGCATTGCTTACTCGCATGCAATGAGAAGTGAAAACAAACAGTCATGTAACTATTTTTGTTTGCTGTATCTTAAGAAAGAAGATGGGATTTCATTTCTGAAATAAAAAAGAATCACAGTTGCACATACACAGAAAGGAGAAAACACAGTATTTAGTTTCATATTGGCAGTTTCCACAAAGACTAATTGAATATGAGATGAATTTGTCCTTTTGTTATTCTGTAACATCCTTGCAAGGCTTGTGTACTGGTGTTGGCTAATCTTGGCCATCTTGGCTAGATAGAAGACTTCAGTTTACTCAGAAATCCACTCAAAAAACTTTTAATATTTCCACTTGATTAAAATAGATGTTGGCAAATTCACTGTTAGTAAAAAGACAATTTATTAACTCTGGGCAATTTATTCTCTTCTGGGCAATGAAGCTCTCATATTTTGGATTGTAAAAGAGGTAGTTTAGGGAATGAAACATTTTTAAGCAGCGTGATTGGGACAAGAATGAAATATTGCAGTGTTTAAAAGTCTTTGAACCTTGGGATAAGATATGATGGGAAAGCCAAGCTTTCTTGCACCTTACTAAAAAGAAGACTATAATGCTAAATCACAAAAGTCATAGTAGCTGCAATGGGTTTCTCTTAAGAAAAATTGGAGGTATTCAACCCCGCTGAAATACTATCTCACGATCGCTTTCCTGGTGAAAACAATAATGTGTTTATAACTGGTGTGTTTTACAAGCAGTATTAGATGATAAGATTCAATCTCTTTATAACAAGACCATCTCAAGGTTACATAAACTGTGCTGTATTTTGCCTTTGACTAAAGAACTCTGATATAAAATTCAGTTTTTACTGTGTTCCTGTTTATCCCATTCACTGTTAAACCAGCGCTGCTGCAAGTGAGAAGACTTCATTAAAACACATTTTTCATTCTGAGAATCTTGCTTGAGGTGTTTGAGAATCACAGACAGGGCTGGTGAACACCTTTAACTCTTTTAGGTTCATGCATTCACTTCCTAAGATCACAAGTTCAAGGTAGCATTTATTATAGAAGGGCTGCAATCAGATATCCAGAAAAATATGCAGTGAGATCAAAGTAACTGTCATAAATTGACACGTTTTAGACAGATTTATCTTTCTGAAGTGTTTGGTAGCTTTCAGTTTCTCAAAGATAACAGTACTTCATTGAAATTTAAAGAAAATATATTTAAGAAGAATGAAAATTTATTATTGGTCTAGGTTCTGTTAAGCAAGAGGAGAAAGGAAGCATATGTACCAGAGGCACACCAGAGTTACTCTGATGTGATAGTTAATGAAAAAAAAAGATTCAGTAAGCCTTTATCACTTTAAATTGTATTACACTGTTTGCAGTGTTATCTTTTTCTGGGCAGTTCTAACATCTTTCCCCTTTAAGAAAACCTGTCTGGTAAGAGGTATAATTTCTGTTCTGTGCTGTATTTAAAGGCCTTGTTTTGCACAGTATTTCTTGATGAAGTGTCAAAGAGCCAAACTAAACTGATGTGCTTTGCAACACATTGGCAAGATGCTTCACTAGGTAGCTAGATTGAGAAGGGGACTCTTGTTACATGCTCTGTGGCATCAGAGGCAGCAACAGCATTTGACTCTTCTTCCCTGTACAGGTTCTTTAATAAAATGGAATATATAGGCAAAATGTTAGACAAGATGTTGGATGATCGGGGAATTGTACTCTGGTGTCCGTTACTGAGTTTCTCAGACATCTTAGGCAAGCTGATGTTTAACCCAACTTCTGTCAGGTAGAGAGAATAATATTTACCTACTAAACTGACAGTATCCTGCAAAGCAGAATGAGCAGAAAACATTTATAAAAGGTGCTCAAGAGCAATGGGCTATCATAATTCTTACTTCTCTAAATTTAGTTGATTTTTTTTTTTTTAAGATTAATTCACACAAATATTTGTCCTCTTCACCTGCACCAAACAAAGTGTGACCAGCAGGTTGAGAAAGGTGATTTTTTTCCTCTCTACTCCACTTTCATGAGACCCCACCTAGAGTGCTGCATCCAGCTATGGGGCTGCCTTCATAAGAAAGACGTGGACCTGTTGGGGTGAGTCCAAAGGAGGCCACAAAGATGAGCAGGGAGCTGGTGTACCTCTCTTGATGAACACGGGCTGAGTTAAGGTTGTTCAACCTGGAGAAGGGAAGGCTCCAGGGAGACCTTAGAAGCACCTTCCAGTACCTACAAAGGGCCTAAAGAAAGTCAGAGAGAGGCCTTTTACAAGAGGACAAGGGGCAACGGCTTTAAACTGACAGAGGGCAGGTTTAGATTAGATATTAGGATGAAATTCTTTGTGAGGGTGGTGAGACACTGGAACTGGTTGCCCAAAGAAGTTGTGGAAGCCTCATCCCTGTCAGAATGTTCAAGGCCAGGTTGGATGGGGCACTGAGCAACCTTATCTAGTGGAAGGCAGCCTGGTCCATGCCAGAGAGATTGGAACGAGATGATCTTTAGGGTCCCTTCCAACCCAAACCATTCTATCATTCTGTGATTCTGCTATTGAAACTGTACAGTTTCAAGAGAGTCTGAGAGAGTCATACTGCTATGTATCACATGTATATTCATAAATTTTGTTCTGAGGCATTTTCAGTCTCAATTTATTAAAGAATGCAAATACACACAGTAAAAACCAAAGATGCATAATAGTGTATTAATAAATCATAAGAGAAATCATAAATGATGAATGCCACAATGAATTGTTAAAGAAGTGTTTCTGTCAAACCACTGCATGGATTTAGAGTATGGTTTCCTGGCTATCCTAGCACTGTATGAGAGCAAGTGTGGGGTAAGGTTATCATATGCTGGACCATGGCTCTTTCGTGACTATTGAGCACATGGACGTGGAAACCAACCAGAAAGCAGGCCTGATGCATTCAAGAAGCACTGAACTCATTCCATGAGCATATTGTGATTGTATGGACCAAATTCTATATGCAAATAATTCAGAAAATATTGGAACTTTTTCACTTCTGCTCAGAATTCACAATATATTTTTCCTGTATATTTTCAATCAGAGAGCAGATAGGTGACTATTGTACACTCGCAAAACCAACATGTAACATATTCACAATCTAGCTGACGCCTTTCATCATGGACAGAACCACTGCACATCCAGAAAATTTGAACAAAGGGCAGTGTTTACAGGTGACAAAATACCAAAAGAGGTATATAGGCTTGGGGGAAACCCAAGAGTTTTAAGATCATAGAATCATATGATAGATCATAGATCATTGAAGAATCAAGATAGATGGATATTGAGTATATCTTTGTGAAAAGTAGATGCGGAAGTTTGGTGGGTGCAAAGCTTAATAAATTAGATTTTCAGAAAGGTACTTTGCTATTTCTCATGAGCAAGTATGCCTCATATGAACTGTATATTTAAATGATGTAGTTATATTCAGTACTAAATACTGCTGCTTTTGCAACTGATGAACTGAAGTGAAGCTTGTACTAACAAGGTTAGCTCTTGCATAGCACCTTTCATGTTAAGAGAAATTCATAAACATTTAATAAAGTTCAAGCTATAAATATAGTCCCAAAATACTTGAGGACTTTAAAATAAACATTTATCTCACCTATAAAATATCCTTGTAAAACTACAGAAGAGGCTGTTGAAATATTTATTTATAGGAAATACTATATGACATGAAAAAATATTATTTTGCCAGTATCTTGCTGGACTCAGTCCCAGGTCAGATGTACAGCCCTGAGAGGTGAGTGGATAATCATTCTTGTATCTTTAAGTCAGGAAAGCTGTAGTAAATCTAGAAACAAATCAGCTCTGTATATGCTAAGAGACTTGAATATCTTTATCATGTGATTGAAGAAACGTTAAAATTTCTGATTGTGTAAAGTGTATTCGGCACCAAGATATGAAATTCACATGAATATGTAAAAAAAGAAACAGAACCAAGATGATTATATTATGGGCATTATTGTAGACAATGAAAAATAAGGGAAGGAATTTGTAAGAACATTTGACTTTTCAGATCTTCTAATCCAAATACACTTCAAGATTGATTCACAAAGCAAAAATCATCCATACTTGTTATCTGATTGTAAAAGTGGAAGGTGACTACATTAATGGACTGTAAAGCATGTTCTGTTTACTCAAAGAACATAGACAAGTGGTAACATGAGAACATTCATATCCTTCTAATTTTTATTGGTAGTTTCTATTGATTATTAGACTAGGTTAATCTCAAGGACCTGTAAGTATTTTCACGAAACATGAAAAGCTATTTAGTTTAATATTTCTTTTTCCAGCAGGATTTTTAACTCTGAACAGGAGTTAAACAAGTTTGTTGTTGGTGACTAGGAAATCAAGGAAGGTAGAATCTCCTAGGTGCAAGTAAAGCTAAGTTACTATTCCTGTTTACTCTTTAATGCAGCTCATGATGCAGAATAAACACTGCCAGCCCAAGAGTACAGTCTCTTCCTTTTAACTGGCAGTTTTGAACTAATTTTCAGATCTTTATCAATAAGGGCAATAAGTATTGAAAAGGAAAATCTTGGAAAATGAAATGAGAAACATTAATCAGACATAGAAGCTAAAGCCATATTTCTATAATAATTAACTCTTTTTGTCATGACCATAGACCTTAGATCTGAATTACAGTGTGCTCAAAAAATGAGGCAGTGTTACTTCTGCTTTAAAATTATTTTAATAGATTTTGTAGACCTCTTTTCCCTGGATGTAACCTCTCCTGGTGTTATTTTCTCCTGTGTATTAGTTCTATTGGAGCTACCAAGCTATAACTAGCAAGTACATCTCTTCCCTTTTCTTCTCTATTTGTACTGTTACTGTGAGACCTCTACAGAGGAGATCTCTGAATCTAAAAAGAATCAAAAATAAATATTACACGAATACTAGTGAACAAATGGAAATTAAACCAACATTGACTTTCTGATAGTAGGCATTGCCTAATTCCCTGAAAGACTATAATAGACTCATATTTCAGTCATCTTGATGATTATCTTCCTTATGCAGACATGAACAACTAACAAGATTACACCAGTACTGAAAGAAAGCTGTGTTTTATAACACAGTGTCTTAATGACCTCCGTATTTTTTAAGCTAAATTTTTGTTACAGAAAATTTGCTGCCGTGTGAAAATATGACTTGTCCTTGCCTGTCCTATATGTTTCCCATTTGGGGCTTCACAGAGAAGAGGATATCAACTTCTTATTTAAACAATGGGTTCAATATTTCTTTGTTTTCAGGGTCAGAAACAGCACAATGCATTTTTTGTTGTTGTTGTTTTTTCTTTTTTTTTTTTAATTTTAAGCGGACATTACAACAGAAATTTTGTTTTTAATGGCAGGACCTGAAAAAATCAAAGCTTATCTGACCATATTTTAAGTTTATTTGAGCATATTTTAATTTCTTTTTTTCCAGATGTCAGTCTGTCACTAGATAAAACTTGTTTGAGAGTAATGGGACTTCCAGGGACTGCTGAGAGCCTTACAGGACTGAAGCCATGAAGCGCAAAACTTTTATAAAGTTATCAAATAATTACATAAATCTATTCAGCTAAACGTATTTATTTACAAAGTAACTCAAAATCTTCAAAGGGTTAAGGAAATTTATGTATGTCCTGAAATTAAAGTAGTAGAACAGCCTTTTTCTCATATTTCTTCAGTAAAATTTTGCAGATTTCATGGAAATAGTATTTATTGAATATTACCATCAAACAAAACTGCTTCACCAAACTTGAATATATGCAATAATTTAGAAAACTCACTGTCTCTAATCTATAATTTATTTTTTTCATGAATCTAGAAGCTAAAAAAGAGAAAGCATTTTTATTTTCATTTTATTTTCATTTTCCATTCATTATTTTCCATGAAAATATTAAGAAATGGTATACAAATCTTAAACCTCAGGAGCCTCTTCCTACCAGTTAGTATATAATCACTTTCATATTTGTGGGTAATGCATCATCAGAGTAACACTTAGAAGCATATAGATTTACCGACAGTGCTTTACTAAACCTTAAACCCCAACTTAGTGATATAAAGTTTATCAAAGAAGACATTAAAAACTGACTTTTTTAGCAAATGTTAATGAAAGAACATGTATTAAAAGTTGTGTAACCCTTTTCTTTAATATTCACTAAGCGGTGTTTTTTCAGAAGACAGAAAATGTTATCCTTCAAAATTCTGGTGAATGCACTTCTGGCAACACTAAGATGCTAACAAACATTTATATGCAAGATAATGAAACATCGAGGGTTACACTTGTAATAAGGTCTTAGATTATTGTGTGGTTTTTAGTCACCTAAAAGATATTTTCTGTTATCTGTTCATGGTATGGCAACAAAACAAGTAGATTTTGTGCTTGATGTTATCTCATCTTCCTCACGATATTTATGAAAAAAGTATCTTTCATCATTATCCATTTAGACTGTTTTGGTAGCTGTCAAATATTTTGATGCAGATAAAGAAAAGCATAAAAGCTGTAAGAATGTCTGAAGTGCATGGAGTGAAAATGAAGCAGCTACATCCATAGTTTCATTCTATGATTACAGTACCTACTGACACAACTGTCAGGAGTAAAGAAGAAAGGAAGAAAAGCTCCTTATGCATACATTCATATTGAAGTTTAACCTTCAGTTTCATGGTAACTATTTTTTCCATAATAAGCAAAATAAGCAAACTTTAGTTTCTAGAAAATCCACATTGTGTAATTAGACCCCTTAGTGTTTAAAAACATGTGAACCGCAGTTGAAACTGCTTAGGTAGATGGGGAAAAGCTTAATTTAGAAATGTCCGTGTCCCTTATGGCTCTCTGTGTTTGTGCCTGTTGAGCATATTCCAACCCAATTCACTTAAACTAGACATTTAGTCTTAGCATTCTGCCCAGGTTTCCCAAGTTCCTCTCTCAACATCGCTTGTAGGAAAGTTTGGTGCATTACCCAAACTTCTATTCAAATCTGGTCAGCAATATTTTAACAAAAAAGTCATTTGGCAAAGGTAGATGGAACAGATTGCACACACATGTACACACAATGTGATGATACAAATTAAATTTCATTAGCAAAATCAACCTATAAAAACATGATCCAGATTTCTAGGGCCATCCGTTCAATTCTTACTGGTTAGGCAGAGAAAAAGAGTGGAGTTGTGACCATAGAGAACAGGCAGACAGACTTGCCTGTCCTCAGCCAGTAGCTGGATCTTACATTAGTCACTTTTTTGTGATCTAAAAACATATTTTGGTTTTGAGGAATTGTGGCAAGATGGTACGACCTTCATGGTGATTCTGCACTACCTACTCTGGTACTCTAACAAAACAAAAATAGCACAGAATCAGTGAGACAAAACTAACTCCTTGGGAGCTCTACCTCGCCTGTGTTATATGAGATGTAGCTCATGCTTAGGAGACAATAGGATGTTTTATTTAAGGATTTAATCAGTGTCATGGTTCTGGCTGGGAGAGACTTAATTTTCTTCTCAGTAACTGGCACAGTGCTCTGTTTTGGATTTAGTATGAGGATAATGCTGACAACACGCAGATGTATTGGTTGCTAAGTGGTGCTCACCCTAAGTCATGGACTTTTCAGTTTCCCAGACTCTGCTAATGAGTAGGAGCACAGAAAGCTGCAAGGGAGCATGGCCAGGAGAGTTGACATAATCTGGAAAAAGGGATATTCCATAGCATAGAATGTCATGTGCACTATATAAACTGAGGGACGTTACTAGGAAGAGGGAGTGATCACAGCACAGGAACAGGCTTGGTATCAGTCTGCAAGAAATTGTATTGTAAAATACTCATTTTTCTTGGGTCTTCTCTCTCTCTCTTTTGCTCATTTTCTCTCCCTCTCCCTCTCCTTTTAATTACAATTGCTATTAGTATCACTATTACTATTACTATTATATTATTTTATTTTGTTTCAGTTATGAATCTGTTCTTATCTTGACCTACAAGTTTTACTCTTTTTTTCTCCTGATTCTCCCTGCCATCTCACTGAGAGGACAGGAAGGACCTGAGCAAGCTGCTGTAAAGTACTTAAACCATGACAACCAGAGAGACATGGAAATCTTTTTGGTACTGTTGCAGGCATCAAAAGCTCACTCCAGTGGAAAAATGCCTAGGATAGAAGCCTGTAAGGTTTAATGTTCTTAACATTCATAATTTTCTAGGTATATTGACTAGTTTTTCACACTGTGTAAACTGCAACTTCCTTTGCTTACTTGATATTGTAGATGTAAAGGAGAGAGAAAATAGACAACATAATGTATCTGGAAGTTGCTATCCTATACAAAACTTATTTTTTAATGTTTGTTTGAAAATCTGAAAGGAGGCTGCAGTCTGCATCCTCTCCTAACAAAATTTATAAAAATAAATGAACTAGCCTCTGAAAGTTCTGAAGAATGACCATGAGCCACAGGCTCTAAGTTTTTGCTCACTTCCAAACCCAGCAACTAACAGCATTAGAGACTAAGCTGCAGCAAAAGATGCCACTCTCCTTTGGTTATAGTTTTTCATTCTTAACCCACCTACAAACCCAGTGAAACTAAACTTTTCTGAATAGAAAAAATTGGTAGAGATGCGAGCCCATACCACACAGGAGTTCTTTTATTTCAAAAGAAAGTAGGTTTCTGCGTAATTGGTAGGATTCATTTAGAAAGTGGAACGTTTTCAAAGATGGATACTGAGATTAGGAAAAAATGCAAAACTGTGAAAAGAAGAACTTCTCTTCCCATTTAATAAACATTCTTCATTTATTATTAGTAGTATATTCAACAGGTTGTCTGAAGCAGAACATACCTTCTTATGCCAGCTTCTAAGATATTAAAAGAGGAGTAGTTACTGCAATTTCCATAATTAAAAAGATACTGCCTTAATGTAAAATTGGCAACTCTTTAAATAAAAAAATTATGCCTGAAAATGCACCCAAAATATCTTAAAGACAATTTCACCATGTGCTACAGTAAAAGATTTATTCAACTGTCAAGGAAAACCAGACTTACCTAAGATAAATCTAATACAAGTCCACCCTGATATCAAGAAGAAGAAGAAACTCTGAGGTTTCTAGGTACTATAAATATCAACTAAATAATCATACAATTTAGGTACTTTATTACAGATAGATTTTTATTTTACAGTATTTTTCTGCACTTTAGATGGCCTGAACTAGTCACTTTTAGTAAATACCTCCTAGAGATTTTTTTTGTGCCATGCTCATTAATTTTGTGTTCAGTAACACCCATACCACACATAAAGCTCAATAAATGCTTTGAAAATACGTGTCCCCACACTTATTAACACTCTCTGTCATAAACAAAGTATTTGGAATTCAATGACCCATTGGTTTTTGATTCATACATCTGGTTTCTGATTTTTCCCTTACTGTGATTTTATTGTTATTTCAATACAATTTATGGAGTGTTCCTCCTATTTTTTTTCCAAAGCTTTATCTCTATTCTGGGTTTGCTCTTCTCTATTGATCCCATTACCAGTTACAAGCTGAAAGCGTCATCCAAGTTCTAACGTGACAGGTAATAGATAAGGACAATGACCTTCTCATTTATCTTATTAATTTTGAGGGCATTCAGAATTCATCAAACAATACACTATGCTGACTGGGGTTAATGGTCTTTGCTATTTCTTGCTATTTCTTACTATTTCTGCTACTATGAAAAAAATCTTAAATCCTATCAAACACTAACCAGAAAATATTTTCCTCACCTGCCAACACATCAAAACCAACCAATTCACGTGCTTTTCTCCTCTCCCCTGCCCAAGTCAAAAGAAAATAGCCTTGCAGCTATTTCTCTTTCATATGCTTAAGGCCACCTTAAGTGTTAGAAGATAACTGCTTTATAGTCGCCCCTATACTACCTGTGAATTGCAGGAACTTTTTGCTCTTTAAAATTTAGTTTATTCATTAACGTCTCTCATTAGTGATGTGTGGGAACATACAAATTTCCTTGCAAATGTTCATCTTTCAAATTCCCACCAGTTTCTCAGTTTGTGTATTCGCTAGTATTACATTAAAAGGTAAAAGATTATTAAATTGTTAGCTGAACACACTTGCCTTTTTTGTCTGATGAAAATGACTCTTAATAGGTGTGAATATATAATTTCAGGTAAATGCTAAACATTGGCTGTCCAGCTCATGGCATTTTCCAGCTGAATCCAATATTGGTACTAGAGAATGTACATGTGAGGTGCCTGGCACTAGAACTGAGTTCAGAATCCAGACCATTTGAGGGTAAGAGCACTAGACAGGGAAGAAGGGAATCTTGAGTCTGAGTCCAAGTTGCCCAGGGTTATATTTGTGGATTTTTTAACAGATGATCAATTATGTAAGATAAATAACAGTCAAAACACTCTGGAATTACAACCCAGGACCACCTCTTTCTAAAAGGTTGTCCTAAATGTTAGCTACACCAGCAGTGGTCTTGAAAAAGGGCAGCTCTTTGTGACTCATTACATCCTGAACTTTTTGCCCTTTTTCCTCTGTCTTTCCACATGCCAGCTGATATTGCTGTCTATCGCTGGCTGATTTTCTCTGAGAAAACATATCCTTATGCTGACCTAAACATAGGAACTGTTTCCTGAGTTAACATGGTAACCACCAGACTCTGGTGTAACTTTGAAGTTGTGCTGTTTTGCGTAGGAGGTTGGGCTAGATGGCCTCTAGAGGTCTCTTTCACATTATATTTTTGTATGGTTCTAAGGTTACTTGAAAGAGGGACTGTGACTTCTTTTGTAGTTGTTTTAAGGCAACTGTAACTGTATGTGGGAAAGGTATTATTTCAGACTGTGCATATCAAATGGATCAGAGGATTCTCACAGTTCTCTGGATCTTGGTGGGGCTTAGCTTCTTGCAGTTCATAGTGAGACTGTTCTGGTAGGTGTCAAAACTGTTGGTTTCAGCAGAGTAACCTGCCAAGTTTAGAAACTTCCAAGGTCAATCCACCAGGAAGTGGGAGTTTGGGGGTTTATAGCTCTAGTCTAGAGAAATGAGACTTATCCAACTGCTGCCGACATCTTGGTTTCAATCAGCTTTACTCGCATTATAGGGCGTCAGTTCTTACACCCTCAACACTTTTAACAAATTATTTGCAGAACAAATTACAATGCAGTCTGAAAGCCTGTGTCTGCCTATTTTCCCCCAGTTATTAGCATCAAAAGAGGAATGTTGCTTTGGTTAGTGATCTATTATTAACAAGAGTCATATGCTCCGTTCCATGTTAGCATCAAGGCAGTAACAATAAAGAGATCACACAAAACATTGATTACTCAAAAGTGTAATTCATAGAAGATACTGGATACTTTTCCCCAACTCAGCAAAATCAGGTAAGCCATTTTCCAGAAGAGTAGATCTTGGGGGAAGGACATGGACTAATTAAGGATGCATCGAGGTTACATGCTTCAAAGCAGCTGGGCTTTCCGACTGCTCCATTTCTACCATATGTTGTGAAATCTTCTCGAAACACTGCAGCAGTTCAGATGCCTTAGCCCATTCAGCTGTCACAAAAAGGAGAGACTCTACTCTAAGGAAGGAATATTTTATCTTTCATAGTTGTTGTGAAACTTATTACTTGATGCAACAGAAGTAATTACAATGAAAATACGATGTTTTCTTCTGAAACCGAACAAAACAGTGGGGTCTATTTTCTGCTTCCATGCACTTTGTATAGCTACTTGCTCTGGTGCAAAAGATACTACTCTCCAGTTTTGGTGACACTTTGCACAGGTTTAAATAGTTACCATGAGACCAGGGTATTTTTATTAGTTTTACCATGATTTCTCTGTTTTTCTTCTTTTCACACACAGTGTGCCACAACTTCTAAATGACAATGAAACTAAACACATTTATACTATTTCTATATTACATCTATATTAATTACAGTCTAATTATATAATGACAATTAAAGATGAAATTTTATTGCATTAGGCTGCTAAGTATTATTGTAGAGAAAAAGAATAATTCCTGAATAAACTGTCAATTGACAAATAATAGGAAAAAGAAGATTGTCACTATAGAGGAAATTTGAACTTTCCATACAATAACAAGGAAATGTTGGCTCTGCTTACCCCCCAATTTCATTATTATATGCAATGCCTTACTGTGTAATTGGAAGACATTAAAATTGTTTTCCCTTAATTCAGAATTTTCTGCTTCATCTCAGCTTGTGTTCCAAAATGAACAGCCTTGAAATGTTGTGTGTGAGTTATTGCATGATGTAAACAGTGCAGTGTGTCAGCTGAATCAGACTGCTGAAAACGTATAGATCAATAACTGAGTTTATTTTTAGGTCTTATATTGCCCCTCTCTGTTCTCAATGCTGCTAGTCATCTTTCAGTCTGAAAACCTGAAGGTCAGTTTGAAGTCATGATCATACAATAGTCCTTTTTATATCAACAGCTTGTGGGGATACTGCTACTTATTTCTTAATCTTTTGGGGAACTGAATGGAGTGTGGCCAGATTACAAAAACATGCAGTGACACTGCAAGGTCTATCACTTCATACATGACCCCCCCACCCCCCTTCACTGACAGCTCTATTTTCAGAAGATTTGTGGGTGTTCAGCATGTCTGAAAAACAGATCATACTCTTCTGTGTATCCTGTCAAGGTAGATGCTTATTATTTCATCAGCCATATGACCAGTTTGGGTATATACGTTTCCTTCAGGTGGGTAGATAATGAAACTGTTTTGAACAGTATTATTTGCAAGAAGTTTAAAGATCAGAGAGTTTTACCTTCCTGTAATTCAGTTATTGAGACAAATCATAAACAACAGATACATATTAGGTCTTTCAAACACATGCTGTATCCCATCAGACTGATGAATTTCAAGGGGATGAATAAATCTCTGGACACTAGTGATCCAGAGAAACAAAACAGTTTTTCTTAAACAACACAGTAAAAAGACCAGTAATTTACCCTTTTATTAACTGGGACAGTTACTGTTTGTTGACAGTGTTAAGTTATAGGTATTCAGGAATTCTCTCTTTTCTTTAAAAACAAGCATAGACACTGACTACTCTAGTCTTCGTGCTGCTCACAAATTTAGAGCCATACATCAGTGAGAACTGGATGTGTAAGAAGCTTTGCAATAAATCAGTATTCAAACAAAAGATAAAATCAGTTAGTGTTGCGCTTTTGCACACCAATTTTAAGGCCAGACGTCACCTTTATGAATTCATAAAAAATACTAAGGCACAGATGTCAAATTTTTGCCCTACTACTTTCTTTAATAAAAGTCTACTTTTTGTGCCTCTAGGAAAACTTGTCTCTTTCTAACAATCAGTGCCAGGACCCCAACTGAACCTGTCAGTGCAGAAGAGTGCAGAAATCGGACTGCAACCCTGAACAGACTGTCAAAAAAAAAAAAAAAAAAGAGTAATGGAAAAAAGTAAAGTGAGACTCCTCTAGAAGAGAGTGAGTTTAGCACATCTGGAAATTATGATGAGAAATGTTGAGAATCCAAAATTTTTAGTAAAGTGGAAAGGAAATGTAAATTTAATTTAGTGACAAATATATGCAGTGGAATATAACAATGCCAACTTATCAATAAGAAGCTACTGCTAGGCTATTTCTCTGAGTAAAAGTCAATTTTACGGAGAAACAGGCATCCAGAAGATGTTATGCTACTCTGCATTATACAAGGAGTTTTGATCAGTGAAGTCCCAGGTGAAAAAGCAGGCAAAGCAATCAGAGAATCTACTTATTCAGGACCATCACATGTGCAGCACTTCACTGCAAGTTGTATTTTAAGGCAATTTTCATCTCTGCATGATGTTCTGGACATTCTTGTTAAGCAGTAAGACAGTATTGAAAGGTTCTTTGCAGTAGAATTTATAACACAGCTCTTCTTGAAGAGATTAATTTATTTTTATTATTTAAAAGATAAGATGTTATGGATTTTATGTATCTATTTATTAAATTCTGTACTGAAATCTTATTTTTTCCACCTGACTTTCAAAGTTTATATTTTTCACTCAAAGTATAAAACACTGTCCCACAACATCTTCTTTTCCTTCTCAAATTATTTTTAAACTTTATTTTTCTGTCTTCTACTAATTTATTCCACTAAAATATTTCTACTAAATTATTCCACTCCTCTTTCAATGGTCTCTTAAAGTGCATAACTTCCTCTAAACACAGTGGTCATGACTCTTTTATTTACTTTTTTCATTATTCTTCCTCTACCCCTTTAAGGTAGCTATGTGTTATCCCTTCCTTCCTTTTTCACTGTCTTCATGACCTGAATTACCTCTTCAGCTTCTGGATATTATAGAAGTCATACAGGTGTTATCTCTGGAAAGAACTTGTTACATCTTGTGATACTGATACTTGGTTTGATATTACTGATGCATGAGAGAGAATCCAGAGTGCAGTAATCCAACAGGGAAGTTCTCTGATATCTTACTATGGTGCATAATAGAATCCATGTCCCTGTATTTTGAGTAGCACAGTGAGGAGCAACCATAGTGAAAATGTCAGGTTATAACAGCAGGACCAAATTTCTTAGCAAGACTGAGGAAAGGGAGAAAGATAATAAGGATTACAAAGGGAGAGATGGACGGATGTATGTTTGAATGGTGCAATATACATCTGGAAGTAGCCTTTCTTGTCATCAAATCCTGCAATTCCAGAAGAGTACATGTTATCTATCCCATTACGACATTTTTTCAGTCTCTTTTTAACAACATTTAGAATTCCTGTCCTAACTTCTTTTATTAGAGGATTGTTTCAGAATGTCACGACTGATTAAGGGTGATCTTTAAACTTACCATGGTCATTTTATACTCATGAGCATATCCCTATCTCACCTAACGCTTCTACCATATTCTATCTCAACGCTATACTCAAACCTTCCAAAACCACTTTTGCACTATTCTGCAGATACAAAATGGATCTCTGGCCTATAAAAAGATTTGCAAATAAATTTATAGGCAGACATGCAGTGGAACTTTCAAAGTGCTGACTCTTATGAAACATACTGAAATCTCTGGGATTAGAAACATAAACAGGACTAAAACTATCCACTTTAATTTTCTAACTATCTATTTCTAATCTAATTCTTGAATAACTAGTTAACTAGATCTTTTACCAACGTAATATTATAGACCGACATTTATTTATACCTCCTAGGAACTTCTCTCTGTACCTAACTCTAGAGTTTAGGATGCAGCAGCAACTAAAAACTTTGATAAGTGAATGTAATAAGAGAAAAAGCACCAGCTGCAGGGAATTATTTCCAATTATAATGAGTGGTATGTCATCAAACTTTGCTATGCAAATTGTGCTCTGCAAATTGGTTGAGATCATTCTAGAAAAGGACATAAACCAATGTCAAATTAAATTGGAAGGCTTTTGCGAAGTATAATGATTTTATAGAGCACTTCAAATTTAATTTTGTGTTTAGTTACTATCAATTTTCCTGGAAAGTTTAGCTGATTCAAGCCATTTCCATGGGATTTTTCATAATATCTAAATTATTTGGAGAATAAGCACATATTTTTAAAAAAAATTCCTGCCTCACCCCCCATAACAGTGTCACTAGTACACAGAAACTCAGCACCCTGGCACTAATTAGCCAGTCAGAATTTAAAAAAAAAATCAAAAAAATCTAGCTTGCCTCATGCTTACATAACTCATAAAAACTGGTCATTTTTATATAACTTGACTTTTTTGCTATATTAGTTGTGAAAAGATTTCTATGTATAACTACTATGAATAATTTAAAACATATCACAATGGATCCAGAAGAGATTAAATCTTAGAAAGGACAATGGTTGCAGTTTCAAGTTAGCTATCAACAACTAAATATATGAAAGATAAAAATCCAATTACTTTTTAGGCACTAACTCATCTCAAAATAGAATGGATAGAACCTTTATCTCTATTTCTCTAGGAGGGTGTACAATACATTTCTTTATATATCTATCTGTCAAAGGGAGTAGGAGAATGGACAATATCTGGCACAGCATCAATGTAGAGAAGCTGCAGTCTGGTCTATAGAAGGCAGGTCTGCAGTTAGGGACTAGTTTAGGGGTGGACTTCTCAGAGCTGGGTTAATGGTTGGACTTGAGGATCTTAAAGGTCTTTTCCAACCTAAACAATTCTATCATTCTATGATTCTAAGTAAAAAGCTATTCTTGGTAAGGTCCTCTTATGGAATATCTATTGGCATTCTGATACAAAGCACTTCTAACCTCTGTCAGTGTATGGGCATTTAAGGGCCAACTCTCTGCTTACTAACATTGTAAAAGTTATTTGGGATACTATCATCTCTTGATTTTTTTTTCAGTATGTTGCACATTGATAGCCTGTCCTAGTCAATCTCCAAATGAGACTATAACACAAATGTAATAATTATACTGAATTTAGCTGAAAAATTCTGTTTACTTCAGAGGGCACTGAAGTCAAGCACTATTTGTCTTATAGTGGAGGAATATGCTATCTTGAATTATTTTCAGCTTTGTTTCAATTTTAAACCTCATTCACAAATCTGACAGAATATATCATACATCCAGTCAAAAGGTATCTGCTTTTCATTTTGGCAGCCTTTTTGATGTACAGGTATGGAAAAGACACCCACAAGAAAAAGCATTATGAAAAGCCAAAGAACTAGATGATAAATAGCAAGATATAATTATGATGCTTAGACCAGTGGCACAATCACTTACCATTTTTTATCATGTTGTGCCTTACACTAATCAGCAATTCATAATGCTGAGAAAAATTAAGAATGAAACTAAAATTTATGAATGACAGTAATCACTGAAATTAATGGAATTATTTGAGGCACTTGGTGTACACCGTGCTTTCTTTTCCATTAAAAAGTAGAGAGCTGAAAAGTTTTGTTTCTTAGCAGTATCATCTAATTCTGTAAACTACCTCATGCAAGTGAATTGAAGGTAAATTAATCAATGGCTCATAGCCTTCAAATTATCTTGGAGATAGTCAAATCATTCATGGAAAGAGTAATAATCTATTGAATAGATTGATAATGAACTCCACAAAATTGAAAATGAACTAAAATAATGTGTATTACCTTACCTGGGTAACCTTCTCTGTTACATTGTGCGTTCGATCTTTCACCTTAGGTGCAATAATTGCTTTCTCCGAAGAAGGAGGAGATGAAGATTTTTTTTCACTTTTGATATCTGAAAAGTTCAGTGTGAGTTGAGGAATTTTGTTGATTGTACTGTATTTGTTGAGATTTGAATCTGATGTGGATCCCAACAGACTGGACTTGATATGATTGAAAGGCCCTGAAAAATCAGAATACATACTTAGAATTTGATAAATGCAGAAAAATAAATTAACATTAATGTTTCAGTGCGGTATGTTAAGAGGGTAGTTAAAATATTTTTTTTTATACTACTTGTTAATAGTAAAAAAGATCTATATTTTAAAAATAACTCTATTGCTAATGAAATTCTAATCTAGTACTGGCTATATGACATTTCCTTCACATATAGCCCTCAATATTTTTTTATAAGGTATATGGATTGCAAAGTACATGCATCTATCCTTACTTGTTTTCATGTTACTCAAAATGCTGATGTGCTCTTACTGTAATTCTGACCGAATATAAGGACTATATTCTCATTTGTTTATAAGAGCAGAAACAGGACACATGATTATATAAGAGTGCCTGGAATTAGTAAAGGCTCTATTATCACATCTGTACCTTGCTTGTGCTCACATGATAGTTCAAAGGAACTGGAAAATTGAGTGGACTCACAAAATAAGTTTCTTCAGTTGTCATTGCTAACAAAATGTTAAAAACTATAGGGATACTTGTTTAGAATATTAATGGACTATATATAAACTCTATATGCTATTTTAGTGCATCATGGTAGATAAAAATTAAGGAGTTTGCATATTTTGCGAGACACATATCCTTTGTCGTTATTCTTTTCATATTGGACAGAATTCTTTGTAACAGGAAGCAATATATCAGTATACTTCTTTTGTACTGTTGTCAGAAGGCTGGTCAGGAAGTCAAAAGCATTCATTGCAAATAAAATTTGCTTTTGAGAATAATACTGGAAAAAAGAACTATAAAGATGTTTAGACAGTGAGAGCTACATACAGTTGGGGATTTAAGAAAAAATCCAGGTCTTGTAGTCAGTAGCAATGTACCTAAAGTGTGGGATTGAAGGGTATTTCTGAGATCCATGTGAGAACCTTATTGCATCTTAATTCTATTATGGGCAACAATGTGATGCTTATATCTTCTAGTGCTTTTGAGGTTTTTTTTTTACTTCCTGTGAGGAAAACAAGAATATGTATGATGAATCAGGAACAGTCAATGGGATAGGATTAGGCCTATGGGGAAAATTGCAAAGTCAACAGTGGAACAGTTGATTTGTATTTGCAATGTGTGAATGAATGAAATTCGAAGCAACCAGCTGCCTGGAGATAGCTGGGGGAAAATGCTTCAGGCTGTGCTGATTTCTGGGTTTTTTTGGTAAAATTCTTTAAATAAGGGCTGGTTTTTCATCACATCTGGCTTTGAGCTCTTGCTGAAGAATCAGACTTCGAGGTCTTTTTCTATCTTTCACATAATCTGTATGACTCTATTAAAAATGGTGTTTAAAATATATCAGGGTTCACAGTCTTCTCAAAAATCCATGAGGTGACTAATCTGGCTGGCGTGTGCTACATATATATGGTCAGACTGCAAATTTTCAGCTCTACTTTTCTATTTTAGCAGTAATTTCTGAGTATTTAGTAGGTTTAGACATAAGCAGGGTATCAAGTTGGAGTCATTTGCCAGATGAACAAGATCCTTAGTACCCTAGGAATTCCAAAAGTAAGAGGAAACTAAGATAGCTTAAGCAAATCCATGATTAGGTAGTAGATGAGATTTTTATTTTATTAGTAACTCTATAGATGCCTAAATTGCATTGAACTTTTGTTTTGTGGGATTTAGATCTTTTATTGCTTCTATTCAAAAGGGGATTATTCTCCCCTTTCTACCTAATACTCATGCCCTAGAGCATGATATTAGACTTAAGTCTAATAAAATGAGAATAAAACCTTGCTTTTTTTCCCTCTCCTTCTTTTGCTTTAGAAAGTGGTGAAATGTATAATGCAACTTATTGATAATGTTAATTAATTGAAAGACTGTATTAGCTTAAGTACAGCCCAGACTGACAGCAATTGAGCTGATACTTGACAACTAGTGGAACGTTGCTATACTCTCATAGCAGGAGGAAGAAAAAGAGGGCCATAACAAATCACAATCACAATTGACACTAATTGGCACCCTGATCGACAGCTTCAACAGAGAGGCCAAGAGTTGAATAAGCAGGGTGAATGATGTGCTTCTGCCTACTCTACAAAGGAGAATCTTTCAGGTTAAGTCTGAGCTCCCCATTTTTATTGTAGAATTCCATTTTCCCTGCTTACACAGTGCATTGAGAAATGATTTCACTCTCCTGAGCTGCCAATCCATCATCTTTCACCAGCAGTAAATACATTTATAAAAGTTATTGTATAGAACAAAAACTGCATGTTTTTTCTCCCAAGACTTTGCCAACATACACATGAAGCAAATGCAATGATTTTGTAGTCCACAAATCGCTTTACAGAATCTAGGTCATGCACTGCATGCAGTTTAGAGAGATTTTACCAGGTACACACACTTTTTGCATCATGCATGAAGTCACAAACCAGTTCTCCAACATGACTACAAATATGACAATTAAACTGAACACTTTAGTATGTGTTCTCAGAAATGGAGGAAGTCACTTATGAATTATGTTAAAGTTGCTTCTAAAAGATGTAGCTCAGTGCTGGTGAAAAGAAACAGTTTCATAACTGCACTAAATATTATTTAAACATGGAATTGGCAATGAAGTTCATGCATGCACATTTTAATGCTACAGGAAGCTTGAAACCATACCCCCTGCCATCCAGGAACGTGAAACTAGTTTTAAAGAGACAAAAGAGGAATAAATGAAGATACTTCCACAAGGGTCCTGATTACCAATTATGTAATTTTTATAATAGTTAGCTGATAACTAAGCACCTTGTAACAACAGATTGTTTGGTAATGTCCCCATACTTCCTTTTCATCCAGAAAAACCCCTGGTAGCTTCAATAGAAGTTTTGCCTGCTCGAAGACAATAGCACTGAGTTAAGTAACTATGATATGTTCTACCTCCCTCCCTTCCTTTTTTGAACTCACACATAGTTAAGTCAAAGGGCCATTTAACTATGCCTTCACTTTTTTCAGTGATTGATAGTTAGCGCTTTGAGACAATAGTTATGGGAATAACTACATGTTTAACAAATATAATTTAAGTAATGCACCTGGCCCTAGAGAGGCTGGCATGAGAATGTTGCATTTGAACATTTCATACAGCAGGCAAAGTAACATGCCAAAAAGTGTGGCTGATTGAAACACTGGAAGGTACAGTCTAGATGTATACTTTACCTTTGACATTGCGACCATTGTCTGGTTTTCAGCATAATAAAAGTGAAGAAAAAAGAGAAAAAAAAGACAACTAAAATCTACACCAGAAAAGCAGAAAATATTGCTTCAGAGTGTGTACAGTTTGAATTGAAATATTGTTACATGAGAAAAGTAGAAAATATTGCTTCAGAGTGTGTACAGTTTGAATTGAAATATTGTTGCACCTCCTTGATTATATTACATTGACTTTTAGTGAAGATGAAGTCACTTTGACAACTGAGAGATAATCTGTAAAAGTGTTGGGAGTAGATCATCAGGCAGTAGGATTGGCTTTAGCTAACTTGTCTTCACAGTAACATGGTAAAATCGTTTCTCCATAAGTCTGGCAGTGGGTTGAAGGTCAGAAGTGCAAACCCAAGAGGAAGTAATTAGTCCCGAGTAATTAAGTGAAGCTGAGGCACCCACAGCAGTGATGCAGGCTGGCTTGGCTGCATGGGGAACAGGGCTGTGCAGGTGACCCAACACTAATCCCCAGGCCCCATGCCCATCTAGATTCACAGGAGGAAAAGTTTTTACCATGGCAGCAAGCTAAGCAGTGTCATTCTAAGCGCTGGAGAAAGATACTCCTTGATGCTTTCTTCAGTTCTTAGGTGCTTTTCTGCAAGGAAACAGTGGCAAAGCTTTCTCTCCTCACCGGCACACCTGCCCCTGAATCCTCTCATGAGATCAAACTTTTTCTGGGAGATTATTATTATTGCTGTTGTTATTATTATCTTAAAGAAGCCACACAGGTGGATAGGTGGATGCCACCCCAGTTCATGTGATTACAACACGACCTGCAGGCTGCCCTCCGCTTGTGTTGTGACCCCTGCCAGCTGCTGTGACCAGGTTACCAGCTTTCGTAGGTGCCTTGGGCTCTCATGGATGGTCACCCGCACTGTCCCAGGCTGACAGGCTGAGGTGTCTGTGCCCCAGCTGCCTCGCAGCAGCCCTGTCCCTGAGGAGAGCATGTTCAGCCCTGCTCCGGAGAAAGGCCGTGACCTTCTGCTGAGGGGCCATCAAGGGTGGCATCACATCTGCTGCCTCTCCGGCTTTTCCTCAGCCTCCCAAGGACTGGGGACCAGGGGTGTGGAAGAGTGTTTAGTTCCTCTCAGCCCGATGCCTTCGTGTGCCAGGCATCTGTACCAGTACTGCAGATTAGGCTGAGTTAGACCCAAAAGTCTGCTGCTGCTCCAGAAGGCTGCAGGGATCTTACTGTCACTTGCTGAAGACAGTAAAATTTCCGAAGAGTCCCTGTGAACCTGTGCAAAATCTGGATTGCTGGTGTTTCAGGTGAGATGGGCTTGGCTGCAGTTTGGGTGGTGACTGGAAGACACAGTTCCAGCCCTGTTGCTTTTGCTGTCATATAGGCAAATTTAGAATGGAATTCAATCAAGTACACTCAAATGCATTTAAAATTCTAAACTGTCATTTTTACTGTAATACCTTTTGGCATATAACGGCCACAGTGATGATAATTTTAAAGTGATAGGCAACTAGGCTACATAAATTAATTTAACACATGAAATCATTCATATTCTCAGTTGCATTATCTTAAAATTTGACTGGGGGTAAATTACTATAGTTAGTATTAAGCTAAATAATGCTATTTTCTTCTTTCAGAATTCTGTTATACTGATTCAATATCACTTGAACTGGAAAAGGCAGGAAAAATTGAATCCTGAATTGCGTTTTCAGATAGACTTGTAGTTTTCAAATAATTTGGGAAAATTTAGAATTATTAGGATCAATAAACAAAATAAAAATGGAATGGGAAATATATTGAACCCTATGCTTCATTGATTAATAGTTTACAAATTAGAGGACTAATCACCAAGCATATGAAGTTCAATAAGGGAAAGTGCTGGATTCTGCACCTTGAATGGTACAACCCTGGATGAACGTATAGACTGGGGAATGAGATCTAGAAAGCTGTGCTGCAGAAAGGGGCCTGGGAGTTCTGATCAATGGCAAGTTGAATATGAGTCAGCAGTGCCCTGACAGCCAGGAGGGCCAACCGTGTCCTGGGGGCATCATGCAAAGCATCGCCAACTAGTCAAGGGAGGGGATTGTCCTGCTCTGCTCTGCACTGATGTGGACTCACCCTGAATATTGTGGCAGTTTTGGGCACCACAATATAGGAAAGATATTAAGTCATTGGAGTGTCCAAAGGAAGGCAACAAAGGTGGTGAAGGGCCTTGAGAGGAAACTGTGTGAGGAGCGGTTGAGGTCATTTGGTTTGTTCAGCCTGGAGGAGACTGAGGGGAGACCTCATTGCAGTTACAACTTCCTTGTGAGGGGAAGAGGGGGTGCAGACTGATCTCTGTGGTGACCAGTGACTGGACCTGAGGGAGTGGCCTAAAGTTGTGTCACAGGAGGTTTAGGTTGGATATTGGAAAGACATTCTTCACCCAGAGGGTGATTGAGCACTGGAACAGACTCCCCAGGAAAGGCTGAAAAATTCAAGAAGCATTTGGAGGATACTCTCAGGCACATGGTCCTGTCTTGGGGATAGTCGTGTGCAGGGCCAGGATTTGGACTTGAGGATCCTTATCCCTTCCAACTCAGTATATTCTAAGATTCTGTGATTCTGTGACTGTACTTTTACTTGTTGTACTTAGGGCTGATCAGAATATGTGAGCTCAGAGAAGATAGGTGAATCCTGACTGCCTAACTTGCACGGATAATTTTATAGCAATAATAGGGTTTTATTGCTCACAGTTGAGTAAGGCAATTTGGACTTGTTGGACAAATGTAAGCATCTTTTCAGCATAAGATATCCAATTCTAAGATGCTTGTAAGCAGATGGCATCAAGAATGGTTACTAATTCTAATGCAAATCTGAGAGCCATCCTCTATTCTGCTGTGTTTTTCTTGAATGTACATATATGACCTAAATTTAGGGCCAGATTCTCTAGTATTTTGTAGCTTATGCAGAGTGAAAACAGAGTGAGAGTGTTTTATCTATTGACACTGTAAATGAACACATTATGTGAGAGGTCATAGGAATTATTGACTGGATTATTGACTTCTCATAGCAAAATTTATTTTCCTTTGTATTTAATGTTTGAAAATTGTTATTTGGTGAAATGGAGATATAAATTTTTGCTCCTCCATGCTGCAAGTATTAAATTATATGGTGATTTCTGCATGAACTTTCTACCACTGTAATCAAAGACACTTAAGAGTGAAACTGATTTTTACACATTTTCATCATATAACTACCAGTTAGTTACATGAAGAACAACCAGTTTGGAAGTACTTTAATGTTCTGAAAATAGAAATTGACAAAACAGATATTTTTAAATGTGTTTTGTTTGAAAGGTGAATTTAAACATGTGGAGAAGTTGAAATAAAAATGAGACTTATGAAATAGGTTGAAAGGACAAGCTGAAGTTCAGTCTTGGAGATTTTTACCCCACATCCTGATTTTGAAATCTTTTCTTAAAGGGAACATGGAATAAACAAAATGGTCTGGTTTAGTATGGATTTCATTGAATTTTCAAGTTCACTTGAAGTAAAAAAAAAAATAAATCACAGTCCAAAAGGAACAGAAATGAGAAAGAAAGTACTTACATAAGTATATGTAATACAGGAAGAGTAACTGGAAGGAATAATTAGTTCTGCTATTCTACAAGTTAAACTGGGTGTCAGAGGAACATTCAGACTTATATTTTAGGAGGTGTACAGAAGCAAAACGTTCCTGATGTGGGCCTTTCATAAGGCAGGAGAACTGAAAGGGTTTTTGCACTTGTGGTCAATGAATAGCAGAAAAACAAACCATCGCTGAAAATGAAAATTCATTTTCCTGCTAATTTATGAATCTGTACACAGTCTTCCTTTATATATGTTTTTGAAATCTTAAAATATTCCCCATACATTCCTTGTCATCCAGCTTGAATAAAAAGGTGTGCAATTCAAGTCATTAGACCATCAGTAGCTGTGAAAGCGCTGTATACCTGACACTTTTCTTTGAAAGCGACTTTTCAAGGGACCTCTCAATTCACCAGGCTTTCAAATCTCTATTTGCTAAGCTCTTTCTCAAGTTTCTCAAACTCCCTGCCTTCAAGAAGAAATCATGGACTGCACTCCACGGATTTAGGGGAGACAGGAGAAAAAGAAGACGGGGAAACATCTTGGTAACTTTCACTGGTTGCAAGAATATACTAGCGCAAGGAGAAAATCACACTGCAATGAATTTTACACTAAGCATTTCACCATTTCACTAAATATTTCATTAATCATTAAACAAAGCATTTCAATGGAGTTGCTGAGGATATTTTCTCCAATGTGAAAGAAAAAGTATGTCTTGGTGGTAGACCAGTGAATACACAATGTGCACATTACAGATTTAATAAAAATAAACTGATCAATCTCTGAAGGATTTCATACAGTCAAAGATAATCTAATATATGTGAGTATAGGACAGAACGGTACATGCAATTATAAGTTGATCACCTGATTTTTTTTTCCCCTCCCCATACCAATATTAGCTTTAGGAATGTTGGGCCCAAATTTGCTATAGCCCTATAAAGAAGAACAAACCCATAATTCCATTAGTCTCCTTAGAAATAAAAAACAGTATAAATTATCCTGGCATATTTGGGACCTTAATATTTTCAGTGCCCCTTTGAATGTAAACAGCTGATTATATTTAATTTTTTTTTACAAAATGATGATTATTACTATGAAAAATTGAAATAACTCCTTTTTTACTACATCAAAGAATAATGATTGACTTTACACCATACCTTCACTTGCGTGACGATCCCTAAAAATGTTCTTGGGATGGACGGTAAAGCCTTCTATGTCGTGTACTGAAGATGCTCTCCGTATACTACAAATGCTTTCCTTTGATCTGGAATGCGTTAGTGGATTGCTTGTCTGTATCATGTCAGGGTAAAGTCTGTCCCATTGTTGTTTAGGTGATGAATGGTCAAGAGGTCCTGATATATTAACCAAAGGTGAACATTTACTGGGTTGAATCAGTGCTTTTGTATCATCCACTTCTGAAGGACTACAGCTTTCTTTTGTAGGTGATTTAAAGTGCTTCATTGCCACTGAGTCATCGCTGTGCTTAGAGGAATCAATAATCACTGCATCAGGGTCTTCCTGTGGCAAGGACTGCTTTCTGTATGTTAAAAGTCTCAATCCAGGTAACCGGAACCCAAAAAGTCTGCCTACATGTAGATATATAAGAAACAAGAAAATATTAGCCATTAGTGTCTTCTCATGAAAATCTGCTTTTTTCACTTACAATGACAATAGCTATAACTATTTGACCTATATCTAATAAATTACAATGCTTTTTAATGGAATATGTAAATATGAAAACATAATACAGCTCTAAGTTTGTTATAGTAATGATATTAAAGGATTTCATAATTCAGTCAGAACTAAGTTTCTGAGCTTAGAACAAGGACAGCAGCATTAATTCTACTGCCTATTTTAAAAGATATAAGGTTATCTGTTCTGATGGTCACTTCTAAATTAAAAACCTGTGTGTCTATAAAAGACTTCTAGAACATGCCGAACTACTTTGGCTGGTAGCTGTCATCCTGAAATAGATATTTGTGGATTCTATTATTAGTGGAACTCCATGTGCTTATGAGTGTACTGCTGATATATGGATTTATTTACTACAAATTAAACAGGAAGATACAAGTGCTAATAGTTATGGAAAGAAAATAAGTTGTGTATTGGTTTTGCCAAAATTCTTTCCAATACTTGCATCTCAAAATTAGATGAGACAATTTAATGAGTTTAAACTGAAAAGGAAAGGAACACAGAGGAAGAAGAAGGAGCGACACAGCTCTCAGGTCTCAGTTGCATCTACACAATACAGTTATCATTTACATTTTAATGGGTTGGGCTGAGTTGGACTTGGATGTGGAATGGCAGGCTAGGCTGTTCTGAGGGTGTGGGAAACTAACAGTTTTGCGTAATGGTAAGAAATATCAGTAGCTGAGAGGAAGAGTAAAATATTGTGCATATAAAGATTTATATATAAGAACTGTAAAATCTACAGACTATCCTTCTAAAGGACCCAAATAACAAATATTGTAAGATTTTGTGTAAAACAGCTCACAGATGGAGGCAAAGGGATTTCAGATGTACAGAAAACATATTAAACAGTTTAGAAAAAGAAATGCTAAAAAAGTTTAATAGAATAATTGAAATAATTGAAATGATCAGATTTCATTGAGTAAACAGCCTGACTTATTAAATAACTTCTTGTCTCCCATCACTTTGTTACATGAGTACTTTAAACAGTGAATCAATAGTTAATGATTTCTTGGAGGACATCTCAAAATATCTTGTTATTCTCTATTACTGGCATAAGAAATTCTGTTTGGGATAAGATTTAATTTTTTTTTTCAACCAGTTTTAATTGGCAATATTTGTAGCTATCTAACATTTATAAATATTTAGCACTGAAATGTATCATTCCATACTGAAATATTTTGAAATAATCTTTCTTTGGTGCCTATGACTGACAGTAATTGTGTAGAGCGATTGATGATGCAGCTTAATCATTCAATGCTTTAAAATAAGTGTCCTATATATTTAGTATTGAATATAGAATTGTATTTTGAATTCCAAATAAATGAAGGTGAGTACCCTACTCTTCTTAAAGGAAAACCTGTCTAAGAGCTAAAGTTGCTATGTTGTGTGACACCACAGGTCCATCTAGCACACTGTTGGACCTCTGATAGTAGTGGATGTATGATGAAGGAGATTAAGATTGTGTTATTTCTCTCAGTAAATTTACTCAGTTTCTGCATACCTGAATTTCTGAAACTTTCTGAGCTAGAGATTGTATTCAAACCACAAACTGAATGTTTGGTGTACCTTTCTTCCAGGAATTTGCCTCAGTGCTTTTAAAAGATGGTTGTACTTTGATCTGCAAAGCATCCTATAGGAAACAGTTCTGTAATTTTAGCATACATCTGCGAAAAAGTACTTCCCCTTACTTGCTATGTAAGTATATAAGTACTTCACCTAACTTGTGTCTGTGGGGAGGGTGCTATGAAAAATAGCTAATAACTTCCTTTTCATACATCTGCTGCATTCTTCTTTGTATACCTCTTTCAAGCTGAAGAATGTTAGTGTGACTGCATTGTGTAGCTCTCATCATCCTTTTCACTCTTAGTTACTTTTTATTTCTAATGTAATAATTTTTAACAATGGCCTGAGCTATTCCCAGACTTAGAGATCAATGAAGTGGCATAATGGCTTTTTGTTTTGATCATGGTTCCCTTCCTTACAATTACCAATATTTTATTGTCTTTGTGAGTTATTTTCCTAGCTGTGCTAATGTAAGATATTTTTACAGCAGCTGAAAGATTTCTTTGTTGACTGGTAATAGATAATTTAGTCTCTACTATTATGTCTGTAAAAAATTTCATTTGCTGTTTTATCACTTGGCCACTCAGTATCCTAGCATAAGTCTGCGAATCTCATCTAATAGTCTGAATAATTTTGTGACTTATACAAACATTCTGACCTCATTATTTGCACCTTTTTTATCCAAGGACTCGAAAATGTATTATAAAATAAAGAACCTACCAGAGTCTACTGATAACATCTCAGTATTTAGAAATCTGGTGATTTATTTTCAACTTTTTTTCCCTGCTTTAAAATATAGATCCATGTAATGATCTTCCTTTTTTTTCCTTGACAATTTTTGGAAAAGGTTGCTGAATTCCAAATTCAATTCTATTGAATCTATTACTCTGATGCATATACACACACAACAGTAAAATAGACAGAAAACTTTGTTGCATAAACCAGAGTCATGTATGTTTAACACAGCAACTAGAGGTGCCAATTTTCAGTCTACACAGTGATATTCAGCAGAGTGTACCTTGGGAACTTGTGTATTTCTCCTGACTTACTAAGTATACTTGTACAAATGGCTTACAGTTGAAATTAGCGAAGTATGTAAAGAATTATTTCATTATTTTTGAATAATGTGTAGAATTGACCTGTAAAGCAGCTTATACATAAATATTGAAATCTTATTGCATCCAAAGTGAAACTAATCTTTTAAAATATTAGTCTTTTAAAAAAAATCTCTTTTTAATCAATTACACTGAAATTTTTAAAAATACCATTCATAAGGGTTTCTGGCATTTGACACTCTTAAAGACTTTTTGTTGGCACCCTATTTTAGTCATATTCATGGTGATGCAGATGGTCTTTTCTGCCTCACCAAGTTAATATGACCACGTTATACCGCATTACTGATTTAGCTGTCTAACTGCAGTTCATCTGGAAAGAATACTCAGTGAGAATTTTGCTTCTTGTTAAGACTTTTGGGCATGAAATAGAAAACTTAAATTAGTAGCTTTTTGCTATTCTTCTATAAACTGTAATAAATCTTGAAGCTAAAAGCCTGTTTTCTGATTTTGTTGGTTTTTGTTTTGTCTCTTTTTTTAATAGAATATTCTTAAGGTGTATTGCTATTCTTCAATGCATAGTTAATGACCTACATGATGTGTTGGACATTCACCTCTCTCCTGCAGCTAAAGTTATCAGGAGGCCCATTCACAGTTCGTGTAGTTAGCATTATAGAGTTGAGAAAGGAAGTGTGATAATACAATTTGTCATGAAGCAAAATTCATGGCCCCACGCCCCCTGTCCCAGTATAGACTAAAAGTGTCATTGGAAGCTTTTCTGGCATACTGTGTATGGGGTAAAATCTTTTGTTTGATGATGGACAACCCCTGCTTTGTGTAAGTATGATGTCAGAAGCAGATTTATCTTGGTTAGTTCTTAGTGCTGAGTCAGAGATTTGTATGACTGTGGCTTGCTAAGAGCAGTTGAGGAAAGCAGTTGAGTCTGAGTCACAATTCCAGACTTACATTCCACCTCCTCCTTTCAAACCTTGCTTTACTGAGTAAGTAATTTGCAAATGAGCTAATCTGTTGGTTACATTTATTCTCTGTGTCATTTCAGCTGTTAGAATTTCTAAACAGTAGAACTTAGTCCAAAAATACACTGTAGATAAGAAAGGACTCCTCTAAACTTTTTGCAGATAGAGCAGACCTTTTTTTCCTGGTCTAACATATCACTTCTCCTGGGCTGAGAGCTAAACCACACTGAGCTGCTTCTGTTCCAGTACAACCTGTTAACTGTGGCAGAGTGTTGAAGAAAATCAAGTCTTGGATATCAAGTCTTATCATGGTGATTGACTGGCCTGGCTACAATATGAAACATATGTGACTTTTTGAACATCTAAGATTAAAGAATACAACATAGTTTGATATCCACAAATATCAAACTATTCTAAACAGAGATTTCCTCGACAAGGGCAGGTATGATAGGTCAATTATGAAAGACTATCCTCCAGGACATGGGCTAATTCAACAGTACCTTTGTTCTGAAACTTTCCCAAATAATCAGCAAAATTATTTTCACAAAAGTAACACAAGTCAGCTCTTTGATGAAAGATTTTCTCATAATTAAATATCTACTGTCATGGAATTTCAAGATCTGGTTTATCAGAAAAACAGACACAGAAAATTATTGAATTGCTACTCACAGGCTTATAAATACCATCTAATAACTCATGCAACAGACTAAAGGAAACAATTGCTTTTGAGAAATGGAATCCCTAAATGCTGACAGTCTAAAATAGCAGCAAATACTTGAATGTTCTCTATGCAGACACTGAAGCATGTGATGATGCCTTATTTCCTGGCCTGGCGCAGCAGGCCATAGGACAGAGAATTACAGCAAGAGCCAATCATGTTGGGTTTTTTTCCGCTCTTTTCCCCAAAAATATAGGGAATCATACATAGTTGGTTAATTTTCTTGCCCTGCTCATTAAATAATCTTAATTTATTTTCAGAAAGGAAAAGGAAGACATATGCAATTATTAACTTCAGAAACTTGAACTCATAATTTTCGAACACTGCATATGTGGGGTTTTTTTATCCTCTGGTATGGTCTCATTTAATTTTTGCACTACTTCTTTTAGTTTTCTCTAAAATTTAAGATTGCACATGAGTTTTACCAGTATTAACACCAGCAATCTTTGTTACGTTCCCTTGTAAGTGAGAGAGTTTTAACTGAGTGTTGGTGAGGTCTACACATAGGACTCTGTCAGAGTATGAAAGGAAGCGGACAAAGACTCTGGCTACTTGTAGGGCTATGCTGTGCGTGGTCGGCCTGTGAATTGAGTCTGAAAAACGCTATCATGATCTCCCTCAAAAGATAGAATTATTATATCCTTGAATGTTAATATGAATCAGTACACTTATATGTTTTTCTTCCCACCTGTTGATAGAGATGTCATTTTATTATATCTTATTCATTATGTTAAAATTATAGGATTTGCAATGTTTCTGGAAAAAAATCACAAGAAAAAACAATTTTTATCCTCTCAGAAAGAGATTTTACTTCTTGCATTTCTATTTCTTAACATAATTAGAAATAGAAAAGAAGAAAAAAGTAAATAACTGCAATGAAATAGAATAGAAAGCATTGCAGCAAATAGGATACGTAAAGAATTGGTCACCTAGCACAATGTTTTACTGTCTTGGTGAGGATATGGTGGGGTTTTTGGTAACTCGATAAAGTTCTCAATTCTTCACCACCTTGGTTGCCAGACTTCATAGGATAAAAAATATTGCTTTTGTCGAGACAGAAAGCCTGAAGATGGTTTCTTTATGTTTTAACACCGAATTCATATACCACTATCATGTTCCACAGTGTGTTTTGTCTCGTATATTGTTTGAAGGTTTTTTTATGCTCTGCATACAACAACTTTCAGTGATAATAAGATGAAAAGTATCATTAAATTTGGATTTTATATGTCATATAATTATACTACGTTTAATAGTTTAGCTGTTATACCTATAGTTTTGCAGCAATAAATATTCAGAGTGAGAGCAAGAGCCATATTATGACTTTTACTCTTCTAGAAATATATAAAATGTAATGAGATCTTGAAATAATAGAACCAGAAAAAAGCAATAAAAGGACTTTAGTAGATAGAATTTTAGAAGATAGATTTACCTGAAGAAGAGCCACTTGAAAGGTTGTTACCATCTGAAATACAATTAAACTAAATTTACAAAAAGCTTTAGCTTGAAACAGATTCAAAAAATAAACAGACTATTAAGAAAAGTAGGTAGAATATCAAATTTCCACACATTCTAAAAGTAAATTCAGGTAGCTTGAATTCATATACAATATATGTAATATGCCGAAGAGTTGTTCTGAAAGTACACTGCCTTTCTATTTGGAAAATTTGAGAACTATTCAGTCAAGACGTATTTTGATAATGACTAAGTATTTTCACATAGATCAATATATGTTTCCAATCATCAAGTTTTCGAGTTGGTTAATGTTTCAGACAGAAAACGAAAGCAGATGCATATGGATTAACATGCCATTTCCCATTAAATTGAACCTCTAATTAGTGATACATTTTTTGCTAGGCAATGCCAATATTGTTTGGATGAGACGTATTGAAAAGTTGAAGAATTCATAATTTCTTTAGGAAGAACAGGCTTTATTCACTGACATTTGTTTAGAATATGGCATTAGTTTCATATTTCTGATAGGGCTCACTTATTTCATGTCTTCATGGTGAGAATTCCCCAGACTACGTGTCCTTGCCAGTTGCTTTCAGGTCTTTGAAATGCCCAGCTTGCCTGGGTGCTTTGAATAGCCAAGTAATAATGATAGGATTCTATGCCTGAGAAGCAAGACATAGTGGTGGTAAATTGTCTTATTTTTACCTAATGATCTATTTTGTTTGCTTATCTTAAAACAATATGTATTCCACGTTGAATAATATAAACCCCCCCCCCACATTTCTGGTGGTCATTGTCCATCTGGAAGTTTCTGAAATCCATTGGAAATTTTTTTCTGCTTCCTGGTAGAGTCAACTTTGTGTAAACTTGAGATACCCTGATAGTTATGATTTTTTCCTCTTCAAGGCTAAAATCTGTAATTCAATTTAGCGAGTACACAGATGTGTTAAGTTCTCTGTGCTAATTCTTATTATGAATAATAGAAAGACATGTCTCTCTCTTCCACCAGAGAATGAAGCAAAATTCACTACCTTTATACTTCCCTGAGGGTATGTACTATACTGTGGGATGACTTAGCAAAATTATTATCCTAGCCTTCAAGTTACCTCACAGAACTCCCATTTTAAATGTCCTGAAAGAAACAGATAGATAGGATACTGTTAAAAAGTAATAAAAATATAGGACTGGAAGACCTGTCTGGTAGGCACAAGTCACCTCTGATGAAAGCTACTGAACGCTCTGTCATTCCCTCTTTTTTGTTTGCAATCTCTTTAAGCAGAGATAATCTTTTTTACTGGATGTTTTTACAAGATATAGCATTATAGTTGTGACTGTAGCTGACTGAGGCTGTAATGCAAACAGCTAATCCAGGGAGTCTTCCTTTCTAAGCTGAGCCCATAACCATAACGAGGAAACAGAAGTACAGCCACCCACTTGTAATTCTCTGTGTGTAAAAGGAGACTAAGAAAAATTGTTTATCTCAATGGCTGTTCTGTTAATTTAGGCTGTTAGGTGTTTGTGGAACACTGAAGGTGATAGTAGCAGAGATTCTGTCTTTTACTGGTGATTGGTGTTTGGCCGTATTCCTTTGCTAAGAGATAACACTGTTCCAGTTTAGCTAACATTTACTGTAATTTACCTTGGAGACAAATACACATAATTGACACGGGGGTTGTCAGAACTATGCAGCTGGTTGGCTGGATAGAAACCTTTGTTCTCCTCGACACAGTTTTTCTTGACTAGCCCTCACTTGAGATGAATTTGTTCCCAGTGGTGCAGCTAAAAATAAGACCTGGACAAATTATTCATTGCATTTTTGGCAAAGTCAGGGGGTTACTGTTACTTATATATGCCATGTTCTATGAGGCAAAATTGTATGCATCAAACAGTATTCAGTATTTCACGACAACGTTGTTGTCCTAAAATTTTTAGGAAGATATTATATGCTTATCTTTCACTAAGTTCCTATGCTTACTTATATAGCAAAGTGCTCTGCACAGAGAAAAGCAAATAGCATTCTTTCGAGCTAAGTCTTTGACTGAAAGGAAGGCATGACTTCAATTTCAGTTGTGCTTGTTTTATTTGTAACATCAGCATATGCAGTGATCTCTGCTTCTGAGGTGTATCTCCATTGCTATGATGAGGAGAGAGGCAAACTTGATGAAAAGTAAGCACCTTGAAGAAGGTGCTTGAAAGGTTTTCTGATTACTGTTTTAGCTTCTTCATTTTATTTGAACCTTATCCAAAAAGTACCCATTTATTGGATGCATAACAGATTCTCTCATTTCCTTTACAGGAAGAAACACAAGAAATTATTCCAGGGTGTGTTTAATAGGCTTATAGATTTTGAAGCAATCAAATGATAAGAGAATCCTCAAATATCCCTCTTCAGCAGAATGCAATTATACATTTAATCAAATAGCTTTCTGGGCTTTCTTGCATGAGGTAATGATTACTGTGTTTGGGAACCAGTATTAGCTTATATGCTGGTACTTCTAGTATGTTGCTAGTTCTCTAAATTGCTGTAAAAATTCCTCACAAAATAGTGGAGTGGATGAACATACCAGATTTGAAAGTTTGTTAGATTTGGGAATGAAATTGGACACTTAAGGTCCCTTTCCTCAACAGGTGATTTAAAAGTCATATTTGCACACAGAATTCATAGCTTAACAGTTTATAATATAAACTGTTGTTTAGTGGAGTCTGTACAGCACACTGAATTATTCTGGTTAACAACTGTTACAAATAGACAAACTAAAATGATAATTTATTAGTGTTCACAGAGGATTTTTCACTAAGGTGGTATAAAATCACATCTCTTCTTAATTTAGTGTGTTTTAGAAAGTCTACAAAAAGCTCTGTTTTTTTCTTTTACAGTGAGTCTAAAGGGAAGGAGTTATCTTTTACTAAAAGTAACTTGCTAAATATACATTATTTATGCATTATTTCAGTTCAATTTGAAAGTTTTATACAATTTTGGCAAATGATTAGAATCATGAAAATTCATGGAAATATTTTTTTATTGCTATAGTGACAACCAAGCAAATGTTGCTGTCTTATCAGATATAAGATAGAAGGGTCCAGGTTACAGGTTAGTAAAATCCATTTTTAGGGCTTATGTAGCTCAAAACTATCAATCTTAACACTTCAATATGCTACACAAATATCCTTTCACTTACAAAGCAGCTATTTATGTCTTCAAGCATTTCACAGATCGAATGAGGTGAGGTGAAGTTATTAAGTGTTTTTATCTTTGGGTATAAATGTTAATTTCTAGAATTATGAAACATTTACATGATCTAACAAAAGGCAATGCAAAAAGGAACAAACTTATTAGAAAAGACTTGATGTAACAACGAGTAGAATTCTCCTATCTGGAAATGAGACAAAATTTAGAAAGATTGAATGATGAATGGACATCTATAGCAGAAAAGAGTTTTTTTAAGTCGCACTTTAACTGCACATTGTACAAATGTATTCTCACTGGAGGTTGTTACCCAGGCCTGGAATAAGTATGTACGGAAGAAACTTTCACATCTCTCTGAATATAAGGAAGGGATAGATGTAGTATTAAATAAATTTGATTAGAAGTTTTACACAAAAAGATATGACAAATATTTTGGGCTGTACCTTTTTACCCCCAAAGGAAAGAGTTATATGTGAGCAAAGACTTCCTTTGTTTTACTAATGAACTGGCATAGATTGGAAAATAGAATTGTTGCAAACTACAAAAGCAATGAAACAGAAAGGAGTGAAAAAAGAGTTGTTTGTGATATGGTAGTTCTTTACAGACTTAGTGCATGCTGCTATCTTCCAAAATTTCTCTATTTGATTATACACTGTTCTGACTGCCATTGAGAGCTGGTGATAAATTCTTGCAAGAAAGAATAAAGGGAAGAGAAGGATCAGCTAAAAGGACTTTTACAATGCTGTTGTGAAGCCACTATCTTCACTTTTCACACTACGGCCTATCCAACCCCTTGCTGCATATAAGATAGGAGCTCTTGAGTACCTGATTAGAAAGAATTCTATTTATACTCAAATGTGGTCATCAAAATCCTGACAACATACCTTTTTTTTTAATAATCTACCAAGCCCAATGCTGAATCAGAACCTAATTGTGTTAGCCATCATCATGGCATGTAACAAAATTCAGAATCCTAGAGAGCTTACAAAGGCTTTTTAAAATATCAGTAATCAGCTGGTAGATTTTAAATTTTCTTCCTATTCAGAGCTAAATGCAGTTTCTGAGGTCAACCTAGCAAGTGTCAGTTGCCTTCCATAGGTATTTAATTTTTTCAAAGAGCCCTTTAACAGACTGGAATCCCTCTTTTCTCCACACCACGAAGTGCTTTTTTCTTACTTTGTGTTAGAGCCCTGTGGTAGGCAGTAGTGTTCAAAACTGCTGCAACTTGTGGGATAGATGCTTATAGAAAAAAGGAAAGGTTTTTCAAAGCTACACTTGATACTTTTTATATCAACTCTTGATAAATCAATTAAAGGAAGAGTGGTAGTATGGAAGAGTTATCTTGCTTTCTGGGGTCAGGAAAATAACTGCAATCTATTTGTTTCGTAATCACTTTTAGTTCTCTCCTGCAACCTGACTCAGTCATTTTTATTTGCTCTCATGTTGAAAAGGCATTCTAATATGAGAAAACTCAATTTAAGGAGTTCTGGAAAGAAATCTCTCATGATCTGTGTGCTTCTGGGTAGTAGATGTTAATGTAATCTGAAATCTTTTGTCTTTTGTCATTAGCCATTGCTTATCTTGGTTGTTTGTCAGAGATATATTGCACTTGTTATGTGTCTGGTTCCCTCTCTATTTATATTCTTTAAATTGGTTGCTGGATTTGAAGGGACTTTTTTTCTTTGCTGCCTTTTTTTTTTTTCTGAACCAATATCCACTACTGTTCATTTTGTGTGATCCAGTGAAAAGAGATCCCCTGCTTTACCTGTTCTAAATAGAGTAAGATAATAAAAAACTCCTCCTGGAGAATCTGCCATTTGCCTTTCTTATCCTGGGAACATAACTTAAAAAAATATGTTTTTACTGGTAAACCATCCACCCTTTTTTGCCTTCTTTTCTAGCTTGTTGGTTTCTCTCTGCCTTTTCTAGATTTCAAGCTTTTGTTTGTCTGTTTTAATTTAAAATGATCATTGGACTATACAAAATATCTTGCAGTTATTTCGGGATGTTTTGCACAGTTTGGCCTCTTTCTTGAGAAATGTCCCTGCCGGGAGGAATTTTTGGCTACGTAGCTTATTTTGTATCATCATTCTTCCCATCCTGCCCACATAACAGTCTGCTCTGAAACCATAAGCAACTAGGTGGAAATAGGAGCAGCCATGTGCCTGCTCTAGTTTCTGCTAGTTTCTGGCATCTGGCTGTCCCCACTAGCAGGAAAATGGTTTAATTCACCTTTCTTTGCCTCCTCTTGAACCCCAATGTTTCTCTATTATACACTGAGCTTGGAGGCCCACATATTCATTTTTCAAGAACTTTCAGCAAGGAAATCCCTTGTGTATGTCAGGTGTAAATAGTGTAAAACAAGAAAAGAATGTTTTGACAAAGTGGAGTTTTTTTCATATTCCCTCTTTAGCTTTTTACTTTAAAATACAGCAAGTGATAACACTTGAAAATGAACAGTGATATGTCACAGATAGCAGAACAAAATGCTCTTTATCAAGACATGAGGCTCTGGGTTTTTTTCCCTCAACAGGTATTTTACCTTCTATGTTGTCAACACAACCACATTAAGCATGGACAAGCTGAATAATTTTATTTATGTTATAAAATTACTTTTTAAATCAAGGAAGTACGATGTTCCAAATTCATAAAATCATGGCATACTAAAATAAAAACAGAATATAAGGAGGGTTTACTTGATGCACTTTTTATAATTTTTCTTCTGATGCAATTTCATTATTTTTCATGATACTCCTTAATGGGATTTTAACCATATCATTACTAGAAAAAGTGATTTCTTGATATCTCCAGTAAAAAGTCAACTACTATATTCATTATTTTAAAAAAATCACTGTAAAAAAAAAAGAAAAGGAAGTATAAACCCCCAATATTTTAAATATGTATCTTAAAGAATATTTACAAAGGCTTTTGAAAAAAATGTGACATTTTTTGCAGACTGCAAGCTTCTAGTAATGAGAATTTTCTTTGCCACAGTTTAATATCAACTGTCATTGTAGGGTTATTCAGGTATTGTGTAGTGCTTACATCAGGAAAGTTTTCCCCTTGCTTCTCACAGTTAAGATTGTACCAGTCTTTGTTTCCTATCTAGAGGAAGCTGAAGTGTTGATTTAGCAATCAAAATACTCAGATTCCAGGTTCCTTTATCGTACTAGTATTAAAGATTATCTCGCTGTGAAAAGGTATTTTCCAACTGGTGCTGAGCCAGTCAGGGGTAAGTGTTAATGCTCACTATTAGCACATGCTGTGCTTTACTAAGAGCTTGTACAAATGGGATGAGTTCTGGGAAATCTTGTAGTAAGAGCAGATTATGTGAGTGCAGATGCAAAGCAGAAGGATCATGTGCTGTTGCTGCACAGAGTGAAGGTCAGTAAAACAGCACACATTCTGCAGATAGGGGACAGAAAGCTGCACAGTGTAGCTGTATAAGAAGTGGAATTTTATGTTGAGTATTCTAATTTTGACAATACTTACATTCCAGAGTGGAATGAAAACAAAAGCATTTCCTATATATTCTTCAAGTCAATCTAAGTACTTCAATTTGATAAATTGAAGTAAACCCAGGATGTTTAGTTATGTTTTAACTGGTTAAAACATAACTAGTTAAACCCAGGATGTTTAGTTATGTTTTAACTGGGTTTTTTTAAAGTTTTATATTTTCTAGTCTAATTTAATCACATTTCACCAACTATTAATCAAACATCACTACTATTTTTTACTGGGAAAGTGAAATAGTAATATTCAATTTTGAGTAGGCTAAGATGAAATATTTGGGCTATGTCATAATGCTTTTTTATCAGTTTTACGTTTATAATTGACTTTTGTCAAGAGTAATGTACTTATCTGAAATGTTTCAGTTTGAATGAATTTATATGTCCTAGCACTACTCACAAGATCCATGCTGTTAGCACTACAAAAGATCCGATAGATTATTTTACCAACCTGCTGTTTTGGATTCTGTTTGAAGTGAGTCAGTCAATGAAATTGTGTCCTTTGGTAACCCTATTGTCCATGTTAATTACTTTCCCAGATAAGAGTAGAGGTAAGCAGAGAACTTTTAATAAGTAACTTACGATTTACAAGTTTAGATGGTAATATAGGCTTGGACTTCTCAGGAGATGCCACATTCTCTTCATCTGTTACATACTCAAAGTTAATAATAAACATCATTGCTACTCCTTCTTGATTTTTCACTGGAATTATGTGGGTGTTGCAAATGAAAGTAGATCCTGCAGATGGATTACAAAGAAAAAAAAGAAAGAAATACATAAATGAAAGGAAACTTATTTTTTCACTGCAATAATTCTAGTTACACCAAAAGACAGTGAAGAATATTTCTCTGAATTTAATAATTGAGCATCAAATATAATATTCTTTAATTTAAAGAAGAATGTTTTCATAAAAAGAAATACCACTGTTGATAATTTATTGGAGCCTTATCTTTTCTAAAATGTTTCTCCTTTGAAATGTCAATTTTACTTTTTGGGTTTTTGTTCACTGGAAGTGCCTTTATAGACACACTTGCAATATGGAGACATTTAACACCAAAAGTAGCAATGTGAACACTGTTCCAAGCACAATACTTGTGAAGAAAGCAGAACCTGATTCTTCTAAATGTCAAACGTTTTTCAAGCTTTTGGTTCTATTACACAGGATGAGTCATGCATTAAGTATTTATGGATGTAAATATACCACTCTTCTTATTTTAGCTCTTGATCTTTTGGGGGCCGTAAAATGATAAGGTTTGTGTTAAAAATGATATTTGTTGTCCTATCCTATGGGGTTTTATATTCCATCACAAAATTCTTCTAAACTGTGCTAATAATTTTCAATATTTTTCAGAAGTGTTTGATTTAACTGTTATACACACTTTTAAGTATGAATTTCAGAATACCCTAGTTTTCACATATATGGAGCACACTCAGCTTACGCTGACCCTAAAAGAGGGTGAAATTTTTCAACACCTCCAGTGCTCAGAGTGTTCTTGTGTAAAAACCTAATTACAAATGTAAAGGATTCTTTGTGCTAATTTTTCCGCTATAACTTCAGGAGTTTCATTTGACAAGGTCATTAGTTTTGATTTAATTCCTTCTATTAACGTTACAGAACATAGTGGTTCCAAAAACAGTGTTATTGCTGTAAGCAATACAATATGAGCTAAAAGCTTCATGCAAACACAACTGTGAGATGGTGTCTTTCCATGTTAACTAGGCACTAGTTTAGTGTACATCATCTGCAGTTCATGCAGTCAAATGCAGTAATCACTGAAACTTGACAGGCTGTGCAATTTGACAAAAACAGACCCTGATCTGGGTTGCAAAAGAATAAGGAGAATAAGGAGAGTAAGGAAAGACATAGGAAGATTTACATCACTATAACCAAGACCGGATTCTGGCTCCTTATATTTAATGTAGTACTTGCTATAATGTGGTATATGCGGCAATTTGAGTTATGTATAAAATTGACATGCTGGCCTTTCAAGTTTTGCAGCTGTACCTTCCATCCATTTAATAAAACAGTTAAGCTGTGGCACTTGCCACTGTTTCCATGGTTACAAGCTCAATGTCTTTAGTAAACAGAAAATAAGCAATTTAAGACTGTTCCATTAGAGCTAAAAATAGCAGTGCTGCAGGCCAACCATTGTAACATAGACTTGTTAAACAGAGGCTCTGAAGAGAATTTAGAATAATCTTTGTGGGTTCGGCTAGCCAATACTAATACATATTTAGTTTAAACAGTCAAAATTATATTTATTGATATGCTTGGAAGGAAACTATATAGACTATATTTTGACATGCAGGTTTATAGGCTGAGCAGATATACCCAATATCTGGGAATGGGGCTGGGCTGAGGCATGCATGACTTCGAAGAAAACTGAACTTCAGTAAGACAAACGGCTATCAGCTTTTGCAAAGGAGGATGATGAGGAGTCTCAGACCCCTTTAAAAACTATCCTGCTTTTGAAGGCAAGGATGTTTCAGCTTTTGAAATGCTTCCCACAGTGCTAAGTAATAACACTATCTCCCATTTATGTAGAACATTCCGCCCTCAAGTATTTACAAACCTCATTTGCACTGGAGCTAGGGATTCACATCTCTGGGGAGATGCAGAAGCTGTTTAACAGTCCACAGCTTAAGAACATGGCAAAAAGAGCCAGGGTTAAAAATTTAAACTGTATGCAAAAATATTTGGGGAATAAAAAATGGGAAAGGTTCATCTGGTTCCCTTGAAGAAAAAATGCACCACAGGCTACTAAGTCCGCTGTAGTTCATTAGTCTGAAGTTTTTCCAAGAAGCTTGGGCTTTTTAAGAGGCAGAGAATATTTACTTTGTGTGCATAATTGTAAGTGGAATTCTGCTAGTTAACCAAAATACAACAGTTGTAGTCACTCTCAGTGTTTGTCTTTAGTACAGAAGTTGTTATCTGCTATGCACTTATCAGTATCTATCTCTATTAAAATGGCAATAAAGAAATAAAAAATTCAAAACAACAAGGAACATTTTGGTGTGATTGAAAATGAAGACTGGATACTAAGAAAGAATACTGGCAAATTCAAAAAGCTTTGACTTGTAGAGGTGATGGCAATAAAGAAATAAGAAGTAGATTGTTTATAAACAATCTTATTCAGTATTTGCACTCTGGCATCCCACTGCTCTTCATTGCACTCAGCATGTTTTCCCTGTTTTGTCTCTATACTGAATATTTTGAAAATAAGAAATGCTTCTGATGAGCAATAAAAATGGTAATGAAGTTTTTGGCATTTGCATTTCTCATCTAACCACACAGGGCAAGTGGATGATCTAATCAGAACAATTAAGAAAATGATATCTTTATAATTAATAGATTAAATATCCAGCAATATATCAGGATTTTCTCAAGACTACTACTGAGGAGTAACCATGAAATACACCTGTTTTGCTCTCTCGTTATAATCATTGGAGGTGATAGAGGAAAAGCTGTGTATTTTCCCGTCAACTTGAATTTCAGGGATATAAGGACTTGTTTCCTTTTATTTAGGCCACTGTTAAGCTGACTGCTTTATCTAATTAAATTAATGGCAAAATATCCACATGGAAAGAACAGATTTCACTCCCCTATTTGCTGTGTGAATATGATGTATGATTCTGTTGTTATGTATTCAACAGTATGATTTCACAAGACCAGACAGACTGGTGTGAAAGAAATAACTGCCAAAATGTATACATAAGTGACAATAAATATTTAAGAAATAAAGATTTAGGGCATATTAGAGTTGTATAAGGATATATTACACCATTTGTGCAATTCTGATGAAGCAATGCCTATCTAAATATCTGTCTGCATAGTGTTTAAAATTTACTTTCTTCAGGAGTACAAAACAGGCACATAAAACCAATTAATCTGGTTCATAAAATCTATTTAGCCTTCCAGTGATTTTCTATAGAAGATTTTAGGACAGATTTTTATCAGACTGCATCTTCTAGATACAATTGCATTCATTTGTTTGACTTGTAAAAGCTCCATTTATAAGCAATTTGGAGAGGACAATACAATCAATACAATATTGAAGGCGTTCCAAATTCTCATATGAAAAACTTTGACAAGCAAACTTTGAAAAATGACACATCCCAAACAGCAATTTTGATTCAACCTTCCTAGGAAGAAAATCTTCACAGGCCATTACATATCCCAAGCTGAAAGGATCTCTGAAAAACAAGACATTGGCATTTAGGTAATTGTCTTAATTCTGCAGAATTAATCCCTCATGTTTCACACAGCAGGGACCCTTCCAAATCCATCATTGTTCTACAGGATGGTTCTGCAATCCTCTTGCCCTGAATGGGTTTGACAGTTGCTATCCGCATTTCACCATTAGAAAGTTCAGACTCCTCCACTCAGTACCAATTTGTGGACAGGCTTCATAGGGCTAAGACTAGTTCCAACATAGTTTGGAACCAATCTTGGCTCCCTGTGCCAAAGCATTTATGACTTTCAGATATTTTTTGTTACTAGAGCTGCTATAGACAACTGACTAAGACAATAGAAAGAAAAATGTTGAACATGTCCTCTGTGTGCATATATAAATTTTTGGGCAGAGTGACCTCATACAAGGGTTTTATAGGATTGTGATAATTTTTTATTTCTATGACCTATGAGTAGTCCACTGTAGGTGTCTGTATGAGCCATATCCACCTCTGTTCATTTAAAATTGAAGGTGACAAAGAATAAATCAAAACAGAACAAAAGAAGAGCCAACAACAACTCGTCTATGAGAACAAGACCAAAGGCAGTAAAAAATGGGAAGTAGAGATACTGTACATTTCCAGATCTATGCAATCTTGCTTGCTGTTTGAAGACATCTCTTAATGAGACGTTTCTGCAAGATTTTATGATAATACAGGGACAAGAGAAGGAAGCTGGGCATTCTTTGCACTTTTATTAAATTAGCAGTATTTTTAATTTTGGAAATAACTACTCTCTACTTACCTCAATAGAATTCACATTTTGTCATCAAAACAAATGCTAAAAATGCCTTCTCTCAGAGGCACAAACTTCGAACTATAAATTATAGAAGAAATACAACTGAATGTTGTATTTCACACATTCAATTGTGTGCTAAGATTAGTCTTAATTCTACTGCCATTTTACTGAAAAGGGGGACAGAAAAGTCTGCATAGTTCCCATTTTCTTAGTAATAAGGAAAAATACGGTTTTCATAGTTTCATTTTTGACTAGTTACTGTGACATTATTAGAGTCTGATCACTGTTATACTAAGTAGAAACTTAATATTCCTCTGTTAAGGAAAAGTTGACTTCCATAAATACAAAGAACATAACAAATGACATTTTGTAATCTTATGTCCGTGTTTATAGCCTTAGTCATCTTTTCATCATAGCATGGCTTATGGAGATTGCCCAATGTTAATAAGAACTTCCCTGGCAAAAGAATATAGACCTAATACGAGGGAGAATTAATGTGGAAGATCAGAAGACCTTCTCTGGCTGTGCTTGTCAATCATGGAATCTTCATCTTTGGGATGAAAAGCCAAGGTATGACTTTCTACTAACTCCTTAACTTCCCAAATCCAATATTCTCTCCCTTCCTTCCTTCCTTCCTTCCTTCCTAGTGGCCAAAAAAAAGTATCACTTTCTGCTTCTTTCAGCATGAGGCAGGTCATGGAAAGTTGTTTACTCTGTTTATTCAGGTGCACGGTAGTACCTGTCCAGGCAGAAATTAAAGGGAATTTAATTAAATGAAACATATGTGCTGATTTTGGGAAGAGAAAGACTGTCCTGCTTTGTGTGTACATTCAGGAAGGCTGAGGCTGTGGGCTTTAGGCTGTCTGTTGTACACTGTTGCTAAGACTTTTGTATTCTTGAAATGCCCTAAGGATAAGCAGAATATCCATACTTGATACAGCTTCATGTGTGATCTGGAATAGTGACCTTATTACCTGTTGTTCCATGGTTACTTTCAACCAAACTTTAAAAAAAGAAATGGAAGTAAGACAAAACTTTTTTTTATGTGTTGCCAAGATTCTGGTAACAAAGAGGTTTAAACATTTGTTTTAGCAAACAAATGCTTTCATCAAACTGTGAATGGTGCAGAAGAATGACACTTGAAAATGACTGGTGGTAATTTAATAATGAGACCAGTAAAGCAAAGCATCTTCTATTCTTGAAAGGTTATAGACAAAAAAATGAAATTGGAAGAAAAACAGTATCCACGGAATATTTGCTTTGCCTTGTGTGGTTTCTGTGACTTATCACTGAAGAAAGTCCTTTCCTTTATGCTTAAAATTCGGAAGCCTATTTACCTCTGCTTTGAGGTCCACTCTAAGCAAACAGTGTATTAGTTGAGGTTTAGTTGGCATTTAGGGACAATTGCACTTGGGATGTGTAATGAATATTCAAGAAAAGCCAGTTTGTCAAATAATGAAGCATGATGTGTATTGCGATGTGAGGACTCAACATGACCAATCAAGGGATGAAAATCTATTCTTTGCATTTCTGTTCAAGCACATGCCAGGAACAATGGAGTATGTCAAAAGGAATATTGTTTTCAGTCTACTTACAGAAAAAGGTTTGCTTTCTTTCTCAAATCATAATAAGAACTCTATTCCTGTAGTGCTATACTGAACATATTCATGCAGAATTTCAAATGATGTTATGTGAAAGGGCTCCAAATACCTTTGCAAAGCCATTTTTGTGTCAATTAAAACTGTTTACTAACATATTTTCAGAACTTGTTCTTACTGTTTTTACAATAAAAATGAGCGCAAGAATGACTGAATCTGTCCTGAGAATACTTCCCAGCATTTCATGCTGTACAAACGAATCACCGGAGACAGATACCACGTAACTACTTGCTCAACTCAGTAACAACCCCATGAAAGAAATATCAGACAAATACTTCTGTCTTGTTTTACCTGCAACTCTTTCCTTCTGTCATTTATTCAGATCTTTGGAGACATCTGATTTGTAAAAAAACTATTTAAATTTTGCCAAAACTTTGGCTCTAAAGGAAAGGATAACCCTTGGATGTTCCTTTCCTCCCCATCCCACATTTGTTGTGTAGCTGCACACATGAAGAATAGGAGGAAACTTGATGCTAAGACTAAAGATGATTATCTTTTTAGCCATAAAGAGCACCTATTCCAGGAATCCCAGGCTGCATTGCAAGTCCTGCCTGTTGCAGCCCTTTGAAGCGTCCAGGTATAATTTTACTTTCTTCAAAAATGTTAGGACTGACGCATAGAAAAGAAGTATTTTAACCAAAGCAGCATCAAAAATGAATGAAGAAATTAAGGATAACACAAAGAAACTCTTGATCCCATTTTCACAATTCAATTAGCAGATAACAACCCTGCAGTATTAAAATGTGTCTTGTATATTTCCACAGAGAACTTTGGGCAATGGGTTGTACAATTCTCTTTATCTTTTCCTGTATCTTCTATGTCTTTGTGTCACTATTTTCCAATTCCATCTGACTGAAAATGAGCTACCTTGAGTGGCAAGGATGAGGAATTCACAAGCTTCCTATTAAACATGCTGCAGACGTATCTGTGTAACTGTCTCTTCTAAAAGATTCACTGCAGAGAACAACTAAAAATAGATGGCAGGTTGAAATGCATTATATCCCTTTTCAGTTGAATAGCTATTTTTAAGGAGAATGGGTAGAAACAAGAAGAGTATATTTGGCTGATATTTATTAAGGAGTTTACACTGATTAAATGGAACTTACTTCCTTTGACATTTTACTCCACCCTCTTTAGCAAGTAGATATTCATTCTGTCACTAAAATGGTTGCTGATACTAAGATTTGATTTATAGGACCATTTGGATGTTGTAAGGTATTAACTTACACTGCTGAGAGATGAGGGAAGAATTTTTGAACTAACAAACTAAGGAAAAAATTACCCTCTGGAGCCTGTGGACAAGTTTTTTACTGGACTGGTATATGTGAAAATCTAATTTGCTCTCCCTTTAATACCATTTATAAAATAATTAAATTGGTAGATAAATACTGTTCAGCTGCTCACTCCAGCATTTCTTATGCAACTGAGTTGATACAATTATTGCTAGTCTCCTAATATCTACACCTACACTAGTAGGCTATGGTGACTAATTGTAATGCTGACAGCATTTTTTATAGGACAGTTTCCTAATGCTTTGTTGTTTAAGCATATATAAGTGTGTACAGAGGATGTAGAGCAATTAAATATTTGGCAAAGAAAGAAAAATGAAATGAAAAATAAACAACCAGTGATGATGTATGTCTATAAAGAAGAGACCAATAAAAGAGCATAGAATGAAAAGTGGTACAAAATGTATATGGAAGGGTAAAGCCTTATTTAGGTTCCAGGCTGCATGTAGAATCATTTTATTGAAACCACAACTGGTCCAGAAATTGCAAGATAGGCTTTTTTCTTTCTGTCTTAGCTCACCTTAAAACTACACTTGAATTTTTTCATAGGGAGTTTATCCAGAGAACAGACTGAAGGCAGGAGGCCCAATTCCTAGTCAGTCTGGAACACTCTCTAGCTGATCATTCTCAGAGATACACATGTATAGTGGGCTGAAAGCTGGGTCTGAAACTGTTTTCTATATGGGTTCTTATTACTGACACTTTCTTAAGCTGGTACGTTCAAAAATGGGTGTTACTTGGAATCATTTAGACCCTAAACGTAGTCTAAAATTTCTGTTACATGTTGTCCATTTCTTCCAGAGGTGTATAGCAAATAGTGTTGCTTCTGAAAAGCAATGTCTCTGACATGTTAATAAGAATATTCCTGTCTCTGCACAGTTAAGCATCTTGTGCCCTGTTTCTTGCACCTATGTAAAGCTGCTAAGCAGTCAGATATGGAAGGTAAGGGGAAATTTCACAGAGAGCTACATCTATGAAAAGAAATTATTGTTAAACCTGTAAAGTCTTTGCAAATTAATTGTTGAATAGCTGAAGAGGATTTTTGATGCTTTGGTGTCAAACATGTTACAGACTATATGAATGAAGCAAGTCCAATGCTTCTTATCTTGTTTTCTTAGTATGAATGCTTGTTTTATGGACACTTGAAGTATAGTTATAGTGAATGCAGGATATACTACACTTGATGGATTTCAAAACTCAACCTTTTATCAGGGAAATGTTTCAAATAACAGTGCTATTTTAGAAAGAGAGAAACTGAAATATTTCACTTAGACATTTTCAAAAATGAATTTTTTGTTATTTTTAAAGGACAACATCAAGATTTTTTTCTATTTTGCACACTACATTCCTGTGAGAAAAAAATAGTATTTCAAAATGCTCATTTTACTGAAAATACATAAAAAAGTAATTTTTCAGGATTAACAGTGAAGTATAAATCCACTGTTTCCTCAGCTGCACTTGAATTGGGGACGTTTTTAAAGAAGAGCTTTTTGTTAGGTGATAAAATGTGGATATACTTGACTAGAGTTTTGTCTATTAACAAAAGAAAAATCCAGAATGTAATGTCATAAAACATAGAGTATTCTAATATGTGACTAATATAAAATTACCAATGCTCAGTGTCATTGGATAAAAATCAATACCACTTGAGAAGGGTCAGTGATGAAAGATCAAATTCTTTCCTGAATTTGAAGAGGTGGGTGAAAAAAAGTTAATAACTTTGCCCAAGTAATAATAATGAAGCATTATGTTTTCAGTTGTATCAAGAGACATTTACATATTAGTTTAAGCAATTTTTCAATTATTTTTCAGTTTTTGTCAAGACAGAAAATTTTTAATAAAGGAAGGTCATTGAAATAGGAATTTCATTAATTCAGTGATATTATGTGCAATTAGAATAGTTTGAAAACAACTGGATTTCATTGTGAAAATACTTTGGCTATTTTCATTCATATTTTCAGTAAGCTTATTTAAAGCATTGCACTGAATGAATACCAGATGTATAGCTCAAGGTGAAAAACAATGGCAGGAAAATTTTTCTCTCCCATTTTTTAACAGAAAAATAAAGAACTACAGAACCTTAATGTCTGCTTACAAACATTGTTATGATTTTAACGTTAAATATACCTTAAACACAAATCTTTAAAAACCAACTAGCTGAGAATTAATGGTTCTAGATTCTTATTTTTTAGACATTTTACCAAGAGTTAGCAAGTATTTAATTATGTGTGTTAAAATTGTAGACGCTTTTTTTCTTTATTTTTTTCCCCTCAATCTTTCTTTCTTTCCATCTCTCTAGTTCTCTTTTTCCTCCGAGATATTCTCTTCTAAACCCTCATTAGAAGCTATGCACCTCTGGGCATTCAGCTGAAAAATGTCTTATTATGTTCATGAGAAAAGGGATCTCAGGTTTGTTGAATATTGCCCATCTTGCAGAAAATGTGCAGATAAAGACTTTTTTGGCAAAAGTAACCTCATTTATTTCCCCAAATTAAACTACATAAACTATTTTAAGAACTAACTGAATAACCTCACAAAGCAGAATGGAACAAAAAAAAGGAGAAAAAAAAAGGGGAAAAAAATGAAGGCAGAACTCTATTTCAGTATTTTGTTTCATTTATTGGTCCAGAATACACTGTGAAGTAAAAGAGTGATCCAGATTCTGTTGATACTTACTTACACTGTACCATTTCAGGGACATTAAGGTTTGGGGTTTTTTGTGCTGTAGTTCTCAATAGATACCAAAAAGAAGGCAGCAATAAATGGCCATACAGTATGAAGGGTGATATAGAAAAACAGATCAACAGCAGGTTCCCTCAGGCAAAAGAGAAATGCTGTCATTTCTGCAAATTTTCACAAGTGCAATGTACATTCAGTTCCATTGGCCAAGTGGAAGGAATACCATTTTCTATATATAGATGCCTTTCTCATGGAAATCATACCCTTGGAAAATCATACTCATGGAAACATACCCTTCCTGATACTTTATAAGTGATTTGATCATGAGTAGCTTGAAATACACAAACTCCAAACTTGTAGAAAAGAAAAAATATTAAGAGTCATCAGGATCAAATGTAAAGTCATTTTGTGCATTATAGTACTTAACTGTAACCAGTAAAATGTCTCTAAAAGGGGAGAACAGCCAGACACAAAATGAGAGATTCTTGTTGTACAAAGTAGCTATCATAAGGTCCTGGTAACAGAGACAATGATCTGGAAACCCTCACTAGTGAGAAGTCAATGCTGAAAGCTGATGAGAATGTTCAAGCTACTGGGATCGTAAAATAAGTGGACGTAACCTCCCAGGAAAAACGAAGTAGTTGCATTTGGGAGTTCTTAGTAGCACGAAATCATGGGATTTTGAATGCATATAAATAAATGTGGTGGGAGAGGTATGTACTGAAAGTTTGTGAAAAACACCAGTAAAATATTAAATTTTTGTCAAAAGAAAAAACCTGTTTCCTAGTGAAAAGTCTTCACGACCAAAATAATGTATTTTTAACTTAAGCTCTCATTAGAACTAATAAATATGGATAACTTACTGGACTAGAAGTTCATGACTGCCCTAGGGGTAGTTTTCATGACCTGATTGTAATTAGCGTAGACAAACAAAGAACATTCCCAAGTAGTAAAATAGTGGTTCTTCTACATGGTTAATTTTCTATGGTTGAGAAAAATGTAAGCAGAAATAATTGGGAAGAGAATTAAGACAAATATATGAATGAAAAATTGGAATTCTTAATGAGAATTAAATAACTAATGAGTAACAATTCAAAGGTTCTTAAAATCTTCGCTGCAAATCCATCTGCACTGAATGCAAAAGTAAGTGTAATAAATACAAATTAAAGGCCACATAGTGAATGGAGAATGGAGAAAGTAAATACACATTCGTGCAAACTGAGAGGTATGAAATACCTCAAGTGGATAGAGGAACATGACAACTAAGGAGTCTAATGAGAGTAAGTGGGTACATTAAGCAAAAAATAACTCCAAAAATAGAAAGAAATTCTTTATTGGGAGAGTGGTGAGGTGTGGGAATAGGTTTCCCAGAGAAGTTGTGGATGCCCCATCCACTGGAGTGTTAAAGATCAGCCTGGATGGGGCTCTGAGCAACCTGGTCTATTGGAATGTGTCCCTGCCCATGTCAGAGTGGTTGGAACTAGATGATATTTAAGGCTCCTGCCAACCCAAGCCTTTCGATGACTCTATGACTGTACCAGGATTTATAAAAGGAATCTAGTGGTTGAAATGATTGTATGACTGTGAGCCTGACATCAGCTAAGCAAAACAAGGAAACCTGCGATGTTAGATTAATTTAGTAAAGAATACCTGACAGGAATATAATTAAGTCCCTCAGTGTGGTAACACAGATGTTATTAATGCACAAGAAATCTCATTTGATGATTATATTCTTTGTATAAAAAACCAACCAACTAGTCATTACATGCAGATGCTTTCATAAGGTATTCTACTGATTGCTATACAATATTCCAATAAAGTAATAGCACTATACTTATGAAAAGCTCATTACATGGTTTATAAATTGACTGAGAGCTTCCAAAAAGTCATTAGCAGAGGATGACAATTCAGTGCCAGTTTCTAATGAAAGTCCACAGAAATGACCACAATAGCACTAATTTGTTTTGAAAAGATCTGAAGAAAATATAAAATCACTTCTATGAAATGCATGGATGCTTCATAAACTAGCTGTGAGGTGGCTGCTAATGAGTCAAAATAGAAGCATTTGAATTATTTTGTAATTGGGACATTAAATGCAAACAAATGCGTTATGAAATGGTAAATTTAGTTGGACAGTTATAGAACCAGAGCATGTAGGATGAAATGAAAAAAATTATAGCCATATCCTGGGATGTGCTGTCTCACAAAAGAAATAAAAGGATAATATGTAAGAATTATGAGTATAGACTTTATAAAGAAGTAGATTAAGAAGTCAGCCTTTCCCTATGTATATAGCACTGAGGGGACTAAAACTGGATTACTGCATATATTTTCTGGTATCTAAATTCTTAAAGCACATTGAAAAATTGAAGGGGGCATAAAATTGAACAGAGGAATAGCATTCTTCAGAAAGGTCTGAATCTTAAAGATGTCAATCTTTGTTGTTTAGTGAAAAGTAGTCTGAGAAGTGACTTGCATTGCAATCTGTAACTTCATGGAAGGAGTGCTGAATACTAAGGAGCTGTTGAGTCTAGCAGAAAGAGCCTAAATGTCTGGAAGCTGAAAAGAGATAATTCAAGTTGTATCCTCTGGAATGAACCATCAGAGGAAGCAGTGATTCTCCCTCTCTTTATGTTTTTAAATGAAGAGTGGAAGAAACAGAAAAGTCCTTTTAATCAACAAACCCTATGTACTATTCATCTTCAGAAAGTTCTAATGCTTCTTCTGAAAAATCTCATTTCAGTTGAAGGAGGAAATTACTGCTTCCTGTCCCAACTTTTCTCTGAATACAAAGTGCCCCATAAACCAAGATGCTGCCTCTGCTCTCCCTATACTTGGAATTAAAATTTCCTGTGCTCTCCTTTGTCAATTAGTAGAATTTCAAAAACCGTTCATGATTTAGTCAGATTTTGATGTTCTGACCTTAGTAAAAAGTAGGATCCCAGTGGAAGCAAGGCCAGGTGACACAGGAAGAATACAGAGATGCTGCTTGCCACTGTGCTGAGAAAATTCACGTGGTCAAAGTTCAACTGAAGTTGAAGCTGCCACAAATATGGGGGACAATAAAAAAGGTTTTTTTCAAATACATTAATGACAATAGGCAATATAGCAGTACCATTGGCCCATTACAGGATGAGGATGGTCACCTCCCAAACAGGGACAGAGACAGGGCAGAGGTGCTTAATGCTTTCTTTGCCTCTGTCTTCAACACAGATGATGGACCAGAGCTCTGGAAAGGGACCTGGGGATCCTGGCTGATGGAAAGTTGAATATGAGTCAGCAATGTCCTGGCAGCCAAGAGGGCCAACCATGTCCTGGGGGGTATCAGGTGAAGCATCGTCAGCCGGTCAAGGGAGGGGATTGTCCTGCTCTGCTCTGCATTGGTGCTGCCTCATCTTTAATATTGTGCACAGTTTTGGGCACCACAATGTAGGAAAGATATTAAGGTCTTAGAGAGTGTCCAAAGGAGGGTAACGAAGGTGGTGAAGGGCTGAGAGGAAGCTGTGTGAGAGGCAGCTGAGGTCACTTGATTTGTTCAGACTGGAAAAGAGGAGACTGAGGGGAGACCTCACTGTGGTCTTCAACATCCTCACAAGCGGATGTGGATGGGGAGGTACCAATTTCTTCACTCTTGTGACCAGTAAGAGGACTTGAGAAAGGTGCATGAAGCTGAGTCAGGGTAAGTTTGGTTAGACATCAGGAAAAGGTTTTTCACCCAGAAGGAACAGGCTCCAGAGGGAAGTGGTCACAGCACCAAGCCTGTCTGAGTTCAAGAAGCATTTGGACAACTCTGTCAAGCACATGGTATGATTCTTTGGGTGTCCTGTGCAGGCCCATCCTTCTGTTATGGTGAGGTAGCAGGGGATTAAATTCACAAGGCATGATTCCCAGCCTCTTCCTCTCTCCAGATGGCTGTGGGATGCGCATGTCTGTTTTTCACTCAGATGCATCAGCAATGGTAGCTCAGTACTCTCCAGGACAATGTGTGTGAAAATGTTGTGCCTCTGTTTTTCTCATTCTCTCCTCATTAGGAAAGGGCAGTGGTTCCCAGTGCTGACCCTCCCTGTAATGGAGAATGCATTTGGCTCTCTGGGCTGCGTTAGCTGCTCAAATAGCCGTTTCCTGTTTCCTTTAGGAGACAGGCATAGGCCAGATGGTGATGCAGGGTGAAAGCACCGCCAGTGCAAAACCATTATCATTAACTACATTTCCCCACAAATAATACATATTTATCTGTCAAAAATGTTGTGAAATGCTAAAACTTTACTTTGTTAGAAAAAAAGCTCTTTTTATCTACTAACAACTCCACCTGATAAACTAAGAGCATAACTGTTCCTGGACATGACAGTGGAATTTATTTTTTATTTTTGAAAGTAAATCCAGCTTAACATCCCCTAACCTTCACAGAAAGCTCATGTTCTTAGGTTGGAATTATGCCCTTAGTATCCATACTTGATGGCTTCACATGTTGTCCTGACTACCCATATGTATGTCCATCTGTTAGGCTGGCATGGTGCCCTCCCACAAGTTACTGGACTTTGGCCCTAGGACACAGCTGAGGACTGAATACTTACTTAATATTTTGTGACTTCCTGTCTGTGTGGATGTGTGTGTGTGTGTGCTGTAACCCTCATGTTTGTAATAGACAGGTGGAAGGTATTTGCCTGCTTTACTTCAGGCAAAATAGTCTAAATGGAACTCAGAACATCTTTTGGTAGGGGGGGTTTTGATAGGAAAATGATAAGCAATTTCATGGAATGAGTTGGATTTTCTAAGCTGAGTATCTAAGCCTAAATAGTTTAATAGCAAACCACAGTTTTTTCTTAGGAGGAAATGCCAGACCATTGATAGACCCCGGAATGCCAGAATGAAGTTTTCATGTGCTAAACACTAAAAGGAGAGGGGTTTAGAAAGGTCTCCTTCCTAAAGGATTTCTTTGAATGTCTTAGAATGATTTTATTTTACCAGTTTTGCTTTTCAAGTTGAATAAAATTGTTGACTATATAGATAAAAAAATTGTACTTCTCTTATCAGCTGCTTCTGGGTGGCATGTAGTTCAGAGCACACTCCAGACTCAATCCACTTAATCAAAATGTGTGATTCCAATGTCCTGTCACTGCAAACCCTACAGCTACTGACTCAAGCTCTCCTCCATGAGATGCTCTGCCTGCTGCTTTTCCTTTCTATCACTCATGCATGCTTCCTCAGAGCTCTTATTAGGCTGTAGATCCTTTAGCATCTCTTGTCAAACGTAACTACACTGCAAACTTTCCCACATTTGACTTCTGATTTACTACTTCAACAACACAGGAAAGGAAGAAATATGGATGTAAAGGAATTTTTAGGGAATTTTTTAGGGAAAAATCTCTTAAAAACCAAACTAATACTTTTGCAAATTAATAAAATTGTTCCTGAAATAAGTTTTCTAATGCTTCCCGGATGATGAATATTCGGTTGCTGCTGAGAGAAAGACTGTGCTCTTCTGGGAGGTTCTGGCACATTCACCCCACTCATGAATCTTTCTGTAGAAAAACAAGTGAATAAGGCTTTGAGTTTAAGGTCTTTCATTTGCCATCTTGGCTTTCAGTTTCCTGTAATAGACCATCAGCCTTCTTCGGACATCCATTTCAAATGCATTACAGTGACTTGCTTGAGACTTAACTTGCTCCGGGCACAGTGCAAAATGGAATTCATAATACAAAGTGATGCAGTGTTCACAGCCACAGACCACTCTGTCAAACTGTGTTCTATGTGCTGGTTCTTAAGACAACTTATTTAGGTATCTGTATGGGAAACGAACTCTGCTTATAATTTTGTTCTTTTTGTATGGGCTGAATTGCAATGAAGTCCTGGATAATAATCAAGAATAAAAAGGGTTTTGCCAACCCATCATGTATCCAGCCTTGAAAATATCCTTTAGCAGGACCCTGTCAAATATAAGTCAAAGCTTATTTCTCTCACAGTAATCTATTTGCTGTATTCAGTCCTTGTTTATTCGGAAGTTTAATAACTCTAGGCACTGACTATCTTTCAGCTTGCTAAACTGCTGATCCTTAGCAATTGAGAAATGCTTACCGGTATTTTCCAAGCATCTTTTTTTAGATTTGTTGCTTCTATGGAATTTCTTAAAAACTAGGGATGTGTGACTTACATGGAGCTAGTTGACTTATGCAAATTGGTGGCAATTTTAAGGGCCTTATTTTTTTAACTGTACAGTCCCCTTGAACTTACACATACACACAGCACACACACAGACACACACATGCATGTATACAAGATCAGATGTGTTCTATATGTGAAACAGTGTAATCCAAGGTCAGGATTGTCTGACACCTTTTATTTTGAAACTGTGTTGTTTACAGTTGCATTATTTACCTTGAATTTTTAAATTGACCATTTTCTTCCAAAGCTCTAGCTTTATCAGTGTTGTATAGACTCAGTAAGTTATTCATGACAGTAAGAAAAGAGAGCATTTATATCAAGAGACTGGAAATAAAACTTCAGTTTTTCTGAATTCTCTTCTACAGGTTATAGATGTATCTTAGGAAAACTGTTCCCAATAGGCAATAGTTAAATACCCTAAATGGACTCTTGAATAATTTATTCATGATATGCAAGACTGAACAATTGAAGAAAATTAAGAACAGTAAAATAATAAGAAATGAGTGCAGAAAATAACAGTGAAAACTTCCCACTGTAGCTTCATTTAAACATTAAATATTGGTAGATAGGAAAATAAACTCCAGTTTTATTCTTCTAAATACCAGAGATCATATTATTTTCATAAGATTTTTAAGATTTAATGAATTGTACAGATTTTATGTGCTGATTGAGTCACCTGTATCTCAAGAAATTAAAATGTGTAAATTATATTTTATTCATATAATTTCTGACTATTTTTAAATGGTCTATTTATTTTAAGATAATAATTTTTTAATATACACAATATGCATTTTCTATGGGGTGAAACCACTGCAGTCTACTGTAAGCTCATTCTCTTCAAATTGCAGCAGATAAATCTGTGGTAATCTCCTTTGCAAGTATGGCATAGAACATGTTATAAATACCACAAGAAGGGCAAAATTTACTGTGCAGTAAAGGTCAAAGTGATAAAACCCATAAAGAGTATAATGAAGCCCATTGGCAGGGATTCAGCTAGACATTTAAGTAGATGACAAATTTTTAGCTTGTGAGAAGTCCCATTGACTTAAGTGTCCTGCTGAATATTGCCACTAATGTGTACTTTGCATATTACTTTATTTATCTTTATATTATTTAGACATAACAGTTAAAATATTAGGCTTTGGGTAGATATCTGAAATGACAGTGTAACAAGTGAAATATTTACTAAGCCCCTTTTGAGTAACAGAAATTAACAGACTTCAAAAAATATTTAGGAAAAAAATGCATGCATACAAACATGTAAATTGAAGTCAATTTACTCCCAGCCTGGCTTTTTTCTACTTTTGAAAAGCTTGAGTTAGGAGTTCTCATATTTTGCTTCTACTTACATTGGGCACTGACTTCAAGAAAAGTGGCTGAAGCCCATCTTTTTGTTGCAGCACCACAACCTAGTGGGGCTCACTCTCTGAGTCAGTGTCATGTCTATCCACCCTGAATGCCACCGTATCATGTAGCTCAGCAGAGGAACATTTTGACACACAACTCTATGTGCTTCTCTGATCACCTTGCTTATCTTGTTTATCCATACCCCACTAAAATCTGGATATAATGAAACTGTAGTGCTCCCTTAACTCAGAAGCAAATCAGGCTTTGTGCCCCTGGGCAAAGATATATATATATATCAAGAAATACTTTCCTTTCTTTTTATAAACTTATCTGGGGAGAAATTTTGACTTTTTCTTGAAAAAGAACCAAGCGAAAGTAACAAATACAAACGTTTTCTTGTGAAAACTTAGTCTTTTAAGTGGGAAATAGTAAACTGCTATAGAGCCAGGTGTAAGTTGTAGTTGATTTATAGTATCTCCTTCTTGTATTTGCTGGATTCTCTGATCGTGCTTTATCTCTGAGGATACCTTATAACTAATTCTTAGAATAGGAATAGTACTGTACAAATTTTTAAAAAAACCCCTAACTTACCCCAAAACTTACAATGACTAGGAAAACTAAAATAATTCCATAGATATTGGTTTGATACAGATCTAAATATTTGTTTTCATTTCTTCTTAATAGGAATGTATCAATTTAGAATATCTTTATCAAGAGTAAAATTTTTCCATTAATTTTCTCCTCTCCAAAAAGCTTTACATTAGCTTGTTTTAGACAGACTATATTTTGGATTTGCACTGTGTGTTTGGTCTTCCCTCAGGTTTATTCAATGTTACATACTGAGACCAGCAGCAAAATACTGACTTTAATAGATGGTACCTGTGTTGTATAGTTGTAAATAATGTGTCCAAATTCACTTCCTCAACTAGGGAAACAGTTTTGGTGTGGGTGAAAATTTTCTCACCATAAAACTCTGAGTTCCCTTTTCTTGAGCAACTCTGAACTGCAGTACAGCTCTAGAATGAGTACACATACCCTTTGGAAAAAACATTATTTCACATCATGAAATGCACTTTGTCCATGTACTTTTGAAGTTGTGCCATATTAGTGTTCCCGTGTTCAAGTTTGTTGTGTGTTCTGGATAATCTTGTGCTGCTACTGCAATGAACTCCTGAACCTCCCTCTCAACGCTGTGTTGCCATTTGATACCCAAGAAAAGCAGGGAGACTAACCTCACTAAACCATAAATTGCAAGGGACGCGAAGAGATGGATGAAAGAAGTAATCAATCTCACATGAGAAAAAAGTAGGAACACTACATATTCTGCAAGCCAGCAGATTTCAGGCTCAAAGGGTAAGTCTAGCAAGAATTCCAGATTGCCATGTTTGTAAAAGTCAGTGGGAAAGAAAAGAAATGCCTCTCTCTTCCTTGCCAAAGCCTATTTCTTAAACCAAGGTAAGCATTAATCAAGATTAAAATGTGTATGAAAAATAAAAAGTCAGTTCAGAGCCAGTTAGGAATATATTCTGCTAATCCATCCATTATTCATGTTAGCACGCTAGTGTGCCCAACTCAATTTCTATGCTTTGCTGGAATTTGCTATTGCAAATTAATATTAATTTAATGAAACATTTTGTGGCTTATTTTTTTTGCCTTTTTTAAACTGCCCTTAGAGAAATATTTGAAGGGTGGTACAACAGACCGTAAGAATGCCTTCACAATTACTCCTGCCTAAAGAATCTGAAAATGATATTATTTTCCTGTGAGGCTTCCTTTAACCTGTTAGAATGCATGTAGTAAAATCCCTACTTAGGCACTTTCTGGCATTCACTTGTTATTAAATTGTATTTTAAAATAATAATTGTCATTTTAATGGCAAGTTTTTAATCATCAGCAGATTAGACTATATTACATAGCTGTTCTGATGGTTAAAATACAAGTCTTTAAGTGCTTCTTGTCTGTTTTTCTACTTCACTTTCACTACTAAGGATACAAATATCATTATTAGATAGAGGGAAATTCTTCTGTTGGCCACATCAGTAGCAATCCTAAGTGAAATTCGTCTCTGTACAGATATCTAGCTTGAGTTATCTGTGTTTTGAGCGGCTGAACAAGTATGGATTTTGTGCACACAAAAGGCAAATTGGAGGTAAACTTTTAACATTCCAAATTTAATGACACTGCAACCCCTATTACATGTGTCTAGTGAAGTCAAAGATGAATTACTCTGTTTTTGCCACCTCAGAGTTATCACACCTGGTAATGATACATTTCAGAAGAATATGAAGGTCATTTTAGCAGCTGGGTTATTTTTCATAGTAAAGAATACATTTACCAAAGTGTCTTGCATAAGCTGCTTAGATTTTTGAGGTGAAATCTGTCTTACTCAAGTCATCGAAATCAAGCTTGTTTATTTGTCTGTGAAGCATTTATATAAGTCTTGTAAGACTCAAGAATTATATAAAAACTTGTAATCCTCTGCAGGGAAAAGAGTCTATAACTAAATCCTGTCATAATGTTCAGGAAGTCATCCTTACCAGAGCTCACGTTCCTGTTCAGGAAGAGCAGTGTGGTAGGTGTTGAGCAGGTAGCACTTTATAAAGAACGCTCATCATGAAGAGGTTATGAAAACCTTCAATGAGGATATACTCATTGTCCTTAATATTAGGGATCTGTCCATGTTTCTTCTACCCACTAACCTTAGTGGTAATGATCTGAAGCATAAATATTTTGTTTAGTTTAGAGGACTTCAGGAGGTAGTTGTTCGTTCTGGCTCTTTGTGATTCAATTTTTATTAGATAAAATTAAATTTCCATATGTTGCCCTCACTCAAATAGAAGATTTTAGTCTTAACAAGTTCTGCCATTCAGTGACGTTGATAATACAGAAAGCTCAGTTCATGTTACTCTCATAAGTTTTGTTGCAATGTAAAATAGGTGTCTTGTTTTAATTTGTTACCTTCACAGGTGTTATCTGAAGTACTATTCTCTGCAAACTATGGCTTGGCTCTATGCCAAGCTCTGACAAAGACTAAAATCTCGCTCATGTCAGTGATATTAGAGACATTGAACTGCAGTTGAATTCTGCCTTCCTAAAATGGGAGGCCTTAGGTAGCAGAATTATGCAAGCCCTTGAGCAGAATAAGCCTACAGATACTGGCATGCAAGAAAGTTTCATTCTTTTCGTCTACTTGACCGGATGAGAGTGTGTATTTATGTATTTTAATGACAGTGGTATATACCATTTGATGTCAAAGTATGTCATTAGACCACGATGACTGTACGCTGTCCAAAGTGTAGACTAAAGCTATACTAATCGGGGAGAGGGAGTGGGTGGGTGGAGAAGGATTTCTATTTCCATTTTTCTTCTACCCAAACTACACTGTTGAAATACATTCACAGTTGAAAGGATACCATAAAATATTTAAGTTGTAAAAAAAATTTGGCAGAAGCCAAAGACTGGTCTTAGAAACCTATACATTAGGAACTGTATTGCTTGCACAGTCTAAATTAACGTATGTAGCCTGAAGTAACAATTGTGCATATACAGTTGGTCCAAATTTTGAAGATCTATTAAAAATGTAAATAAAGGGAATATTTATAAATAGCTTATAAACATATAATAGGGATAACTATCTAACAATTCATAACTTATCAGAAATGCTGAGAATACTATGGAACACTAAAGGACTAATTTTTTAGTAGAGTGTGATCTTCAGACCTGTTCCTGCAGAAATATCGTACGGGTTAGGTCTTCATGCAACACTCTAGAAGGTGGAGAAATGAAGGTAGGAATGAAGTACTTCACTGAAGGGCTTTTGTACTCTCTCCATATCACTAATCCTATCCTATTCCATTGGAGCAAAATTCACAGGGTATTTTTGTTGCCTATATTTCCCACCCACATGAAGAGTCAATATCACTGTTTATCAGTTATAAATAAAGTGTTACTGTCAGACCTCCAGTCCAGCGTATGGGCTCTGTTCCAATTTGCAGCTAGAATGCTTTGTACTTGTATCATCTGATGTGTATTTCTCTTCACATGGCAGAGGCCAAGTTCTTTCTAGGTTCTTAGAATGTTGTGGGTCTGAAGTCAAAATGTGCCCTTGAAATGACTTAGACAGGTACCTAATTTTATAAGAGGTAAAATGGTACTTAAGGAAGACAAGGGCAACTTTATGTTTTAATAGTAAACACTCAATTATGCCTAATTTCTTCTACTCCTGAGCTCTTCATAGTTTTGTGCCTGCATTAGAGCACAGTACTGCATATCTGTGATTGTCATGCAGGAAAACACAAAATGTGAATAACTGCCTGCATTACTTTTCTGAATCACATGGCTGTTTTAAGTTGTCTAGTGCCATTAAATATATCATTATTTATAATTTTTCCTTCGCAACTCTCATTTGCCAGAAATATTCAGCTTTATTTGCATCCTCAGGAAACACGAGGAGAATCTTCTACACAGCCAAGATACTTCGAAATTTTGCCTCTACTACAGACAGAATATTCCCTAAGGGGCAGCATAACATCTGTGCTTTCTGCCAATGTGAGAAAACTGGTCATGCTGCTGAAAAGCAACAGTGGTGGCATAGGCAGTCTACCTTGTCCTTTAATCTTTTCCCTGCTGCTGAACAAAGAAATGAAAATAATCTTGCAAATAAGTTGCACTAATAAACTTTCTCATTTTTTAGATGAGATGGAGTTAGAAACAATTTCCTTTATAGTCCTCCAGCTGTCAGACTAAGTCCTAAACTTTGACTGAAAGGAGAATTTTAGAACAAAACTATATATTAGTCCTTCTCCCAGAAAAGTTAGAGACATGATAGGAAATAAAATATTCATTGAAGTAATAGTAGTACTTATCCTCTCAAAATCCCATATATGCTGCTACAAAGTATAAGGTACTAGCAAAACTTTAAAATTACATCCCTGTATACAATATAGGATATAATAATCTGTATAGGTTATTTTCAAAGTTAAAAATTATTAACTCAGTGGAAAGGCTCAGAGTACAGTGTCTAATACCCAGATATTATTTAGAAGTGGTATTTTCTCGAATCATGTAGATAGCTAAGGAGAGTTTTCCTGAATATCTCATTACATTTAAGTAATGACAATTCAGTGACTGGAAGTTTACCGGTAAAATCACACAACTCCTCTTGTATCCTTCTGTTTTCTTAAACTGCTAAACATGCTGTGGATTATTTTTGCCTTATTTGTTATACAGCTTGGTCCTCTTCTAACAGGTTGATCTTGAGCAGTCATTATCCTGCCCCCAAGTACTTCTGCTCTGATGCAATATCATATTTGCCAGCTTCCACATATGAACAGCAGATGGTTTGAGCCAAATACACGAAATCATATGTGACTGTATGTTGCCATCTTTTGGTTCTGTTTAACCCTTCAGCAGCGCTTCGCCTTTGCCATTTAACAGTCTGGTTTGGAAATAGGAAGAAATTCAGACTGTGAAAACATGAATATTTTTCCTGCTCGAGAGGTTTCGTTATATTATTGTGATAGCTAAGAATAATTTGCCTAGCTGGTCAGTAGATATGAAAGTCTGTTTTGGTTCCAGCTGCTTACAGCTCCACTGTGTTTAATAGCAGACAGACATGGGAAAGTATGGTTTAGTAAAAGTCGCAGCATGTGGTTTGTGAGGCAACGCTTCCAGACTACTACAAACCACAGTTTCATTAATTTTTGCAGTTCTGTCTGTTATTATTTTTTATTTCTGCTTTATGTAATAACAGAGAAGCTTACTGTTCTGATTGTTGATAAACTAGCAATTTTTTTGGGGGCTGAGGCATTTTACGTAGCTTTACATTCTTCTTATCAAAATCCTTATGTTGGATGATTTTGAAATTGTTTCATGTCTCAGGTGATTATTTAAAATTTCAGAAATACAGTAATGACTTATATGAGCTATGCTGAGTGCTTAGCAACAGAAATACAAACATATATCCAAAAGATACTAGCATGGTTAGAAGGAGTTGCCTACCAGCCTCGTGATGGGGTGCCTGCCTTCAGTGGTTGGGGTCCCCCACAGCAACCCTTCTTGTGCAATGTGAGTCATGGTGCAGGCTCACCACAACTTACCACAGAACTGTCTCTCTTTAGCTACCGTGTGAAGTGGAAAGTGCAATTTGTCTTCTCTCCTTGAACTTTAGGCATGTAAGCCATGTCAGAAATCAGCTTGAAAACATTTGTAAAATTGAAACCTATTCCTGTATTTTGGGATGAGACATGGATGTGCAGTAGTGTGTCCTATCTCCTCACCAATGCTTTGGCTTCCATAGATCGAGAAAGAGACTACATTGCTTTTGACCCATCAATGGTAGTGCCCTGATTGTCTGCCTCAACTGGGACCTGAATTTAAATAGCTTCTAGTGCAGTAAACATATAAGTAGTGTAGAATAAAAGAAAAATATAGTTTTATGTGGAAAAAGATCCACTGGTATTTGTTCCGTCTACACCTGAAACAGCTCAGACTTACAGTAACTCTCTGGAAGACTTGCATTATGCAATGACTTCATAGGGCATACATAACAATCTTTTCTGTTCAGTTTTGTACATAGAGGAATTAGCTTCCAATGTATCTTCTCCCGTAACTATATCTTTGTATTAGCTTGTTTTGATTATAATATTTGAGAAAGTAATAAGTACCTGTTAAATATTAGTTTTGAAATATGGTTAAAATACACAAATAGCTTTCACCAAAGCAATCACCTTTAGCCCCTAAAGTACTGATCATGGATGACATACAGAAACAGATTTTTTTTTTCAGCAGGAAAAATGCCCTCATCAGTTGCTTGTAGCTGTTTTTAAAAAATACTTTGCATTTTTTATGACTAATCTGACTCAGTGTACATATTCATTATCTTTAAAAGCCTGCGCAGAAAGAGAGCAACACTAGAAGATTTTAAAAATCCTACTCTAGTAGTGTTAGTAAATTAAACGGCATTTATAATCCTTTTAGGCTGTCCATATAGCCACTCAGAAACCATTGGTCCTGAATGACAGAAGAAAATCCAAGAATCCCAATTTCACATCTACCTGTTATTGTCAACTGTCACACCTACCCTAATATCTAAATACAACTCCAAAAGCACATTGGAGGAGGAATTAAATTGCTAACATGGTAATTAGGTATCTGATTCTCAATTACTTTGCTATAGAAGTTAAAGAAAATTACTATGATTTACAGCTTTTCCTGCCTATTGGTATACTCATTCAGTAACTCGTTCAAACTCAATCAGGTTAACAAGTTAAATGCACCAGGTTTCTTCTAATATATACTGATGCTAAAAAGAGTATTGTAACAAGGTATTATTAACCACAAGATTACTTAATTCTATGTACAGACTATTGGTTATAACAGCTTCAAATAAAACTAAAAATGTTTTCGACAGAAAGCAATTAAGGAGATGCTTCATAGAAGGAGGCTTACAAAATCTAGCATAATACTGAACAAAAGAATAAGGTAGTTTGCCACAAGAAAACTAATGTAAATGGACTTTATTTCAGTGTTGTACAAAAACAGGGTAAGAGCAATTATTTTCTAAAAAAATGAAGGTTAATGAAAAATAACCCAATTCAAATAAACTAATTTTTATTTCAAATAATCACAGTGGATATTGTGCAAGAAAGAATAATGTCACTAAAGTCACTGAAACTTAATTTTTTGTTGTTGTTTTTATATGAAGTACAGTAATATGAATTATAGTGGAATGGAAGTGAAGGATTTTTCTGCCAAAACCTCAAAATAATCCAAACCACATAGTTGGGAGAAAGATATTTTCTTTGCTCTAATCCTGGAGCAGCTCCATCAACAAGATGCTATTGAAGAGCATCAGCCTGCATCTTATCACTGAGATTTATCTTAGTGCTCAGAATACTCTGTATAGCAAAATGGGAAACCCCATGGCTACCATTGCTACACCAGCTTGGAGCTATGTTGATGGGAATTTTCAGAGAGCCACTGATGAAATGGATACTGAAGGGCTAAGAGGGAAAAAGGGGTCTGTTTGTAAGACAAACAGACATGCATAAACTGAGACTTTTATCCCATAGCTAAGACTTTTATCTCATGAAATTGCCACCACACCTTAGCCTAGGCTTGCATTTTTTCCATCATGTCATTTTTGCTTTCTTTACCTTTTGACCTTAATTTTGTACTACAAGGCTCTAGGACCACTCTTAGATACCCTGTTTGGCTCTGCTACACTTAAAAGTGAAGGAAGGATTCTAGATATGGATGGATGAAACCAGTACCCAGGGTCAGCCACTACAAACTGCAGCCATTCAAGAGTGGGCAGACTGCTGACAGTGAGAGAAAGAGAAAAGAAGCTTCAGGTTGCCTGTGTGCACAAGCCATTCATATATACTGACAAAGCATACGAATACCCAGTTGCCAGATTCACTCGCAGATGCATACCATCATTACGTGTGAGTACCTTACTAGCAGTTAATAGTTTCTCATCTTTAGAAGTATCTTCTTTACTAAAACATTTGTTATAAATATTTTTTGTCTACTTTGCAGTGTTAACAATTTCAAAAAGTTGTCACCATCCACATGAATAGAAGTTTGAGGCAGAGCAGCTAAAGGCTAAATTTTGCAGAAACTTTACATCAACATAAGCCAATGTTTCTGCAAACAGAAGCAGTCCAGGCCTGTCTTGGGCTGCAAAATTCCACTTCATTCAATCCCTTCCCCTGTGCAAATACAGATGCTTGTGTGACTGTGAAACCATAACAAACTGAAATTAAACTGGTTTTTGGCTGATTAACACTAACTTAATTCTCCTCCCTGTTCCAGATCACTAAAGAGACACACATCCGATTGTGTAAGTGGGTAACATAGGGTCAAAAATAAGCACTTGAAGCAGACAAGAGTACAAGAGTACAAGGCTCTCTCAGCATCAATGACAAGCTGTTTATGGTTACAGAAACAGCTAGGCCTAATAACCTTATTAAATAGATTGTACAGGGCCAATTTCTTTTGCTAGCACTGGGCCTTTCTTTGGCAATATCAGAAAGTCCAGCTTAAATTTTGCCTTAAATTTAGTTGTGTGTATCAGTTGTGCCTACAGTGTGAATATCTTTTGTTTGTGAAGGGTGTGTGGATTATTCCTTAAATGATAATATTAACAGGTGTCAGAAAGTTTCAGCTAAAAACCTGAACTCAACTGCTTTCTAGGCAAATGTAAAACTTTCATTTTGTAATGGTTGTTGACATCAGTGATATTCCACTAACAGGAGAAAAGCGTAAATTTTGAATTAGTCTTTGATTGCTTTCATTAATGCCTGCAGGGTTTATGCCATCCTGGTTGCAAAACAATGCTATCTACTGTAATACAACGAATTTTTTTAAAAAGAATACTTATTATAGACGTAAAAGCAGCTCATGCCGTGACACTGTTTCAAGATGATTGACTGTAATAGTTACAGATTAGTTGAAATGCATTACAGGATATGCATTATATATCAAGACCTTATAAATTATGAGAAACTACTGTCAGGCAAGCAATTATGATAGCTCATCTTCCAATGCTAATTACAAAATGTCTGGAAAATACCTTATCTACATTTATGAAGCTTCCCACATTGATCAATGAAGTAGATATGACAGTGTAAAGGGGAGTGCTATGACTACTAAAACCTCAGTTAAGTAGGTATCTAAAGGGCACTGGAGAATTATTCACAAATGAATACTGGTGCAATACTAATCTATGGAATAAGTAGTATTTGGAAATGATTTTGTGACCTTGGAACAACTTTTTATTCCATAAAGTAGTTAAGCTCGGGTCCTCTGGAATGAATAATATCTTCCAACAAAACCAAAGATGGTGATACTCAAATCTGGCAGCTATCTAGGAAACAAGACGTATAAAAGACAAGTGAGATCCTAAAATGCATTTCACTTAAAAGGCACTGTTGACACTTCATCTGAAATTCTGGACATTCTTGTTCAAGAAACTTAAACAGAAATCAGCATAGGTGCAGAGAAAATAGCCAAGAGAATGAGATGCTTATCTTGTTAAGAAGAGGTGTCATGTAGCCTTACAAAGGAAGACTAAGAGGGTAGACAAGTCCTATATGGAAACACAGTGGTATGAGATAATAAATATTTGAGCCAAAATCAACATCAGCAGCAAAAGAAATGGTTATTAATGGCTCAGATACACACCTCAGCTGAAAATTAAATAAAGGTATATAATCATAACAATAATCAAGTTCTGAAACAGTCTTTCAAGCAGTTGGTTAAATACCCAAGTTTTGTTTAAATTGGAATTATATAAGTTTTGTAAGCAGATTATTTGGTGCGATTCTCTGCAATAGAAGCAGATTGGACTTCATAGAATCATAGAATATACTGAGTTGGAAGGGTCCCATCAGGATCATTGAGTCCAACTCCTGGCTCTTCGCAGGACACCCTAAGAATCACACCATGTGCTTGAGAGCATTGTCAGAGTGCTTCTTGAACTCAGACAGGCTTGGTGCTGTGACAGCTTCCTGGGGAGCCTGTTATAGTGCTCAACCACCCTCTGGGCGAAAAACCTTTTCCTGATGTCCAACCTAAACCTACCCTGACTCAGCTTCATGCTGTTTTCTTGAGTCCTGTCACTAGTGGTATCAAAGTTCTTTCAAACTTTAACATTCCTGTTGCAACTGGATCACCTTTTTGAATCTGCTTTTCAGTCAGCTTTTCCATCTCTTCAGATACTTTTTCTAAACTCAAGGGATTATTTTTATCCTTTGCTACGATATTAATAGCAAGTTAATGGTTATTTCCATCTACCTCCTCATCAGTATTTCAATGATGATTAAATGTATCTGCATTGCATTACACACTATCATTGCTCTTCAGACTGGAATATTCCTTCCTGCTGCAACAATTTGACTAAAAAAAATGAAAACTGAAAAATTGAGAAGAAATTTCTTTCCATGTCTACCATCTTTGGGAGTGCCATGGAAAATCTGCCATTGTTCAGAAGCTACAGATTATATAAGATTAGAAGGACAGCCCCTTTAAGTCCACAGATTCCCTTTCTACAAATAGCGGTATAAGAGTAGCTAAAACCATGGAACCATTTGGAAGGGAATACATAGAAGTGAGCTGCTCCTGAATCAGAATAGGTCAATTAATTCCTTTGATGCACAGCAAGGAATTGCACATTTTCTTCTTGAAGCCTGGAGTGAACTCTGTCTGTGGGACTGACTGTAAGATACCATGGTATGAAGCTCCTGATTTGTGGAATCACTAAAGCGGATATGCTTAGAAATTTTGAAATATGGAAAATTGATGTATTTTTTTTAGATCTCTTTTTCCTCAGAATAGTATATTTTGGGTTGCTAGTCACATCTTAAGAATTTTTGAAGTGCTCTTTTTAGTTAATAAATGATTTCTGTCAGATAACCATATGTATGGAATATGGAAATATTTTTAAAAAAATCTGTAAACAAGTGGATAATACTATACTTGAGAACTTCTGCAGTCTAAATTATTAACAAAAATCTGTCACAAACCATACTGCCAAATTAAAAAAAAAAAAAAAAAAAAGATGTTTCCTCAGCATTTTGCATTATACATTAGGAATATTTGCTAGCAGAAGTTTCTACTGGACAAGGGGTAAACAGTCATTAAGACAGTCATTAACTGTTAGCTGTCCTCTATATTGGAAATTTGTCAAGGAGTGTAACAGTACCTATATGTCATTAGAGTCATACTGCCATATTGTAAATTACCTGTAAGGTTAAGCGAAGATAGTAAGGTCGTTTTGCACAGAAATAGGCTCATGTTCCTGTATATGTGTTATCTTTATGTTAGTTTGAATGTATCAGATTGCCACTTTTAGCTAAACATTTGAAGACCACTATTTTCCAGTAAACACACATTTAGTTCTCTACTGTTAGGATACTAAATACAGATTTATTGATTTGAAGAAAATATCACAGGCTCAGAAGAAATAAATGAGTATCATGATTGAAAATCTATCCTGTCACTTGGGGTTGCTTGTATTTTTAGCTCTGGGAGAAAAGCCAGAAGGTAGTTCAAAGCCTGACCTTTACTCCTCAATAATCAGACCTATATATAGTATTTTACTAGATATGCCTTCATAAAAGAGCTCCAGGTCCTTGGTCTCCCTATTCTGCTCATTGAAGTAAAAGGTTGCAGTTATGGAAAAGCATACTTTGCTTGCAAGTAGATGTGGTAAATATCATTCTAAAAGGAATCAATTCTAAAAGGAATCAATTCCTCATCTCATACTCCATACATTTTTTGGATTTAGGAAGAAGGCATCTTCACATAAGTGCCTGTTTTGTTTGTTCTCTCAAAATGGTATATGCCTTCTTAGGTGTATACTTTTTTGTATATTCTTTCTACAGTAAGTGAAACGCAGCTTGCATCTGGCTGTATTTCTGTTGCTGCTCCTTCTCTACTGAAATATCTTATTCCTACTCTCCTTCAACTATGCAGCATTGTTCTAATTGAGAAAGGCAAGAGGTGTCAAAAAGGGTCCAAACATGTTCACTTTAATGGTTTTAGTATATCATAAGCAGCAACATGAACTTGCCTCTAGGGCTGACTTGACCTTTGTGCCAAGCTTGCTCGCTGCAAATGTTTCATATCTCCATAACTGTTTAAAACTTTAGAAGAAATAAAATCAAAACCCTGTGTTAAGAGTTGAACACAAATTTTCATGACTACTCCTTTTCTATCAGTAACTTCATCATATGGTTATAATTTTGTGACAGTCTTTAAAACTTTTAACAGTGAGCCAATACAGAATATACTTGGTTTAAAAGTATTGCAAAATATCATTGCTCTTTCCTCTGGCATTTTGACTGTAATTAGTGACAGAGAAGAAGTTGGAGATAGTCTTGAGTCAGAGTCTGGACCCAGAATTTATAAATTTAGACAAAATAAAATAAAAGATTATTTAATTAATTATAAATTAGAAATAAACTCTTGTTATCTTTCAAAAGCTAAAAAAACCCCTACAAATCTGAATTTTGTTGTGATTGGATATTTTATAAGACTTAAACCTTATTTAGAGTACACAGACAGATGCAATTGCTTACATATATTCACATGTGGAGAACAAAAGGAAACAGAAAATACAGACTTGCCTACTAAAAAGCTTTGTTCTGTCTCCTGTCTCATGCTTCTCTTGTAAAAGAAAAATATCTTTTAGAGAAAGATATTACTTGAAAATAAGATGGGCAGACACTGTACCTTCCTGACCCTGTACACAAAAGAATTTTGCAGTTCCATTAAAAATATATAATTTGTTGGACTCAGTTGACAAGCATGGCCATCTTCAAAGCCTGAGGGTTTGTCTTTATGGCCAACCTGGTTTGTGTGCTCTTTGGCACGTCCTTCCTTAGTTAATAATTTACAGTGGTTCTCAAATAGTTTCAGTCAGCTTCAGTGCAGAGTTCCAATTATACCTTAAGGAGAATCATGTAACAGTTATGGCCAGATTCAAGCACAGTTTGAAATGAAAACACTTAGAGGTGATTAAACATTTTTGTGATCTAACTGCATGCAGATTTGTTTTCAGAGAAATTCCTGTCTGATCATCTTGAAAGTTTCATGGCAGATTAATATTAATATATATGAAAGTACTATTTAAACAACTGGACTAACAAAGAAACAGATTTTGTGGCTGGATCCAGGCCTCAGCTCCTCCAAGAGGCAGCAATATCTGTTTCCTGAAGATCAACAATAGAGATAAATCTGACTATTCTTCTAATTGATAACAGGAACATTCTGTTTACACCATCCCCTAAAGAACCTTATTTTTAAAATGAAATTTGTATTAAAGTTTTTCCAGTATTCCCAGAGGATATTTCAAGGGCATAACAGGAGATGTCCTTGTTTTAGTTACAGTTTCTCCAGCAATGTTGTAGACAAGCTTGAGCAAATAATTCTGTCCAAGTTATTAATAATTCTGATTAATACTATTCAAAATCAATCCAAATTACTAAGAAAATATTTATCCCAGAAAGGTACGGTAGGTCTTGTTCCTTAAGGAGCATGATGTCTAACTTTTCTGCAATTTAAAATCTATTTCTACTACCTCTTGTATTCCCATTCATACTTTGATAAGACATTAATAGAGAACCAGACATGCTTTCTATTTAGTTGACCAATAAAGTAAAAAACAGAGCAGGTAAGATAGAAAATATGAAATTCCTATGTCATTTGGGTAAGTAGATATTTTGATGCTTTTCTCACTGGGACTAGATTTCTCTTTGTACTTCTGCTAGACTTTTTTATATATTTTTTTGATTTCATCTTGGTCTCTGATATTATTCTCTTCTTTCTGGATAAAGTGGCAGAATTAAAAAATACCCAGTACTAAATGCCTTCTATACTGGTAATCCTTGAAAAATTGATGAGTATATTCGAAACAAATATTTAGCAATTTAGTAATGTAAAATATAATGTAATGTGAATAAAATTAATTGAAAAGTAGAATTAAATGAAATTTTGAATTAAGGTTTTCTTAAATGATAAATTTTCATGCTAACAGTTATTAAGAAATGTTGTGTCTCCTATCTGTGAATTCCTGCCTCAGTGAAGTGATTCAAAATGAACTACAAGTAAGAAACTCAGCGCAGTTTTGCATCAGCAACACCCCAGTACGAATGATACATTCAGAATTAAATTTTTACTTTGAATTTCAAAACATTATTTCTCATCTTGATTCAGCTGATCATATCTGTAATAGGTAATACAGACCTAATTAGTATATGGATACCCCATGCACAAAGTAGTATGGAAAAACAGCTGCGTGTTGAAAGTCAAATGTGCAATCAGTTCCACTTGCTCTTGGAATGGTATATTCATGCATTTTATTTTGAATTCTTGTAGGCTGAGTATTCACCTGGCTTTCATGATACTCAAGAATTTCTTGTACAAGAGGAAAGCTATAGCTTCCCTGCTGATATGATTTACTTCCCGCCAAATACAAGAGCTAAGAAAACTTACACGGCTGAGGACTGCCCCAAGAACTCATGATGCAATACTATACCAGGATGCATATAAGAGAGATGAAGAAAGAGAACATGAGGAAAATAGTACAAAATAGTTATAAAACAACAGTCCACAGCTCAATCTAGCCCAGTATATATATGTACAGCAAGAGTCATTATCTTCAGGAAAATAATAGTTTGCATCATGTTTTTGTCATATTAGGGCAGAGATACAATTTCTCCTGGAGGGTTTCTTTTGGAATGTAACCTCAGTATGTTCTTGTAGGTATTCAGCTCTTGACTCTAGTATATTTTTATGTCCGTTTATAAATATATTCCTATTCTGACCATTAGTCTTCATATGCAAGTCAGTCTTGAGTCAAATTTTCTTTTTCTACTTTTTCCATTGAGAAATTAGAATTATATCCTCAAGGACTCTGATCCCCTATAGACTTCGAATTTTCTTCCACTATTATATAAAATATAGACTTTTTTCTTCTATTTAATGTATTAATATTCTTGATTCACTGTTTGAATATAGTAAACAGTCTAAATTCTTCATCATAGAAAGAAATAATTTGCCATTGAACGCACTTTTTTAGTCCCAGAAAAAAATAAAATCTGTAGTTCTTCCAACTGCATTCGATCTTGATGGTAGAAAAAAGACATAATTACACAGTGATGACCTTTCTGACCAGAAAAGAGAATGAAAAAGATTAGTTACACATGACAAATGCATATTTTAAAAATAGACATAGAGTATTATTTGTTATTGTGTCTCAGGATTGGATGCAAATGACAAGGCATTCAGATACTGTTACCATATCTTGTCACAAGACAACACTATGAGTAGGGAAATGTTAAATAATAAAGATTAAATATAAGATAATAAATATTTTACATAAATATAAGATATAAAAATATAAAAATATAAAATAATATATAAATAATAAATAAATGTAAAATAAAATAATAAAGATGATGCCCCGAATTTCCAAATTAGCTCTGTAAACCACAATTTTTATTCACTTTAATCTTCTTAAATGGAAAATTTTTATGACTGAAGAAAAAGAGAAGATATTTTTAAATCCCAACATTCTGATTTTGTTTTTAAAGATAATTTTGTAGTTGCTATTTACATTATATTTAGTTGTGACAGTCTTGCAGATAATGAGCTTAATAGAAAGATCTATTTAGATATGTATGCAGCATTTTAGCACATCAAACAGAGCTCAGGTTTTTTAACTTCATTTGTCATGGTTCAATATGTCTTTGTCATGCATTAAAGACATCATTGCAGATTTCAAAATGTTTTGACAAATCTTGTCTCTGTATGCACTTTATGGTAACTTGAATGCAAAGCCATTTTGGCACTGTTGCTGGTTGGCATATAGTGCAAATTCTTCAAAATTTTACTCTGGAATGTGAAAAACCTACTCCACCAAAGATAATTGCAGTAATAAATACCAGGTTTTATTAGTTAATTCTATTCAGCTCTATTTCCCTAAATCTGGCAACCTGCTTTGTCCTTCAGGAAAACAACACACTATGCCTCTTTGCGTGTGTGACATATTAGATGATATTAAAAAGTTACTCAAAATTAATGCTCACAATGGACTTGTCTGTATTTTTGTGTTAGTAATCAATATTGACTGTATTTTTCAGTCAGAGTTCATCTGAGTTAGCTTAACATGATTGAATAAGATTAATCAATATTCAGGCTCACAAATCTGGTGTTCTCTTTGTTTTAATCTAGGGTGATCTTCAGCTTTTGTGTAGTTCTCTGCAATATTTACTCTTTTTTGCAATATGTACTTGAATGAACAATGACATTTAAATTATCACCTCTGGCCTCTGTGTCAGTACTTGATGAAGTAAATGGGAATAGTTTACTCTTTTGGCTATTACTTTATACTTTCTGTGATGTAGAAAGACATAATCACACAATTTGCAATCAGGATACATTAAAAGAAGAAAAAGGAAAAGGAAAAGGAAAAGGAAAAGGAAAAGGAAAAGGAAAAGGAAAAGGAAAAGGAAAAGGAAAAGAAAAGGAAAAGGAAAAGGAAAAGAAAAGGAAAAAAGAAAAAAGAAAAAGAAAAAAGAAAAAGAAAAAGAAAAAAAGAGCAGAGAGTGTTAAGAGTCTGGGAAGCAGAGGATAAAACATTCTTTCAATCCTACTCAGTTGTATAGACCTCTGTTCTTCAAACTTTGGAGCTGACATTGCGCAGGAAGAAGTTTCCAAAATTTTCTTGTAGATATATCAGCTTCAAAGTACTCATATAGAAACAAATGATGTTTCCAATCATTACATCTCATGAATGTTTTGTAAATAAGGGATCCATTCTATGTAGTTATATCAAGTACTCTATCAGAGTTCAGCTACAGGGAGGTTTGTGTTTAAAATGAGGTGCAGATAACTGGTACAGACATGCAAGTGCATGTGCTGGCTTAGAATGCTAACAGAGACCATCAGCCATTGGTTCTGTTTTACCTAAATAATAAGGATAATCCATAGTACCTAACCTGCCTGGAGCTGGAGATGATTAAATATAAATGTCAGAAGTGATTTACTTCACAGGCATAATAGAAATTCAAATGGATAATATTCTGAAATAAACTGGTATAACTTAACAGGCCTCTCTATTAACTCTGTACCGGTGGCACCAGCTCTTTATACTTAAAGAGTGAGTATACCACATTCAAAGACTATAAAAGAATCTTCCATTTTCTTTAACCAAAGTGAAAATTAAAGTAACAGGATAAAGCATTTTATGTTTTATATTTATATACAGTAATGCAGATAAGTACTCATTATTTCCTGTTTTTAATGAAATAGAGATATTTTTATGTGATTAAGATATTTAAGTTAGGATAAATACATTTAAGACAGATTTGGAAGGGCATTTTGCATGGTAATGCCTAATTTCTGGGTGTGCAGGCATGCACTATAGTTCTTTTTATTGCTTGTGCTCACCTTTGCAAATGGGGTTCCTGACCTTTTTAATAAAAATGTGTGGCAGTTTTATTTCTGCAACAAAATATATAGACAGAATATTGTGCTTTGTACCTGCTCCCTCTTAAATTAAGAAAAAAAAATAAAGGCATAAGTAAATTAACAAAATTAACTGCATTCTCAGCCAAAGTTTTCTATATACAGTTCTTTTGTGTCCACTATTTGAAAGATTAATGCAATGCTGATTGCAGGGATGTGCTGCGTATTCGGGTATTTTTGGATGATCTTGAGAAATCCAGGACAACCATTCAATTCAGTAACATTTCAGAGCTTTCACTAGTTAGGAGCCAAGTCAGAGATGCTAAATATTTTTTTTGACAGAGATTTCACTGTGAATTACAAGTGCTGATCATCAATTAGAAAATAATCTGACAGTAACTGGTGGAAAAGTGTATTTATATTTCCTTGATACACATTTAAAAAATGAATCTAATATTTTCTTAAGAGTACTGTGTTTTTTTTGAAAATTCAACTTCAGGTCCCCTTTCACCCACACATTAAATCATCAAATCCTCTTGATAAAGATAAGCTTATGTAACTGCTTGATCAGTGTTAGCTGCCCGAATAACTGAGGGTACTGGTCTGCTACAATTCTTGGCTAAAAACTAAAATTTTTATAAAGACATAGTTCAGCCTTGCAGTCCAGGTGCAGCTGAAATATTGATAATGAGAAAGGAATAACTTTACTGAACATTTTCTTAAGGCATATGAACTGCAGAATCATAGGTTTAAAGACCAGTGAATCACAGGGCCAGGAACTGTTTTATACTCAGGACAGACTCGATTCCATATTCTGAAAGATTTTGTGCACTGAAAGTATTCCTCTTTTTTTTCCAACCACAGACCACAGTCTAATACATTCCTTTCTGTGCAAACCATGATTTGCTTGTATCTTTAGGTGAAGTTATCTGTGACAACAGTTACATTAGTCATCCCCGAAATGTGTTTTTGGCCAACCTCTTCACAGAAATTCCTAGCACTTGACTCCCTGCTCTATTAATCCACCAGTCAACTGAAGCAACATTAATTTCTTGCATATAGAAAATTGTTTGAAGTAATCGGTCAACGAGACTAAATGGGAGAAGTGTTTGCAGTAACTAATAGGCTTGAATTTCCTCCAGCCTTAGGGACATTCCACTGACTGGAGGAGCTTTATAAGCCATCCCTAAGGTTAGCTTGACTTACTGTAACCAGTGGTGCACCTCCCTGAAAACATTCTTTTACTCCAGCCATATGTTCAGGATTGGTAACTAAAAGGTTGTAGTCATGGGAACCACTAAGAAGACTTTTTGTTGTCCAGAGTTATCCTAAATAATGGAAAATAACATGGATAAACTCTGAAATGTAGTTCTTATTAGAATTCAGAAAGACCCTTGCTCCAATGGGGAAATACACATGAAAGAAAGGATGTGCTGCAGTGTAAAACTCTCTCCAGTCATGTTGAAATGCTGTAGAAAAGCTATTTTGTATTAAGGATCTAAAGCTCATAGAAAAAAATAAAGTTTCAACAATGGGAGATCATATTTGTACAGCAGAAGCTTAAGAGCTGATGAATATGGTGTCTGGGCATGTGTCCTGCAGAGGCACTAAATGTTCTGCTTTTGCCTACCACTGTGGTCTTCTGGTTTGTTTTGCAAAGTTACAGCACTTTTGCTGGTGGAAATTGCTGTTTGCTTTTGGCTAAATAAACAAACCCAAACAGATGGAGCATGACAAAAGCAAAGTGATGTAGTTGTCTAATTTATTTCTGCTTATGAAACTACTATATACAATTGGTCATGTCTCCACGCAGGGAGTCTCTTTGCTGTTAATTCATGAGCAAAAGGCCCATGGAAGCCAGTAAGTGCTTGCAGAGTGGGTCATGAATACCTGGGAAACTAAGATAAAAATATTTGGCAGGAGTGAAGGGAGTAGCAGGGGTCAGAGAAGTTCTGAGTGGACAATTTATTTTTTGCATTTCTTTCTTCCCAGTGTACTGCCTTATATTTTGGTTTCCTGAAAAGGACTTGATATAGACAAATTTATGCATAAACTATAAGAGGCTTGTTGGGTGGGTAAAGTATTTAAAAATATAACTCTGCTTAAAACCTTTCAATGCTAGTTTTTGTCCAGTATCTGGAATCAAAACCATCAAATTAAATAAGCCTTTTTTTTTTTAACCCACATAGAATGGAGTTTAAACTACTTGAGTTTTAAAACAGTGTGAGAAATCTTGTTCCAATTTATTCAAAACAAATTCAGAAAAGTTATAGAACTCCCTACATTTATTTCTGCCACAATTCTTTTTTTTACACTTCCTCTTTATACTTCTACTACCTAGATTTTGGGAGTGGAATAGAAACCTATTTCCCAGTTTGCCATCTCAGTTGATATCACTGGTGATCTAGGCAGAAAAATCAACTCCTTTTTTTTCTTTTTCAGTACATGAACTTCTGATTTTATTTTTATTTCAGTTTTATTTTTTGGAAGATGTATGTGTAACTCTTCAATATTGACAAGTAAGTTATCTCTAAATTAATAGATGATGAATTGCTTGTTTAGTCTATTGAATAACTCTTATTTCTCATGAGCAAATGATGTTGTATGGTAATACTTTTTTCCCTTCCTGCTTAAATGAAAGTAATAATTAGCTTTAGAGAATAATGAGTCATAAATAGCAAATAAAGATTAATGAACAATGAATAATAAATGTTCTTATCTGAAAGCAAACATCAGTACTGGCTTATATGAATACAATCATTTGTAGAAAAATATAAATTTTCCAAATGCTAGTTGGGTATAAAGCAAGTTTGTTTATTATTAGGAAATAAAAAGCCTACTCTTGTGATTTCATATGGTTGAGTGGTACTTCTGCTTAACTACTCTCTTTGAAGAATCCTCATGATCATCCTTAAAAGATTACAATAAATAAATAATACACACAGCAGTATTTCAGGTGGTTAACTACTCAGCCAGATATTACTTCTGGGCAAATAACAAACAATCTTTGCTGAATCGTGTATTATGATAAAGATATTCCCTTTACCATACAATTTAAATGGATAAGGGAAATAATCTGACAAATTACTTTCAAAATCTGACAAATTATTTAAAAATAATTTTCAAGTTGCAAAAAACATCTGTTTTGGTTTTATTCTGTCATAGTTGCCATTCTGGGTACTTTAAGTACACTTTTAAAATTCCTTTTACATAAAAGACTGGAATTTTGCACTTTACATTTTAAAATTAAAAACATTTTTTTTACTTAATTTCCATATAAAAGATACTATTTTGAAATGCCACAGAATTTGGTTGGAGCAATAATAAAAACATTTCTCATAGTGTTGTTTTTACTGAGGAACGGCTTTCTAATTTTGACTCCACATCTTCCTGTTAGAACTCATAATTCACACAACAATTTTAATTTACAATTGTTAATGTTAAATAAAATTCACATAAAGTATAAAATTTACAATGAAATTTAATTTTTTATTACTATTAGGCTGCATGCAGAGATAGTATATAAAGCAAATGTTGCCTACTTCCTGTTAGCTATTAAATCTTTGTTTTTTCTGAAATATCTGTCTACACAGTAAAGTACCTATCTTTTTCAGATGCAGATATTAACACACAGTAATTTTTATTTTTTTCAATGATATTTCTTATCCTACAAATTTGAATCCTATTTCAACTCACTGCAAACACTTTTCCTGCTTCTGATGAAATGCTGTGCCACGCTGGATGCAATAACAGGTTCTGTGTCAACACGAGTGAGTCTGTATTTTGTAATCAGGTATGTGTAAATAATATTATTTCACTGTATTTTGACTTACAAAACATAAATACTAACTCACAGGAAACATAAAATGGTTAATTTTGTCCAGTTGTGTGATTTCAGCTTTCTCAACTTAGATATGAGAGCTAGATTGCCAATGTTTGGTGTGATCTGGTGCTAAAAATCTGGTATGGCCTGTAGCCTTCAAATGGGACATCAAAAATGCAGCATATTTTCTGCATGCACATTTCAAATCACTGTGCAAAAGTATTTGAATATCAGCTGTTTGGTTATAAGCCTATGAGTTATGTCCATGCTTATAAAATGCAAGTGCAGTTCTTACTGTCTGATATAACACTGTACTACAACCATGACGTTTACCAAGTATAGGGAAAACTATAATTATAAGGGGATTGTTTTAACCATCTGCCTTACTGTGTGCAGCTGGGGAGACTGCTGAGGTACAAGCACTGGTTCAGGTTGCATTAATCCTTCTCAAATTATGTAGAACAATGCTGAAAGATTATTGAATGTTAAACAGGAGAAATCTGCACCTTATGCATATGGCAAAATGTTTTATATGGCAAAACCATATGTTTTATATGGCACAAACAAGAATCCAGGACTATAGAAACTGATACATATTTTGCTAGTGTTTCCCCATGGAACTACTACTATTAAAAGCACCTTAAAGAACATGAAAAAAGACATTAAAATCAGCCTTGAAAATTAAAAAGAAACATTCATTGCTGTGTTACAAACTACATCTTACTGCGTTTTAGTGAAAACTGAAGATTTCTAAGTGCAGATATTGTCAAAAGTTGTCATAATTGAGTGTTAGGGGCTAAATTAACAAATTACTATGAGTGTAAACCTATGTCAATAGTCATATTGCTAAAAAATCAGATGTTAAAAACCGATGTGTACAAAGGGCTACTCAAGTTTGTTCTAGTACTGCTCTCTGTAAGAAGTGCTAGGAAATGCTTGGTTTTGGTTGTGAAATTAGTGTTTATTCAACATAGTCCCAGGCCAGGAAATTACCCTTTTTCAGGGTATAAACAGAGGATTAGGTTTAGGAATGTATCATTGATCTGAATGTTATACAGTACAAATAAATGTAAATAATTTAAACTATTAATAGTTTTTATCTACGTAACTTTTTAAAAGTTTGACTTCATATAAAAAATGTGGGTTTGACAATTTGATTTAACCTATTTTATAGTAAGAGTGTATCTGCAAATTGTCCATTGTTACATCTTTTATAAGAACAACATAAAGCAGTAGATTGTTCATTATTTCTTTTAAGTGTTGTACAAGCATTAACTGTTTAAACTTCATGCTATTTTGACTAGCATTCTTAGCAGAAAATCCTGTCCTGCATAGCCACAAATCTCTGTAGATCGTATTGTCACTTTCAGACTTTCATTTAGCACTGAAAATAGTTTGGAAAGTGTTAACTCCAGTTTCTAGCAGCCCATTCAAGTAGCTGAATGCGACTCACAACTTCTTGGATAATATTAAGACACATCTGTACTAATCTGATGCTTTATTTATAGCATCACCTTTCCCGATCCAATGAAACGCAATGAAATAGCTCCTAAATGGGTTCCTTCCTCTGCAATTCTCTTTGTCATGATACTGTCAGTGGGAGCTGTGAGTTATCATTAGGTCTGTTCTGTTCCCCTTGTAAGTGTAGAAAATTTGTTTTAATTTGAGAAAAAAATATCACATTTTCAATTTGGTCACTTGCTTCAGACCTCAAAGATGCTTCGAACCTGATAGGAGCGAGTTGTATTCCAGTAGTAGATGCAAGTGCTACAAAGTATATTTTCCCCATTGAACGCTCCTCTAGGATTCCTAATTATAGTTTAAGAATTGTGTGTATTCCCCAAGGCCTTCTGATCTTAGGAGCTTCTAAAAATGCTTCAAAAGCATTATTTAAATAGACTGAATGATCAGAGATTACTAAAAGTATTATTTTATTAGTTTGTACATGCACATGTACATGTTGTTCACGTCCAGGTAATATAAAAGCTACAACAATAGGCTGAGTTATTTGACTTGGTATAAATATTAGAGTAGACTATTGATTACTGAGGGTAACAGGTGAAGAAGTATTTCAATAGCAACCTTGTGTAGTCAGCCATGGAAGAGCTTAGCTGTCATGGAAAATTAAACTAAGCCCTGAAATCTCTCTGACTAAGGTGGTGTCTACAGCTTGGATTGAACACCTGCTGGCAGAGAATAAAATATGAGCCATAAATTGGGTATCTGTAGTCACAGCTGCACTGTTGTAAACCTCATGAAATTACTTCTTGTATGACAAAACTGCTACAAAAGTTATCATTACACTGTCTTCTGAAAATATTTGATGTGACTGCTTTGAAAGATCCTGGTTCTGGAGACACCTGCGTAGTATTAATCCTACTGAAATCAAAGAGAAAATCTGTATACGTAGTAAGAAGATGACATGTTGAAGGTCTGAAATTAGATGAAAAATACTTTATTAGAAAACAACAGATTTGGTTGTCTACTTTGTTCTTTTTATTTAACTTATTTCTAGTAACACAGGGTACTAATAGAATGCTGAAATAGGAAATACCTGATTCAGAGAAAAAAATATTATAGTGGTTATAAAAATATTTTTTTATTTTAGCAAAGTACTGTCCTTTTTATAGTCCTCTTTCTATCATCAATGTAGTGGAAGTCCTACAATTTTATACAAGGTCAAATAGGAAATTTAAGACCAATGATTCCTGTAAAATGTATTTCATTAGGCAGCCTGGTATCAGATATTACCATTGTCTCCAAAGATTTGGCTCTTCAGATTCAGAAGCATGTATTTTTCATCTTTCTCATGGCATATATACAATACATGCACTTTTATTCACAGTAAGTTATATAAGCATACAAGCTTTATGAAAATATTGTGGTTAGTACCTACACAGTGAATGTCAGTGCCTTAAGAAGTCACAAAAGCTACAGGAGACTTCCCACTTGACATAGAAAGAATAAAGAATAGGTACTATGGAGAAATTAATTTGGCATCATACATTAGGAGTTTCTGTCTCAATATATATACTTCCAGCCCACAAATCTTCCATGTGTAAATGATAGGGGCTAAAAGGGCTGTGGGAATCTTGGATGAAAGCAAGACCTAGGTTCAGCGTTTGTCTGGAGGGTTTTTTAGTCCTCTGTTAACTTCAACACATAAAGGGATTTACAAAGAAAAAGATAAATACACTTTGAAACACTCACATTTTATTTCCACAGCAGAGTTCATCTCTATCATGTGGCTTCCCTAGCAGCTTCTTTGTGCTGCTGTGGAGGTGAACAGCCTCTATTCATACAACCCTAGCAGTTCACTGGTTCCCTTGAGATTTGAAGAGGAGTGGATTGGCTCCTCATAGGAGGATTAGATTGGCTGTTTGTATCCAAGTAGGGAATTTAAGGAAGCTGCCAAGTCAGCTATTAGCAGACAAATGAATGACAATATATATGAAGTAGAGTTCATGTTTCTGGATGATGGAAATTTCATTAGAGTCTATTTCCACTATCAATTATTAAATAAATTCACTGGAGTCCTTTCCTTTCTTGCTTTACTGAAGACAAATATACGTGGAGGAAGTGTGTGCTAATGCTTGTTATGCATGAGCAGATTTGGAAATAAGAGATATCATATCCCTTTCATGCACAGGGAATTTCCTGGAAAGCCTCACTAAAATTCTGTGTCAGATGCTTATGCTTTTCAGGAGTGAACTGATGTCAAAGGAGTACAAAATTGTATTAAACATACAAAGAAGAGTAGCAAAATGGATAGCAGGGAGTAGCAAATTCTTAAACCCTCAGGCAGACATCTGGGGAAATTGCAACTGAGTAAAGAATGTGAAATTGGGGATTTTAAAAATATATAAGTGTTTGATATTGGGTGTTCCAGCAATCTTACTGCCTAATTGAAAGAAGAATAACACTAACATGGAACTCTCAGATACTTTCTGTGTAACCCTCAGGACCTATGTCCTTTTCTTTCTGTCTTCCTTTAGCTGGATCCATACACAAAGACTTCAGAATTGAGCCTTGTTCTGGACAAAAAATTATCCTCAACTGAAATATAAAACCCTAGAAATTTTTAGCTGAAATAAGCAATTATTTTGAAAAAGAGCTCACATTGTTCCATATTATTTTCTTATTGAGGATAGTCATTCTGTTTCTTAATTTTTTGATTTTGGTTTGTTGGGGTTTTTTTTGTGGGTTTTGTTGCAGGACAGTAGCTTGAATATAACCCTTGATGCAGTCAGTTAATACAGTTGTATAGCTGATATAACTGTAAAAAAAACCAGCTGTGAAAGAAAGAAAGGTTCCTGTAGGACTGAACCCATTACTTGTTGTGATGGGAAGAATCTAATCTCAAGGCCGTGACTTGCTCATGACCCATGCTGTTCTTCACAACACCACAAGGCTAAAGAGTTAGAAAGTTTTCTCATAAAGAGTCTACAAAACAGCTTTAGTTTCCTTTAACAAATAAGAGAATTTTCAAATAATATTTAGGGAATAGTATTCTCTTGAGAAGTATAAGTGTAGGTCTTTGAACGGCTACAGAACCATTCAGTTTTAGAGCATCTTAATTTGTAATTACTGAGTAATGGTGTTCAGCAGGATTAAAATCATCTAGGTTTAGGCACCAGGCTGGATAACTGCAGACTATCCTCCACCGGATGTAATTCAAAGCAATCCATTTCAAGCCTTTAGCAAGCTGGTACATTGCACAGAGTTTTAAATAGGAATACAGGATAATTTCACTATGAGACTAAATCCATGCAAGGATTCCAAATATTTACTGCTGTCAAAATTATTGTATTCCACAGGCAAATGGAATATGTATTAATTTTTACTAAAAAAAACCCTGAAAAATGTAGGATATATATCTTCCACATACAAAAGAGATCCCTAGGAATTCCCTGAAATGTTTCAATAATTACAAGAAAATAAGAGAAGTTGAGAGGGTTCTCATAACTTCTGTGCTCTTATGTGTTAATCTATTGATACACTCTACAAACACACAAGCATTTTCTCATTTGGATTTTTGCAAGCTGAAGCCTTTGGAACCTGGACACACACTGGAAGATGAGCAAGCCAAGTACTATGTGTGGCTACAAACTAATCTTGAGACAAATTAACCAGTGCTACCATCCACCAAGCATGATCATCAGTACACTAAAACTGCCTGAACCTAGAGTATTATGGATACTTTTTTCATGGCAACCTGTGCCAGCTCATGTTCTAATTTGTTGCCCTAAAAAAATCTGTCAAACTCCCTTACTGCTAGTGATACTGCCCACTTTGTGGATCTGGGTCAATAAGATGTCAAACTGCTACATGGAAGCCAAGAGGAAAAAAAAAATCGATGTAATCCCAAAAGATAGAAAGGCTGTTGCCAAAGGTCACTATTACTACTGAGACTGTTGCTATTTGGGAATGGAGTTTTAAGACACAATCTAGAAAAAAAGGCATAGATGGAAAATGTCCAGTTTGCTGTTCCTTCTCTGACATGCTGAACACATGCTTATGTCTATACATACCTTTCCTTGGCAATCTTTCTTCTCCCTCTCTCCTTAAAACAGCAATTGACTGAAAGTGGTAGAAACCAGTGGCACTGGCTACATCAACTAGAGCTAGGCATAAATTGATTTGGGATGAGGAACTGAATAGAGTTCTGCTCATCCATTCGTTCTTATCCTGCAGGACTCCATTTTGTTTTTTCTGGACTGAAGGGTTAAAAGTTTGTATAACAGGTATTGTGAAATCCTGGACTGTAGAACCTCTTGAGCTTTCTGTGCAGTTGCAAAAAACTATGTGGGGTGATGGAGCACTACATTTGCAAAAGTTCACCAGCCACATTGAGGATCTTTTCAGCTGGAAGCAACAGGGATAGGACTTGCATTTTAGGATTGCTCTCTATTGTAACATTAATTGAATATTTTAGTCTGAACTGTCTCAACTGATAAGCAGGCACATATACCTGTGTGTACCTATAGTGCCTATGTGTGCAGGTTTTGGCTGGAACAGAGTTAATTTTCTCCAGAGTAGACAGTGCAAGGCTATGTTTTGGATTTGTGCTGGAAACAGTGTTGACAAGGCAGGGATGTTTCCTGCAGGGCTCACACAGAGTGTTTTTCTGTTCCTCACACCACCCCACCAGGGAGGAGGCTGGAGGTGCATAAGGAGTTGGGAGGGGACACACTTGAGGCAGCTGATCCCAAATGACCACAGGGATATCCCACACCATATGGCAACAGGCTCAGTAATAAAACTAGAGAGAAGTTTGGCCAGAGGCCACTGCTCTGGGACTGGTTGGGTATTGGTTGGTGGTGAGCAATTGTTTTCATTTGCATGACTTGTTTCTCGAGTTTCATTTCTCTTTCTTTGTTAGTTTCCTTTTCATTAAAATTTGTTATTATTGTTACTATTACTTTATTTTATTTCAATTATTAAACTATTCTTATCCCAACACAATAGTTCTCTCACTTTTACCCTTCCAATCCTCTCCCTCCTATGCTGCTGCTGGGGAGAGAGAGCAAGCAGCTGTATGGTGCATACTTGCCAGCTGGGGTTAACCATGGCACTTTGTCTTTTTGAAGAATTCCAGTGTAATCTTTAGATAGTTTTCAATTTAAAATGAAATGAGCTGGGAGTACGTTGAAGTTTTCTGATGTATGCATGCTATAATGATTTGCTGAGCTTATCTTTCTTTAAGTTGTGAATAATTAATGTGGCAGAGATCTCTCATTTTATATCTTTAACCACAAAAATCAAATCCCTGTTTTCCAAGTGGGTAAAGCCTTATATTTAGTAATAAAATCCCTCCTACCATTCACCCATTTACACTCTCTTTATACATCCACTGTTCAATTCCTCAAAACCATTTCTCATTGGAACATTATTTTGGGATGCTAGAAGTTTGTCTCTATCTCACATCTTTTCTACTGGCTGGAAAATGACAAGCATCAGACGTTTCATGACCATTGTCACATCTGAAGTCAATGGGAGCGTTTTAGCTGATTTGGTTGGATGTTCCTCCTATTTCATCATTTTATGTTACACATTGTTAATATGTTAATGCAACTTAGCAGAGCAAGATTGTCATCTAACAAATCTGTTCTCCTGTTCTGGATTTATTGTCCATTCAGGTTTCTCTGAGTGAAGAGTCTGTCTTGGAAGGAACCTGCATTGGTTCTTTTCTGTGGTTTTACTGAAGGAAAGTGAGGAAAACAGTATTCTCAAGCCACTGTAGGAGAAAGACATTAGCACTGCCAAACAAACAGAGCATTCACATGAAGGAAAATCGAGTAACTGCTCCAGAAAAAAAACCTTATAATTGAACTAATCTGTACTGTTTTAACAGTCTTTGTGGAACTTAGTATTTTCATTAAAAAATAATCTTTGTTATGTGCAGCCCCTTCATTAACCTTAACTGCTTGTTAAAAAGATGAATTCTGAACTTGTCTTAACAGGATATGTTACCCATTCAACAAAATAAGGTGATACAGACCAAAATAATGTTAATTATACTTTTAATGCAATTGGCTTCTGTTTATAAAGTAGATGACTGCAGGAATGGTCTGCTCCATTATATCAAATTCTGTATATACCAAGTGAAAACAGGAGAGTGGTCGCTTAGCCACTATGCCAAAGCTTGGAGTTTGCTCTAGCCAAGCATCACATTCAGTTTCTACTTTCCTTTTTACTTCTCCAAGCACTTATGGATTAGAGAATTGTGAATTCCTTATTTTCTCTTCTTAAAATTAGAAGTTTTCAAACTAATTAGACTATTAGATTTTTGTCTCCTTTTAAACAACATGTCAGATGAAAAGTCTGGTAAAGTTATGTTTTGACAGTGAGGATTGCTGATTATTTGGGAAAGATGTATTGTTTCTAAATGATTCATTAAACTTGAATTTAACTCTCATTTTATTCTGCAATTCTTTATCCTCATCTCTCTGAGTGCATATCACAGCTTTAGTTTCTAATAACTGAAAGGCAGTTTTGACTAGCAAAAGTGATTCCTTTGCTCTACAGGAGAATGATGAAAGATCAGTTGCTGTGCTTCCACTGATGAGTGACAAATTATTCCCACGGCTCAAAAAATCTTGAAGGTTATTAAAAGACCAATTTCCAGAATACAAATTTAAAGAAAATGAAAAAAACATTATGATACATATCTGTCAGAGAACTCACTGAACTGAAGAAATCATCTAACAACAGAAATATTTTCTGTGTAAAGAAAATCCAAATAGATTATAGAGACATAAAAATAATGTCAAATGAATGCTCAAGCAAATTCAAGAGCAAAACTTAATGCAAGTAACCTTCTGTTCTGCAGTTAAACCAATGAAACAACTGACAACTTCCCTATAATTATGCAAACATACATGGGAAGAAAAGACTAGAGAAACTGAAAGGCCTGAAAAAAATCTCTGAAAGTTCTCCAACTGCTAAAATCAAGTGGATGAAAAAGAAATGCCCAGTCAACCCAACACTTTCCCATGTTATTTGAGATTTAGATTCCTGATTCTCTACATTCTTAATGTGTTTTAATAATCACTGGATAGTGATTTGTGTATGCCTGCATAACAAGAACTATGATTTGAGAAGAAAAAAATGAGCATTCATACCCAAACATCTGATCTTTACTGGGAAATGTTCTATAATTTATCACAACATTTATAGAAGAAGTAATTCTTATAAGCACATGAAATTATGAGTGTCTCAGTGAAGGATTTTCATGAGATAAATACTTACTACTGTGAGATTTAATGAGCCTATAAGTTTCTAAAATTGAACATGGAAAAAAAGGAAGATCCAAAACTGCTAGTTCCTGTAGAAAACATTCATAACTGTCAAGTTTTTGGCCTTGAGTTTATAAATATGTGAAGAAGAGGGTTCTCCCTTCAACACTTCTTACATATGCCCATAGAGGTTTATTATTTTATGTAATTTTCCTGGTAAACTTCTGCTTGAATGGTGAATACTATTAAAAAGCACTAATTACCTACGAAAGCTACTTCTTACCCAAAGGGAAGGTGGAATTTTTTAGACCAGTTTATTAAATAAACCAGTTTATTTACACTGAAGTTTAGCAAACATTGCTTGAACTATACTGTCTTCTCCATTTATCTTTATCTTTGTATACATCCAAAAATATTGTGTCTGTTGGATGTAATGTGACTAAGCATAATATTAAAAAAAAAAGACTCAGACTTGGTAATTAAATCAGGTTACTGTAAAGTAAGAGGGTACACATAAGGATTCTAGAAAGAAATTAACAGCAGGTCCAGAACATTTTTTGTACACAACCTAATAGTACTTTCTTCTCAGTCATGTACATCTCATTGAAGTTTCCCAATGAAATGCAATATATTGATATTTTCCTCTTTAACACCTACCTTTTCTATTTTTAGTGCAATATTTTTCTTTACAAAACTACCAAATTTCAGTTATACAAAATGTACCTCATAATTTAAAGAAAGAAATGAATTTGATAATCTGTGATGACAAGACTGAAAATTACCAGTACTTTGTTTTATGGATTTGTTGTGCTTTGTTTTGATGTATTTTTAAAGAAGACTATTCATGCAGGAAATCAGCTACAGCTTCTGATTTAGTTTAAATAACATTTTACTTTGATGGGAATTGTCAATTTATTGTTCTGTGTTATGTCTAAATTTTGCTATATTCAATAAAACTCTGATAGGAATTATTGTCTCATATAAGAGACAGCTCCTCCATGTATATGTACTTCAATTAAAACACTGATTAGGCCTAATACTCAGTAAAGGTTTTCCATGTATAATGAGAATAATGAAGCTCTTCTCTTTATGACTAGAAAGTATGTAATAAATTGAAGTCAACATGACTGATCAGAGAGAGTCACATTTCATGGACAAGGCATATCTTGGGTTTTTTGAAGTGGGATTCTCTGGCCAAATGAAGAGCGAGAATGAGTCGTGCTGCACCAACCTAAAACTTCAGGAGAAATAATAAAATAATAAACATCTTGGGCAAATAAAAATTATTTTTCAACCCAGAGAAATGTATTTGGGTTTTGGAAATATTTAAAATGGTTAGCTACAGGTATGTTTTTGGAAATAGGTCTTTGCAAACAGCAACATTTAGAACATTTCCCTTTTAAGATTTTATAGGGTCTTATTTTCTTTGAGTGAACTTTAGATTAATCAACAGGCTTCTGTGAGCCCCAAATATCATGCTTTTAGTGGAAGATATGCGGAGATGAGATTTCACAGAGTTTTTACCATGCCTTTATATTAAGTGCTCTTTTTTTTTGGCCTATGATCTGTTAGCTTTCCTCTTATTCTTTCATGTCAGTAAAGGAGTTCTCTCAGGAAAGATGGATGGCCAAGCCCATTTGAAAATTTTGGAAATATCCCTTGAGTTTTTAAGAAAGTTCAGGAGGGAAAAGCTCTTTGCAAAGAAGTTTGGTTCCACCTCTCTGCTCTACAGAGACACTTAATGTTCAGAATAGAATATTTCTATTTAATAGGGCTATTGTGGAGCAGGAAATCCAGACACAAAGTTTCCCAGGAACCCCATCAGGTTGGTTTCAAAGTTTTTAGAAAAAGGTTGCAGCTGAAAATTAGGACAACACTTGGCTAAATTCTGAAAACTTTTGTTGCAAACTTGAGAAAAAGGGGCATCCAATCACTACCAATTTCAAAGAGTCAGAAAGAGAAAGAAAGATTTTGTCTTAATATTGAAACAATTCTTTTTTATTATATCTAAGAAAATATTTGGGGTTATTTCAGGTATTAAAGTTAAAACAATGAGATATTTGAAATAAAGCGCCCTTTCAAGCTGGAGGAACCAAATATTTGGCTTCAATGAAAAAGCTTTCAGATTTGGAGGAAAAGGGAAGTATTTTTATCTCCTTCCTCAAGTGAACACGGTTTCTGCAGATTCATTTGTCAGGCCTTTAGAGCTGAATTTAAAATATTTTGCTGAAAAAACATTTTTGTGACAAATAAGCTACCTTCATGAAGCATCTTTTCAGGTTGAAAAGGATCACATCAGGATATTTATTTCTTAATCTATTAAACTGAAGTTTCATTATCTCAGAAAACAAGGCATTTTTAGGAAATGGAGGACACAGCAGACATGTCTGGGATTTTTTTATGTTCTGTCTCTAATTTTGGAAGAAAAATGAAAAATACTGATTTTAGGCTTACATGCTGTTTTTTGCCTTGGGTGAAATGAGACAAAGGTTTCTATAACCACATTAAAATAGGCCTTATAAAAGAAATATAAGTTCAATGCTAAGGGTAGAGTTACAAATCAGACAAAATAATCATCAAATTGTCATCACTTCAGGACACATCATACCCTTCATCTGCATCCTTTATAATTGAATAGAGCTGCCCACATACTCTGAGGGGAGAATACGGCTGTGAAATACTGAAAAACTTGCATATGTATTCTCTGGAGATTTATGGGCAATTCAAGAATTGTTTATCCCTTACTGAAAGTAATGGTTATATTATTAGATTTTTTAAAAAAGAAAATGGCTCTGCTGGTTTGGCTCAGTTCTTCTTTGGATTTAACACCAAATAGGACACCATTACCGAACTTTTTATTCAGGAAAGTAACTACTTGCTCCCTGTTTTCACCAACTATATTAGTGCACATAGAACACATTAAGCAGGTGATCTGCAATATTTTGAGAGTTATACTCTTCTGCCACTTTACTACTAGAGAGAAAAAAGGCTGCCTAAGGAAACCAAGTGGATGGAGCTGCTTGGAAAAGAGCAGCATCACTGAGAGAAATAATGAAGATGTACCCAGCTGTTACATGCAATGACACAGTATGATATCCAGAGGCTGGGCAAAAATTTCTTCAAATAGAAATCATGGACATTGAAACTAAGTAGGTGAACAAGAGCTCTCACTCCGCATATAAATTTCACCTGAATGAATGCAATCAGGATGGATAGTGATACTATATGGGAATGATTCTTACTGTTAGGCAGGTTGAATGAAACACTTCTGGTTCATTTACCCTTCTTTCACTGTAGATATATCAGTTGAAGCCACACAATTAACGCGTATTTTGGATGGCCTAAAAGATCAGCTGTGTTCGGCATCCAGGCTGTACCTTAAAATTGTGGACAGAGAAACCAAGAAGTCTATTTTTTAAACCCTCAGGATTAATCTCAGTCTGAGGTCCTATCAGCACTGCGTAGTACAAATATCAGACCATGACTACTACCTATAATGTTTTAAAATTTGAGATTCCAGTTTAAAAATTAACATTTAAAGAATATATATTTTATGATGTATGATGAAATCAGCAGCTTGAATATTGGGTGTCAAGAAGAAGCACAGAACAGGGAAATGGCATTTCACTTACAGCTTTTCTTGAAATTCATCTTAATCAAAAGGAGGGGAAATCTCACTTCCATCAACATTAAAAGATTTTTAGCTTATAATTTCTTTCTGCTGATATCACTTCCAGATGAATAATAATGTTTTCATGATGTAAACAACTGTTTTTCTAGATTAACTTTGGATCAGATTCTTTTCAAGGTTGAATGGAAATAAAACATTTAAAGGAAAATCATTCTCAGCACTAATTAGTGCTGTGTTTTTTTCCATGGCAGGTTGACCTCTCTGGCTAGGATTTCTTGTGGTATTGATTAAGACTGTTTGCACAGTGGAGAGTCCCAGACAGGAAACAGTTTTAACCAAGAAGAAAATTGATATTAGGCAGGATTACACTTGCAGTAAGATTTCAGTCTGAATTACATCCTTATGGTTAATTTATGTATACTCATGAGATAATAGGGGCACTTTAGTCTAAAAAATAAGAAAGGTACAGTCTTCATTAACATTAAAAACCATAAAGATTTAGCTAAGGTTTTAATTTTTCAAATTTTTACAGCTGATATTTCAGCTGCAAAAATAACACTGTAAGCGTTCCAGACAAGGTTATGTAGGTTATGTTCATCTCAGTCATCACTATGTTCTTATTTAATCAGATTGATTTAAACTAGGTTGTAAACAAATGCAAATTTGCTAGAGTAGAAAAAGAAGGCTTTAGTTTTGAACGTTCTTCTCTGTCACTTTATTTATGTTCAATGTCTACTTTGCAGAAGCTGTTTCCCTGCTGGAAAGTCTTGAATTGTGAGATACAGGAAGAACAGGAGTTCAGAAAGTGATTTACCTTGTGAAACAGGTAAAGATATCACAAGAAAAAAATATTGCTTGCCTTCAAAGGCATCGTACCAGCAAAAAAAGTAAGGTTGTTGTGAAAAGAAATTTGAGAAGGGCTACGTAGTTTATTGTTTTGACATGTTTTTTTCAGAAAGGGAATTTCTCTGCCCTGCCTTTTAAACCAGTGCTGTTTTCCTCCTCCAGTAGTCTTAAGATAAAAATCAGAGATTTGGGCTTTTTAGGTTGGGTGATTTATTTTTTTTTTCTGGAGATAGGTCAACTAATAGAAGAAAGCTTTTACCAGACAATCTTGGTTATAATTAGTTTCACATGCTTTAGGTGGGACGTGATATCTGTGTGGTCACTATTGTTGTTTACATTATGAAGAAGAATTTCTTCTTAAATTGATGCAAATATTTTTTCCTTTCACTTTGCAGAGAATGATAACCTTGTATAGTTCCTCATTTAACTCCTTTTTTCCTAGCAAATTTATTTGAAAAATATGGATGAACTAACCTGGAAAAAAATATTAGTTGAGTGTCAAGTGTATCATTGAACTTGTCTTTTGTAATTTTCAAAGTGAAGCCTTAGAAATAGTTTCTAATAATCAAAGTTCCTACTAGTAACATTGTACCACAACAGGTACATAACTCTTGTTATATAAAAGAGCATTAATACATTTCTCTCATAGAAACTTTGGTAGCAATAAAGATACACTTTAGTTTTGGATCATTGTTACATATAAAATCATAAAGACAAACTTACTCTTCAAATAACACAAGAATAAAATGTGTTTTCATTTTGTCTTCTTGATCCCAAGAAAGTGACACGTATGGTCACTTCCACTGATGGTGGAAGTTTTCAGCAGAATTTACCCTTTCTCTTAGAAATATAATCAAGGTAGAAATCAGTCACGTTATTTACGTTGGGGAGAGAACAGGTTGCCCCTTTTTCTTCACTTTCCACTACAAACTGACTCAGTGTTCTAAAATGGATGTAGTTCATTCTGATTATTTCTCATGGTTTGAGCAATTAGGCATTTTACTTTGCTGGAAAAACACAGTCTTGAAAAATAAATAACCCGACACAGTAATGACAATGAATCAATGAAAGAGGAAACTACTGTGCCTGCTATTTTCCTTACTTGCTAATCTATATTTTCTAAACTGAGAAAAGGTTACAAAGTGTATAATGACTATGCTTTTACCTACGCACTGCCGTTGTGTATATTGCAGTGTTGTAGGAGTAGAGGTACAATTCTGATGCATGATTTCATAATTAATCTTTAAAGAGCTTAAAAATATTTTTCCTTAGGTCTGTGTTAATAGCATTATACAGCATTAAAACAAAAAAAAAAAAAAGAAAGGTTGTATTTTTACAGTGTGCTCTATTTGAAATTGATGCATGGGCCAAAAGATTAAAATATGATTTTCATTCTGACTGAGAATTCTGTTTGCACCATTGGTAAAATACAATCATGTAATTAATTCTACAGAAATCAAATGTTGAAGTACTTATATTCTGTCACTTGCTTCTGAATTTGGTGCCCAAGCTGACTGTGGAAACAAATGTAGAGCTGGAGGGAAAAGTAAACTGCATATGTGATTTGAGGACAACAGATGGTCCAGAATGGGGAAGTCAGTACAAAGATTTTTTTAGATCTTAAAACTATTGATATGTTAACACATACCACACAGGGTAACACCAGGAAGCTAGAGAGAACTCATTGGAATAGAGGTCTGCAATCTTGGAGTTGTGTGGAGTCCTGGATTCCATGCAGAAGTAGCCCCATTAAATTGATTCCTCATGGCCAAGGTTACCAATTAAAAAGTAAATCAGTTCAAATGGAATATTTGGTGTCTTCCCTCCAGGAATGCTGCCATATAAAGAATGCTTATGTAACCTATGAAATACCATGTGCTAAAATTATATTATGTGCGTACTATTTATACATCAAATTTATATTATGACTATGTAAATAGAAAGTATTTTTTAAATTATAAAGAAATTTTCTTTGTGTTTTATATCACTTTGTGAAATTAGAAGGCATTTAGTTAAATGGAAAGAAAATTTCAGCAAGCCTAAGAGAAATCCTGTAATAGACATGGTTCCATGAAAATTTAAGAAAACCTGGTAGAATCAGTATAAGAGACCATATGTTCTATATGGGCAGTATTGTCAAAATACTGGAATTAAGATCTGTGAGTCAGATGAGGCCAATGTGTTTTCCTGCAAGGAAAACATGCCATAAACATACATTCATACTCAATCAAATGTACATCAACCTGACTTTCAAATGGACATGTTGCGTGTTCTTGCAGTGGTGCAATGCATTTCAAACTAGGGAAACACAACTAGATCATACATTGACTGTGTAATTTCACTTGCATCTCTGGTAAAATGATGCAAGTTCCCTTCTCACCTATCTGCCATAATGGCCAGAGTGGCAAAAAAAGAGCAGATACCTTCTAGGTTCTTTCTAGAAAAGCCTTAAAATCCCTTGTTATCATAGCAGAAAGGATGAGATAGCAGCCTGCACTCAGACTCATTTAAATAACCATTTTCAGAATCCGTTGAGCTTTTGACTGATCACATATAGCATACATAAACCCACTCCATGCTGTGACAGCCTCTCCTGGTCTGATAGATACAATTTATTCTGTCATCTCATATGTGTAAAACAGGGAGGCATGGACTTGCTTCTTTCTTTTCTTTGTCAGAGGGAAATACAAAGTCTAGCTTTTCTGTTTCATTAAAATGCTCAAATCTGACTTTTCCAAGAGGATTTTCTACATCTCTGTAAAATTCCATAAAAAACACAGAAGCACTTTCAACTTTTATGACTGCAGTAAATATCCAAAACTTTTATCAATCACACTTATGCATCTAAAAAAGTCCTTTAAATGTTTCATTTAAAAAAGTAAATGAAGATGGTGGTTTGATAAATGCTTTAGAGCTGTTATGATCACATGGAAATAATTGCTAATAACATGACACTTTGCCATTGGCAAATCCAGCAGAAAGCTCTGGGGAAAATAATTCGCTTTACTCTGCTAAAGTACTTTTGTAAAATATCTCATCACTCTACCAAGCAAACAAAGCATTGCAGAGGTGTTAAGCAGTAGTAAAATATATGCCCAAATACACATTTTAAAGAGATGCAAATAAGAATAATAGAAAATTCACCTCCTTGGCTATAAATTTGGGAGATAGGATTTTCAAATGTACTTCACCGACTCAAAAAGATCCCTAAGGATTAGCCAATGAAAATAGAGTCAAACACTATCAAGCACCCTTAAGAAAACATTGTAGAAAGTAAAAAAAATTAAGTATCTAATTTTGCTTTACAAGTATATTTAAAACGATAATTTTTTCTCTTAAATCCTAGACACAGTGCAAATTTCTTTTGTTATCTGGTGGGGCTGCAGTACAGATTCTCTGATTCAATCCCTAGTAACTAGGTCTTAATTTATCAATAAAACTCAGCTCAAATCACTTTTAGTGCCAAATTAAGTGATCAGACTTCAATAGTAATCATCTCAGGCAGAGTGAGCCTTTTTGAAAACCTGAACCTGACTTATGTGTTCAAGTACAAAGATTTGAAAATTACTCTAAAGTTCAAGCAGTTAATTGTTCATTTGCTTATTTATTTTGTCATGAAATACACTGAAATACAGGATTACCACACAAATCAAGAGGTCATTGAAATCTGGGTAGTCAAGGTATACTGGATCATCCCTGTGGCATTATTAAACACATAGGAAATATGAATATGGCCTGTCCTGTTGCTGAACTTTCTGCAATCACAAATAGTATTATATCCTCTTTGCTTATTCTCACAATACATTTAGTGTAATTTAGGATTATTGCAGTGGCCATCTAAGCTACTTAGGACAATTTAAGAACCATATGTCTACTGAGCAGAGGTTTCCATTCTAGATATATACTACGGGCTTTCATGACTATTCTCATCCTAGTGTTTTGTAAGCCCCATTCACTGGGGTCTGTGTAGCCCATTTTGATCCTCACACAGGGACTGAGAGCTAAAAATAGCTTTTCATGCTTTCAGCCCTAACCTTCTGTAACCTTCTGGTTCAAGTCTGCATTTGGAGAAGAGAAAAAGATTTATCAAAAAATAGATGGAGCTTCTGTATCTATATTCCAGTATTTATTAGGCAGCCTCAGTGTTTCTGAGCTCTAATTATCAGTTTCAGAGCAGCTAGCCTTTATTTTATTAAGGACTAAATATTCCCAAGTTGTAAATATCCTGCGCCAAAGTATTTTTCTTACCCAGAAACTGTCCATCTTTTACAGCTATTTTGGGCTCTGGGAAGCTCACAAATGGAATTGAATGTGATCTATTATGAAACATGCTGTTAAAAATAAAACATTAGAAATAGCACGTTTCTATCTAGCAGGGAATGATTGATTATTGCAGCATATAAAAATCAGTATGTTTACAGAATAACTGTAAAGAACCATGTTAGAGTTGCTGCACATAAACCCAGAATCTTTTGTTGCTTAAAAGGATAAAGATTTTCCAAAACAAGGAGGTGGCTACCTAGAAAATAATTTAAGATGTAAGGGCAGAAATGGTGATATTTCTTGTGTCATATCAGATTAGTTTTCTTTTTTTAGATATATTTACACCCGTCAGTTTTTCAAATGCTTATGTTCAAGAATATCCACTTTGTTACTTATCATCTGCTGTTGTGAAACCTTTTCTCATCTTAGAAATGTCTGATGGAGAAATGATCAGAAAATAACTTTTAAAAATATTTCTTACCCTGATATTATACTAAACCTTTCTACCTTCTCTTCCAAAATATGAAAGAGGAGAAACAGAACTGAAAATGAGACAGCACGTTTTACTTTAGCTGGTTTAGGTAATACCTACCTTTGCATTTGTGGGGGTAATTTTGCTCTTGATTCTAATTTATTTGTTCTAACTCTATTCTTGACATCATAACCATGTCTCTGGGGCAAAAAATCCGTTTAAAACTGGAGCACACACCTATTCGATCCTAGTACCACTGTAAACATGGAAGTGAAAAAAAGACACCACCAGACTTGAAAACATGTTACAATTTCTTCCATAACGCCTTCCTTATGCATAAACTGGAAGTCTAGTTTTACCACTAACATAGATGATCATAATCTATTGATCTTCAATTATGTTTTTCCTTCCGTGTCACAGGTGAATTTGACCTTGTATTCAGTGTGTAATATCGAGTAGGCAAACAAATAATCCTGAAATGCATGTAGACAGCCACACTGAGTTTTAGTTAAACAAATTTAGACTTTTTGTGGAAGTTGTTTTATTTGTATGGTTCTTTACTCTATTTTTTTTAAGTTTCCTAACAGAGAAAGTGATGGTTATGGGGAAATACTCCCTGGTAGTATGGAATTAACAAGACAACTGATACTGTGAACTGAAATTCTTCACATTCATGCACTTACAGACACATTTTGAAAGCTACATTTTTTTCCAATCTCTCATAGGCTTTGTGATATATTGCACTTTGAAACTGAAAAGCAGGCACACGAATCTATACAGTTTCAACCTTTTCATTCAAATGTTTATGAAAGAATTTGAAATGCTGAAGATTCTGCTGTTGCTATTTCTAAAACTAAATTTACAGCATACTGGGGGCCCATAATTTCGTGACCGATTGTTGTGAACAAGCATAAAAATATTAAAGAAAAATGAAATGGGAACTCTATGAGTTCGATGTTTTCAAGAAATTGTAGAAGCTCTTCACCAATATATTTATCCTTAGGAATAATTATTATTAAAGAGTATCACTAGAAGGACAATGGTTTCACCAATTCCTTTCTCTCACAATGTGTTTTCTACCATATCTGCATCTTCTGAATACTTTTTCCATCACTCTTCATCCCAAACTTTTAACGATTTATAGTAAAGAATATGTAAATCAAAAAGTTGATGTTAAACTAAAGCAGATCCAAATTAAATAAAATGCTTCTACTGATTTCCATTGATTTCCGATTTGCAGCTTTTGCAGAGATTTTGAGTTATAGTCCTAATTCACGGTAAAAAGAGTTTTTCTTTTCTTAATTTTAAAAGTGTTCCCAGATTGGGAAAATTATTTCCCACCTGGTTCTAATAATAGCATGTTTGAGTGGGTTGTGCTTTCATACCTACTGTGTCTGAGTGCTTTGCCAACAGTTAAATCAGGGTAACCTACCTTAAGTTCTTAAAATGCCTGGCTCTTGTATAAGTGCACCAGAAAACTATATGAATAAGAATAAACACATAGCCAGTGAATTGTGCCCCACTGGCCAGAGAGGACTGAAGTTTACTTTATCCCTTGGATTGAGTTGGGCATTTTCTAAAATAATTGTTAAAGGAAGTAGATCTCTGAATTCTTGGAATTGCCTGCACACAGTGAGAAGAAAGTTACAGAGTCACTTCAGTGGCAAATTGCAGAGGAAGCTGGTTGCTGAGTATCTTCAGTCAAGGTTGTAGGGTTGAGACACAATGGGACTCACAGTACTTATTCTGGGATTTGTGGCTGTAGTTGTGAACACTGAGCAGTTAAAAAAGAGGATGTATGAAATTGTAGCTCCATCAATCCAGTCAGATTCAGTGTCACTTTCTACTTTAGAAGGTCATGGGAGAATTTACTTGTGGCAGAATTAAGAAATAAAAGAAATTGCTTAGGGAATGTAAAATATTAAACACAAACTCTGGCTCTTTTGATTGGTGGTGTCTATTTGTGTATCTGTGTGATGGAGAAAGCAAACCTTTCCAGTTTCTCTTTTTAAGCTAGCAAAATCTGTTTCCTGGTTGTATCTGAAATATTTAAACACAAAAAAGATAACTGTTGCTTTCAATTTCTTTCCTAACATTTGAAAGTCTGTTTCTTTTTTAACTCTGTCAAAGACTTTGGGGGAAAAAAATTAAACTCTTGCTCAACTAAGCATGTTTCATTTTTTTTATAGGATGAATAAATTCAAACAAATCTGTTCCTCTCTTTCAGGATAGTGGATTTCCTTGTCAAAATGCTGAAAGATCTGTTGCTCTCTTTAAGCTCACTGAGAAAACTGCTTAAGAGATTTAAAACTTTGTGTGATCATCTATTAGTACAATTTTTTTTCTAAGATACATGAATCTTATAATTTGGGTTCTGAGCCATCACAGACAAAATCACTGAAAGAAAATTCTTAGGGAAATCTCATCAAAATATATGCATTTGTGATCATCACGCATGTATATTCAGAGTTTGAATGAAATTAATTTTTTAAGTACAAATCGCTCAGTACAGTTCTGTGATAATAATTCAGTGCAGTAGCTTTAATATAGAATTTGGTTTTAAGTGCCATGAAGTGATTTTTAGCAGGATTTTGGGTTTCTCTTTAGTCAGCAGAAAAACCATATATTTCATAAATACATTAAAGCATCTATAAAAATATTCACTTTACTACCTAGTACACATGGTAATATTTTTGAGGGGCTCAAAATTCCTCTCTAAGTAAAGAATAAAGTGTGCAAAGTTACCAGTTGAATTTATCTGAAAAATATTGTACTGGAAGAAAAACCTTGAAGATAATTGGAAAATAAAATCATATACATCCATATGAAATGCATGTGAAAGGCTGGTTACCAAACACGTATACGTCATAAGACAGCTCTTCCTTTTTCCTATGTTTGTTTCTAATTTCCGTTTTAAAATGTGCTGACTTTCCTACGTGTGTGTGCGTGTGTGATGCATCAGGGAAACCTAGACTGGATGACTAAAAACTGTTCTTTCAGAATATGCTTGGGCAGGATTGTCTCACCTAGTGAATGGTGATTGTTGGCATTTTAGGTCTCAGAACAAGATTATACAAGAATCTCTGGCATCCAGGCAGGTGACTGGATAAGCCTCTCTCCCATTTTTTACTGAGGCGGAAGCAAAGATGGGCTCCAGGAGGGGTGGAGAGCACAGCGCTCCAACTGGTTCTTTCTCACCGCCTGCCATGTCTGTTAACTGGAACAGTTCTTTTGTTACAAGGAACACTGATATCAAATGAGAAGTGGACTCAAGAAGAAGGATTTAGCAAGCAAAGTTTTGATGTCAGTCATGAGAGTTTCGGGAGGGCTATACTCTAGAAGTATACAGAGATGTATAATAGGAGATCTAGCCATGGACCAGGGCCTCATTGCCCTGGATGCCTCTTAAAGACTGTATTTCATTCTTACTATGGCACTAGCCAGCTGTCAGAAATTATTATAAACACTTTAATAAATGGGTTAGGTAATTCCTTTAGTCTTATTTAGAAGTTTTATTTGTTATTGAGCAAGTCATTATGGCAAAAGCCCAGGACAGAAGAACTTAAATTATATGTAGACTCAAATAATCACTTTTTAAAGCTGCCTGGTGACAACAAATCTCTAATATCCTACATTGCCAGCCTACTATGAGAAATATACCTTATTCTTTTAAAAAGCTAAAGTGAACTTTCATACCTTTTTTTTTTTCCTTTGTCTAGCTGTCTCCATGTCTTTCAGTTGTTGAGTAAGAATTTAGCTTATTTTGGGGTTCGGTGTATTTTTTAATGAATTCAACTCACTTGTTTGTGGAAGGCGATAATTTCTGATCTGTTCATCCACTGACATAACAGTGACATACTGCAAACCATGAAATCCCAGGGATTTCCCCTGTGATTATTTAAGACACATTGCTGAAAATCATACCCCATGAAATTAAAATTATGTTACCCTTATAAGCAGTGCTAAGATTCTGTTAGGCTTAAGCTTCATTTTTGTAAGGATTAATGTTGGAAATTGAATTGCTCTCCCTCCACTGGAATGGAGTTAGTCCCTAGTAATCATATTTTTCAAGGTCTCATATCCAATAAATTAGTTCTGCACTTGCAGAAATTTCATTGCTCAGTGTGCCATGTTCTACCAAATTCCAGCTGTTTATATATTCCTACCAGGAGAAAAAACATTTTTAAAAACTTGCCCTATTTGTATGTGGACCTATATATTAAACCATCAGATGTTATGTAAATATTTTTGTTTGTCCTTCTTTTCATACATTATTCATAAAAGTACAGTCTGAGGATGTTTAAGAGCTCATCTAGTTAAGCTCCACACTGAAGGCAGAATCAGATGTATCATATAATTCCTGACAATTGTTTGGATAACCTGTTTGTGAGATGCACCAGTGCTGAGGTACTTAACCTCCCATGGAGTTTATTTTCCAGGGTAATCTATCACTAACTGTGTTGTTAGAGGTTTGGGGTTTTTTTATATTTTGATTCTTTTTAATGCCTAACCTAATTCTTCCTTGCTACTTTTGAAGTCTATTGTGTCTTCTACTATCTCATATCATTCTATTAAACTATAGAAAATACTTTATTATATTTCTTTTTGTAACAACCGTTTACACATTTGAAGACTGAGGTAATCCATCTCGAGTCAGAGAGAAGAATCAACCCTCCTCTTTCTGGAGGGTGTCAATTCGTTATAATTTAATGCTTAAATTTCAGTGTTTGTTTTTCTCACTGCTTTCATTTTTCTGTTCATTGAAGCTTCACCACTGATATTTGTCTACAGTCCTACAGCCTAGAGTGAACCTAGGAAATGCTGAAAGAGCTTAAGGAAACACCAGGCTTACCCACCTTTAGGTGTATGTCCTTAGGCCCATCCTGCTCCATACAAGGATTTTCTGCTTGGTGCATAGTTCCACTATGACACACATGCTTTGCCACATGCAGATATCACACAGCAGAGGCACAGTTGATATCATATCATCAGAGATGCTGAAATGGGTAGTCTGACTTTTAAATCAATCCTATTTGTGTTGAATGTGTTTTCTTAGCATTCTAATTTTATCACATCATGAATGCTCCAGCTGGAAGCAATGTCTGACAGTTGATTTCAGGAAATTTTATAGCATTTTTAAACCCAGAACAGAATAATTGTAGTCCTGCTCAGCCAAAGTTCTCATAAAACTGTTAAGAATAATGTGCATGGAGGGTGTTAAAGCTTAAATAGTTCTGAATTTCAATATTGTGTTGTGTTGTGTCCTAGGAATGCTATGTTTTCCTCTGACTGTTACAAATATTTGCTTCAGTGTCCACCTACGTTTCACAATCTAGCCTGCAATTTTAAAATAAACAAACAACTTGTATTAAAATGCTTTCAAATTATGGGGGTTTTCCCCAGCAGTTATGCAAATGTCCAGCTGTAGAAAGACAGGCTCTGGTACATCTTTGTGTGAGTCTCTGGTGGACTTAAAAAGTAACCATAATCTTTGAGGGAATATGCAAATTAGAGCACTAGCACAGTATGATGATATTATCTGAAGTAAATATTTTTTAATGGATACACTGTGTCACTCTCAGCAGTGCAGAGAATGAAACTGCAGAATAACTTGACACAAAACAATTCATGTGGCATTCTTGACTGGGTCAGTGTATAAGGAGAAATTAGACTGTGATGAACCACTGTTTCTACTTTTTTACTTTAAGGCAATCCCACCTTTTGAAATTAATCTCAAATGGTAGACTCGGGACCACTTCACAAATTATCTACTTTTCTTATGTATTTCTCACCTATTTGAGAGACAGAATTGCTGACAGTGTGTTTCTATTCATTGTGGCTTATCAAGAGAAGATAGTTTCATTTATGGTATCTCATTCTTCAGTCCACTGAGTTAATTCTTGACTTACAAGGGTGAAAATAAAAAAATAACACTGTTGTAGTTTAATTACACTGGTGTAAACGCTGAAAATGAATAGTTTGATATTTTTTTGTAAAAACTAGAATTTCTGCACCATAAATCTGGGATGGTTTCTGAGATTGGGAACATTCTCGTTTGTATTTTGTTTTTTAGCTTGCATCACTATGATCTTTGCGGGAAAGCTTTACCATTCCTGAAAACCTATTCTGTTATCATACCAAAGCCTTGGTATGATAAAGCCCTCTGTCACATCTGAAAGAAAAAACCCACGATCCCATCTTGAAGACTGTCTCATTTTATTTTTCCACTTAGCTTTTCATGCAACATTGTTGTGTTTCTTTGAACAAGTGTGGGGGGCATTTATAGAAGGACTAGATTAAAGGATCTCTTTAAAATTCATAAGATTACAGAGCTAGATGGAAACAAAATGTTCATTGTGATATAAACTGTAAGAAAAAAAAGTAGTTTAAGAAAGTATATTGTGCTGTTCCAGCATAGTATCAGACTCTCTGATTTTGACAAAAAATAAGACATAAGATAAACAATAACACAAAATCGAAACTTAATATTTTTACTTTCTTTCCCCTTATTACATATACTTAATCTTTCATAATACTCAAGAAGATGTCTTATTTATGGGTTAGTAAGGGAGGATTGAAGACAGAAGGTGCTATACAGAGCACTCTAATTGCAAGAAGTTCCACCTCTGGCCTGTCTTGAAAGCTTTGCAAAGATCAGCACCATTTTATTTGCAGATGTCAAATGAAAAATCTGTTGAAAGCTACCAACAGTTTTATACTTTAGTGTGTAGTCCATTTTATCTAACTGTATAGCCAGTTAGGAAAAGTATCTGTTAGTTAGAGAAACACTGCAATTTCTGAAGTTTGTAGTCAAACCTAGCTGAAAACTCCACTTCTTGTAGCAAAGCCATCATTAGGAAAGCTCCTTCCACATAGACACAGAACCCTGCTCTACACTTTGTGCTGTGCTAGTCAGTCTCATTTTCTTCTAGTTATATGTGACCTGTACTGCCATTGCCTTCCTCTTGCAGTTCTGTCACGCAGGGGCATGAATAAGACTTGATTTTTTTTCACGTTTGCAATCTCTAAGCATATGCCAAGGAATGGTCACTCTGGACAAAGGTTTCTTACGCTAGCCATCACATCTAGAATGGCTTCAAGCTCTCATCTAAAACTTCTTGAAACATCTCATCTACACACCTCTAACAAGACCTGTTACCCAATGCCAGGAAAATGTAGCAGAGGGAGAGGCCATTCCTTTCATAGAAAGAACAGGCTCACGTTCTGAAGTACCAAAGATGGGTTTGGGGCCAAATTATAAGAAAAAGTGAAACTGGACACAAATTTAAACATAATCTTTTGCAATTTTGCTTGAAGATTCAAGTTAGTTCTCACAGAACCTAAATGAATCTATGAATCTATAAGGACTTGCTTCTGTATCTAAATGAAAGCGATTTCCTTTAAACAGACTCATGATGTGGTAATGGACTTATTTAGAAAACTATGATCTTGTACTCATAGGTATCAAAACAAGGTCATAAATTAAACACTTGAAGGTGATAACAGAATCGAGAGATTAATTATTCTGCATGAATAAATCTTATCAAACTATAAACAGTTACATACACACAAAGCTGAGACATGAGAAAATCATGTAGAACAATCAAGGTGAAATAATCTGCCAAGGAAGGTCTGTTCTTTATGCAACAATCCTGAGGTTCTGAAAAAACAGATTGAAAAAAACACACCTAAAAGAAAACAATTTTAAAGACATTTCTATTCTGAATTGATTTCTTTATCACTTCTCTTGTCTGTCCTCTTAATTTAGTCTTTATTCTGTATGCATCTATGTTTCCAAAGACTGCCTTTAATTGCATCATTATCTCCTCCAGAATGCATATTATGGGTTTGGATATAAGCATTGTCTCTTTAAATCTCTATTAGAAAATGGAATGACTACTGCAAAAAGCTTAGCAGTGATACAGGGAGGAAAAGAAAACAATTTCCATGTTCTAGTAAAGTTCACCTTTGAGTTTTTGAAAAAAGTAATTATATTTGTTATCTCTAGCACAGCATTTGTACAATTCCTAAAATTTAAAATATTAAGAAGTGAATAAAATCCTGCTTTCAGTTACACCTAGTAAAGTAGGTATTTCTGGTTTGACAACTGGACACATGTCAGATAACAGTATTATAAGTTAAGACTTGGCTGATGAGTGGAACACTTGCTATAGCAGCAGATTACAAAGATGTTTCTCAAGAGGTCTTCACCTAGAGATGATGTTCAGCCTTCTTATCAGCTCACATGGCTGGAGTTAATCAAAACAATACAGAAACAAAGCTGCTTCACGAGAGCTCCCTAAAGGTCCCACTGCCTTCTGAATTCTGGTATAGGTAGAAGTATCCAGTGACAGGTGCCTTGTAAGAGACCCGCATGTGATTTACAGTCAGAGAAGTGTTGAGGTCGGAAGGGATCTCATAATGTCATTTAGCCCAAGCCCTCTGCTTAAATTGGGTCAGCTATAGCAGGTTGCCAAGGACTGTGTTCAGGTACATTTTTAATATCTCCATGGATGGAAACTCTGGGCAATCTGAGTGCCTTGAGTAACTAATCTTTATCACTTCTTGAAGACACACCCAAGTCTTCTCTTTTGAAGGCTATACAGTCAACTTTCTCAGCCTCTCCTTGTATGTTAGATACAACGGTCCCTTCATTAGCTTTGTGACCCTCTGATGGACTCATTCCAGTAAGTCCCTATCTTCCTTGTAGTGGGAAGCCCAGAACTGAAGACAGCACTCCAGATGTGTGTCACCAATGAGTGGAGGGGAAGGATCACCCGCCTTGACTGATTAGCAGTGCTCTTCCTAATGCAGTTGGACTTTTTTGCTCGAAGGATGCATTGCTGACTCATGTTCAACTTGTTCTTCACCAAGACCCCAAGGTCCTTCTCTTCAGAGCCACTTTTAAAATGGTCAGTCCCCAGCATGCACTAGTGCCTGGGGTTATTCCTCCCCAGGTGCTTCATAGCATACCTACTGTTGTGAGTACAAGGGCAGGAGCAGATCATATGTTACTGATGGAATCAGACTGAGGTTTTGACCAAAACATTTCTAACATTTACAGAATGTTGACAAAGACAAAATGTCTTTCAATACAACCTTCCTACAGATCAAATGAAACATTCTCCAAGCACCACAGCTTCTTTGTTGACTTTGGTACATGTTCAAACTTTTGAAAGACTAGATAAAAGGGAAGCAGGATTATTCTTTTGCCACACTGTTCTCTCTTTGCAAATTTCCCTTGTGTCTTTCGCAATCTGAGTCCAGGTTCATGCTGAATAAAGACTGATGTTGTCTTACTACAGAGCTGCCTTTTGGAAGTGGAGGACAAGAGTTTTTGAGATGACAATGATATCTACCACTTGTGAGACAGTCCTGGATGGAAAAAAAAATCAAACTCTACTTGCTGGTCTGCAAAATATTCCTTAGGGATACCCTGAGTATCTTGAAATGTGCCAACCCAGCTTTTCTTGGCTGGGACCGTTGAGGAATTTCACAGATGTCAAATGAGTACAGCTCCATCAGAAAAAAGAGGAAAGGGCCAGAGCCAGGGCCTGGGTGCTAATGAGAAGAAATGTGGTCAGCTTGGTTTCTCAGATCTTATACCAAGTTTGGGATTTGTTTATTATTTCTATTTTTCTAATTAATGTTGCAAATCCACAATGTATCTAATAGCACACTGACTCTGTAGGGTATGATGCCCTGTGGGAAACTTTGCAGGATGCTTTTGAGAATTTGTATTATTTAAAAATAGCAGTTGCTTTTTTGCTGACTTTTTTAGCAGCTTTACTTTATCCTGAAGATAAGAACCTCCCTTTCTTTTTACAAGTCCACTGACAAAGGAAACACAGACAACATGCCTCATGAACCCAGACCAAGTCTGATTGAGTCTTGTTCAAGTCATGGAGTGCAGCTCCATGAGGTAAACTTTTCTGGTGATCTTAGCAACACCGAAGTAGGTAGTATAGGAGTACAGTCAGGCAAGTGTCTTCTACACATGTCATGGTGGGAATGATTTCGTACAGAGGGTACTGGATCTGAATCTGCAGGTGGTTTAACATCCAGGCAGGTTCAGGAAGAACACTGCAGAGACCACAGAAAGGTGAAGCAATGAGAGCTGCTTCAGTCTTTCATACTCTTTGGTGCAACCTGATAACTGAATAGCACATAGTACCAAGAATAAATCGAGGCTGAATAAAATAACCAGAGAGAAAGAATGGAAGAGATAAAAACTCCAGGAAACTAAATATAGGAGATCAAATCTGAAATCTAGATAACGGAGACAAGTGGAAAGAGATTCAGACAGTACTGTCATTCTCTATTTACAGGCAGAGTGTACCAGTAAAACTGATGGTAGTTTTTGTTTGTAACAGAGTTTAATGAGTTTCATGTTTTTCAGTTAGCCTTGGCAGGGGAGATGACTGTGAACTTACATCGTTATAAAAACACAGTCTGCATAAAATGATAATACATAAGAAACATATAACTCATTATCCTAATTTCCTCAGCATACAAAGTGAAAATGAAAAATCCAAGCAAGTCTCTGGTAAGATTTTGTTCTGAGACTGGACTGAAGTGAGAAACTGGCAGCTAAATGAAAGATTCTGACTTGAATCTTTATAATAAAACAGCAATTTTGAATTTTCAGCTTGAAATAAGACAGTAACAATGTTATTTGTCTGAAAAAAATACTAAAGGTAGTGATATCTATTGATATCTTTAGAATCTGAAAGATATTTTCCGAGTATGTTTTTGCATAAATAGGAAACTATCAAAGGTAGTAACTAGTAAAAAAAAATTGCAGTAGGATCATGGAAAGGGGACTTAATTAGTAATTAGGGTAAACATATATCCAACTGTGACTTTATCAGGGGCATACACACAGTTAGTCATTCAGCAAAGTAAATAAGTGTGGCCAGAGAGCCACACTAAAATAGTGACCCTGCTCCTAATTAGAGAAGTGCCTCACTCAGTGATTCAGTGTGCATCATTAAAAAGTACTATACAGGTAGACTGGATTGAACAGAGGAATAAGAAAGATGCTTACTAAAGAAAATTACAGAATCTTCAGGTATTTATGCAAAATAACTGTATAAATAGATTATAAAAAATATTATTTTCTGCTGTTTAAAAACAAAGTTTCGAAGCCTAAAGGGTACTGTATATTTGAAATACCGCCCTTTCCCTTACAGTCTATTCTAACAGCAACACTGACAGAAGCACAATTAATTCAACAAGCAAAGCAAACATTTTGATTGTGCCTTGACTTCACAAAGCAGTAGTGTTGCCATTCTAAAAAGAATGCTGTGTTCCTCTTATATCTTCTGTTTTCAAAGCAACAAACAGAACAAGTTTCCAACCTTCAACTCTCAAACTTTACACTTATATTATCTTTAAAAAAACCCCAAATCTGCAAAATAGTCTTTAATGACAGGTTACAGCTTGGAATGTAAACTTGTATTCAGATACAGTATAATTAAAATATTTCTGTCTTATACTCCTCCTGTAATTTTAATATTTCTTGATATAAGATACATAATTTCGTCAATAACTGGTCATGTAATAGCTTAGCCAGAAGAAAAATCTACTTGAATTGAAACAGTAGCTTGAAAATGGGAAATCTTGTTGTAAAATTATGTAGAACAGAGTTCTCTCTTACCCTGGACAGTCAATGTACACTAGTCATGCTAACAATAATATTAAACATGTGCATGAAGATCAATAAATTCAAGTTTTCTACTGCACTTCATTTTGCAAAAGTAATATTTTATAGCATTACAAATCTATGGGTGTTATTTTCTGTTTTCCTCCTAGCAAGTTCTTTAGGTGAAGCTGAGAATAGTCAGTATTATATTGTGTAAGCCATACTGACAGCAGGAAATTAATTTGGTTTCTCCCTAGTGAGTTATTACAGAAAATTAGGCAGATGATCTTTTGGTTACATTTCTGCAATCAGTGATGGGAGCTTCCTGTCACTGCAACAGGTTTCTTGTAAGAGATTGATTCAATTGCTTGAAATCAAGCATCCCATATTGTCCTAAACACTGTCCAGAGTAAAGCCAGGTTTCTCATTAAACGTTCATTTTATCACCTGATAAGAGCTGGATGTTCAGAGCAGTTCAAAAGCCAGAGAGACAGATTTTTATGAAGGAACATAAAAAGTGCTGGGGGTGAATACAGTGCTAGTCCTTTTAATATATCAGGTCTTTAAAATAACTATGAACATATTCATCCTTCAGTCTCATTTCCCAATCTCCAAAATGGGGACAATATTGAATCTATCCGCAGAGTACAAAAGGTGTGAAGATGAAGTGATTTGACTTTTATGCAATTCTTAAGTGTTCTGCTGGTAAAAAACTATTAAGAAGCCGTGTGGAGAATAAATTAGAAACCAAAGAAAACAGAAGATTTTTGTTTTGGTGGGTTTTTTTTCAAATATCTCTATATTCCTTACTTCACAGAATCAGAATCACAGATTATGCTGAGTTGAAAGAGACCCATAAGGATCCTCCAGTCCAACCCTTAGCCCTGCACAGGATCATCCCCAGGAGTCACACCATGTGCCTGAGAGTATCATCCAAATGCTTCTTGAACTCTGTCAGGCTTGGTGCTGTGACCACTTCCCTGGGGAGCCTGTTCCAGTGCCCAACTACCCTCTGGGGGAAGAACCGCTTTCTACTATCCACCCTAAACCTCCCCTGACACAACTTCAGGCCATTCCCTCAGGTTCTGTCACTGGTCACCATAGAGAAGAGATCAGTGCCTGCGCCTCCTCTTCCCCTCATGGGGAAGTTGTAGGCTGCAATGAGGTGTTCTTTTTTTGCTGTGAACTGCCTTTACTGTTTGTTTTTTTTCTGGGAGACTGGAGCAAAAAGATGTTTTTAATGAGTTTTGCCTCCATATTCTCACATTTCTGTGCAATACCAATACTAGGGATGAATCTTACATAGTTTATTCCTGATTGCATTATTGTAGTGGTTTGAATCAAGTTTTTCCTCTGCAGTTGAAAATGGTAAAACCCCAGGGGGTGGTGGCCCTAGAAGTTTTGAAGTTTTGTCCAATGAGTGCTTCTGCAAAATATAAACATATCACAACCAAACAGAAGAGAAGAGTTGTAGTTTTGGGTTGAAGAAGAAGTAGCTATGTTCTGAAGCCATGAGCTGAAGGGGCAAGAGCCCCTTTGGGGGGCCACGGCCCCCCAGCCCCCGGCTGGGGTCATAGAAACTCAGGAACAGTGTTAAGCTGGACTATGTGTCTGTAGCTATGAAGGCTGGGAGTTTTCTCTCCACCGTGGGCAGCGGCAGGAGTAGCAGCAGCTGGCACTAACCGAAGAAATGGTGGCACAGAGCCAGAAGAGATAAGACGAAGCAGCAGAGGCATTACAGCCAAGCAGGAGAGAACTACTGGAAGGAAAGCCGAGAGACAGAGCAGCTGAGAGACAGAGTTTTGGGAGTAAGAACTGAACCAGACCCCCCCAAAAACCCTTGGAGACTCCTCCTAGAGAGAGGTGGAGGAGATGGACTCCTATTTGAGAGGAGTCTTGGAGTACAGCAGTACCGGAGAGAGAGGAGCTAAGAAGCTCAAAGACGTCCCGGAGCTGGACTGGGACGGCCGGATGGAATGCAGAGGGGGGTGACCTTGCTCCCCCTGCTGCTGCTGCCACATTGGCAGTTGAGACAGAGCACAGGAGCTCTGGTGGAACTCTTGAGGCAAGGACTTTCAACTGAAAGCTGCCCAAGATATTCTGACTCAGGGGTGAATCCCCTGAGGAAGGGACTTTCACGAAGATGCCCCTGCATTTTGTGATATACCTGTGGTGAAGCAAGTTTTGTCCCTGCTGGCAGTCCACAGGTGAGGCCTTTGCTTGGAGTCAAAGGAGAGACAAGGGGCTTGGAGACCCCTTTGTGTGTATTGAAAAGAGATCCAGCTACAACAATCCAGTTGCAACTGCTGCATGGAAGACAGAAGAGGAGTTGCTGTCCTAAATGTGGAAGGGATCTGTCCTTCTTCCCTCCTGGACTTTTATTTGGAGGGGAGTAGAGATCTGATCCATTGTAAATACTTATATCATGGTAGAGATAGTTGAGATCATGTGTATAATGTATTATGATATTTATTTGCACAGTCATTGTAATATATTCCTTTTCCCCCATTTTGAGTCCTTGTGATTGTCTGGAAAACATATCTTACACTAGGTTGAGATGTAGGAGGGGGTTTAGACTAGGGAATTGGATTGTGGGAATCTCAAACCATGACAATTATATACTGCAATATCACTATTTTAGTCTTCCAAAGCAGTATATTTTCAGAAATATAAATTAGACATGTATCTTTCTTGCCCTAACTGCAAACTCCTGGGATCACTTTGTGTATGAGATATCACAATCTAAGACTGGTTTCAGAAAGCAAAATGTTAACCAAGATATGAAACTTATTATGGATACTGTAGAACATTTTCCTCTTTCCTTGTAAAATCTTCAAATGAGGTGAATATGAGTATGCCTTCTTTCTGATTTATACAAAAGAATAAACTCTCCCTAATTTAGAGAACATGGAAGTGCAGTGAAGATTTTTAGAATAAATCTTTCCTGACAATTATAGCTAAGTATACCCCTTAAAGATAAAGGCAGAATTGTCCAGAGGACAGCCATTAACAAAATGTTTGCAGGATTTATTTTTAAATAGGAAACTGTGGGTTTTCCTCTTGATAACAAAAAAAATAAGGCAGTCTACACTTTCTAATTATTTGCTTATTGATAACTGTGCTTGCAGATGCATCCTTCCTGAATTTGCTTTCAGTGCTTCCCATCTTTATACCTGCTGGTGATAAATAATGTTGCCTTATGTGGTATAATGCAAGGCCATTTATATCATTCTCTGAATTGGTGGATATTTTTAGTAGTGTTTAAAATACTAAGAGCTGTTGGCTACTGCCAAGATAAGTAAGCAAAGAATACTGTCACTGCAGGGTTTGCTTCGTCTGTTGCTGCTTAGGAAACAGACACAAGTCATACACTGATTGACAAGGTCTCACTGTTGCTCTTGACAACTATCAGGAAGGTTGCCATGTAGTTTAAATTACTTGCACAAAAATGCAAAAAAAGGACGGAGATTCATTATTCACAGCACTTTCACACTAATCAAAACCCTTGAGCTTTTCAGAAAAACTCATATGTAAGCTATGAAATCTTTTCTATGCTTCTCTAAACGTATATCCAAAGTATAGCAAACTGCAGAGTATCTACTCTAGAAACAGTACTACTGATTTTAGAAAAGGGAGTTGATAATGGTAGTAATAAGAATATGATCATAGGCACTGGTCCAAAAAATAGAAAGGATTATCCCACCCAATTTTGTTCTTATCCCGATTTCTAACTTAAAATCATACATAGCCTAGAGCAACTGAACCTATTGCTTACTCAAGAGTTATGCATGTATAGAATATTTCCCTTTGTCTCGTAGGGGAGATACTCTTCAGTGTTCAAAAATAACACCTAACACTCAGCAGCTTTTGTGGCCATGACATCTATCCACTACCACAACTGGCAGCACAAGCTTGCCAGAGGCATGCTCTGCTCATTTTTGGAGTGATAGAACAGAGTATCCCATAATGTTTCCAGTGATTCTCCACGGAGCCCACTTCTGTCTAACAGAGTTTCTGCAAAAGAAGAAAGTTTCCCTAGGTCTCTGTGGAAGAATATAATCTAAAAGGAGTGGTGTTCAGGTGATATTTCGCTTATTTGAAGGCTGTTAGTAGTTTATTGTAACGGGAGGCAGATGGTATACCAGCTAATAGAACACAAAGAAATGATCCAGAGCTTAAATTTCAAGCTCACAGATTGGAAGGAAACTGTAAGAACTGTTTCTTGTTCTAGTTCATAAGATGTGATTGAAAAAGGGAGCTGTAAACTGGTAATGCTCTGTAACACACAGAATTGCTGTACTGGAATGATAAACCGTGAATGAATCGAAACTCAGCAAAGTTGTGCCAATTTTACTTTGATAGACCAATAAACCTAAGACAGACCTTAGATAGCAATGACAAAGTAATTTAATTACAAACTCACGTCGTTTATGCTATATTAGCATTTCACTAATCTTGACATGCCAATAAGAGCTTTTCTTATGAGTACCTTGAAGGAGATATGTTCTGACAAGCCTTTATTCCCCATCGAGAATGTATGGAAACCACATGGAAACAGTTGGCTTCCAGATCATCCTAAATACATAAAATGGCTGGCTGCAACTAGCTGCCTTCAAATCAGTTAGCTAGTTAATTCTCATTAGCTAAGCATGATTATATTCTGCAAAGTTATGAGAGATCTGAAAGCAAATGCCTTATGTTCTCAATAGCAAGAAGTGTATTGTAATACCAGAATAGAACTCAAGACACTGGAAAACAGAATATTATAAAGTATTGCTCTTTTGGGGTCCCGAGAACCGCTCTTTTTTATTTATTTATTTTTTTTAATTTGTTAAGACATTGGAACATCAAACCTTTCAATGTTCTGTGTATCTGTAAATTAATTTTCACTTCTAATTTGATCTATACACTGACAGGAAAATGCAAAGCAGTTCTGTCGAGAAAAAAAGTCTTTATAGTTAAATTTCTTATTGAAAAACAGAAGTATCATGATTTTCTAACAAGACCCCATCTCATGAGACCTTTAATCCAACCTCAAATATTTAACAGGCTTTGAGAGTTGCAGTGAGTTTTAGGCTACTGAGTTAGTTGGGTTACACAGCAAGTTTAGGATCTAAATCAAACATCCTTATACTGGAGAACTAGTAATATGCACTCTATTTATAGGTTTATGTCTTTCTATTAGGTAACTTCTTTTTAGCCTTTATCTCTGATCTCCATGGTTCTAGAGGTGATGGGAAACAACAGGCTATGAGATCAGTAAGTTAATGCATGATTAAAGTATTCACGTCATAAGAAATGAGAGTTGTAGGTCAATAAAAGATATTGCGCTGATCTTTTTTCTACTTCATGTGCCTAACTCTACCAATGTAGTTACTTGAAAGCATTTTTATTACTTTCATAATTATGTCTTTCATATGTCACTGAGTGACCCTTGAAATAGAAGAAGTGCAATTACAAAGTCTGCTTTGCAGACAGTTTGAAGAATTTCTCATTTCTCTTTCTCTTTTTAATATATACTTAACACTTTATCTGGCCACCTATGGTAGTCATTTGTATGCTAGTTATTTTAGAAGATCTTTCTCATTTCTGAAAAAAATTGATGGAGTAATGTCAAAAGACTGATTTCAGTGGACTTCGGGTCAGTGAGTTTTTGTCAGTAAAAATAAGGAAATAAAAAGTTTGGTTCCAGTTGGATTGCAAAAATGTCTTTGAATCCTTAGGAAAACATTCTTAGGTGGTTTTATTCTTGAGGGTATATTTGAGTTGCATGTGATATGTTTGTATTTATATTTATTACATACTATTCTATGGATATGAATGTTATTTGTTTTGTTGGATGCAGTGCTTTAATTTAGATTTCACATATGTGCATAGGTATGACAAGAAAAGAGAAGAAAATGGAATAAATGCATTAACATGAATTTCCAATAGCTCATTATTTTTCTCTTTGCTATAAGCAGAGCAGCCCACAAGCTGATCTTACACACCAGAGTCTCTGGTGCTCCAGTGGATCTGTAGCATGACTCAAAATGCCAGCAGAAATAGTCACTGTGAGGAACCAGATAATGTATACGTGTATAGCAACTGTATGAAAAGTGTATATATTTAGAGGAAAGGTTTAGAAGGACTATATCTACTTAAACAGTTTGTGATTCTGGGGAAAACCCTCCACGGCCTCTCAGTGTCTGGTAGTACATGATCAAAGAATGACAAAACCACAGAATTACAGAACAGTTAAGGCTGGAAGGGAGCACATAGGATATCTAATCTAGTCCAACTCTTCTGCTCAAGCAGGGTCAGTAAGAGCAGTTCTGGACACTGCCCAGTTGGGGTTTGAGTGTCTCCAAAGGTGAAGGAAACTCCACAGTCTCTCCCTGGGTAACCTATTGCTGTCCTTGATCCCTTTTACTCCACCTGTCAGTTATACATTGCTACATAAGATATACAATGATAAGATGTTTTAGGAAAATAAAATAGTTGTCCTAACTATTTTAGGCTTAACACAAAAAACCCCACTGTTATTCCTTGCACTGTGTGAAAACTGACAAGTTGCAATAATAGAGGAAGTCACTAAGTTTTACTACTTTAGTCGCTGCTTGATTCCTTTTCTAATTCTTTCCTTCTCTCTTTCTTAGGGATCCAGTAGTGTTTCTAAATAGTAAGTTCAGCAGTAAGACGAATAAATCTCCACTTAAAAAGAGAGAGAGTACAAGGAACCAGAAGGCTTAGTAAGTCTTGGCAAGCATACCTCAGTCTGTGTCAGTAAATTTGGTTATCAGGACCACCTGGAAAAGAGTTAGGCTTTTGTCTGAGACCACAGAAGGGTGCTATTTAACTTTTGGGCAGGAGTTTTGACTTCAGAGAAACATTATTGTTAGTTGGACCTTCCTGGAAAGGACAGCATGTAAGGGAATGAGCTTTGGTGCTCTTGAGGAGTGTCAGCAAGTTTGGGAAATGTTCAGAATGAAGATGAAAGTACAATATGCAGGATGTTAAAGTTCTGTGAATAAATAACAGTTTCATTGGATTAATAGCATTGGAAGATTCATTGGCAAGTGCTTTCATGGAGAAGATCCAGCAGATAATGGGAGATTTCAATGGAAAAATGAATCTAGAGTAGGGAAACAGTCAGTATTTCATGTTAGGGCTCGACAATATTTACACTATTTATTTTTTTTCAGTTTTGCTGTGGAGAAAATCCTGAATGCTGCTGCTTGAGGTACCTCTTACAGAAGGATGAATCCTAAAAAAAAGGCAGGTAATTTGAAAAACTGATAGATCTTTGGACCAGTGTTAATATGGCAGTAGCTGCTCAATGCCTACTCATAAGGCAGCACTTTGTCTGCTGTGTTAAATTTCTGAAGTTACTTATTGTTAAACATACTTCACTCCATTTGTTCATTTTATTGTCTAGAAATCAAGTGAAATGAGAATTTCATTTCTGTGTTGTGTCTGTAGCACACTAATGAAATCTTAAAGTGGCAGTTTTTTACATGCTTTTGTAAATCTCCAGGAAATGTCTTTCTTAGTGCTCTTGGCTCATACTTGTCTCTTTCAATCAAGAATGAAAGACTAAATGTTGAAGAAGAAGGGAAAGCTCAAATCATAAATACTGTGAGTGCCTTGGTTTGTTCCCTGACTCATCAAGGCAGAGATGTGAAGTGCAATGTTATTACATATTTGTCCCTGAAGAATTAAGCTGCTTACTGAAAAACCTTCACCAAGGTGACCTCCCATTCTGAGCTGGAGAAGTAAAGGCTCTTGCTTAATGTCACTAAACTCTCATTCTTCCCCTGTCTGCTCTACAGTGATGACAAACACTATGTAACAAGAACGTATAGAAGGTTCAATGTGTGAAATATGCCCATGTTACCACATTGCAAGAGAATTTTGATTATTGTGATGGTTGCAATTCAAGGAAAATGAGCTCAAATTAGAGTAGGAATAAAGAATAATGGTACTTGCTTTAGCACTGCGATCATAACGCTTTATGAATTCTTCATAAACAATGCTTCATTACCTAACCCTGTGAATACCTATCATCTCCTACATAACAAACATAATCAAACATCTGTATGCCCTGAATTAACTAGACCTGCAGCTGGCCAGCCATCTGCAGGGTGGTTGTCCTCATGAAACTGTCTGCCTGTTCAGTCAATATTTGCTTCTCTTAAATTCTGTTGTTCGTGATGGATTTTGTATATCTACCTCTTAATGTATGCTCTGTTTAATTTCTTTGGTGATGATATGGGCTTTCTGTCAAAGTGGTAGTGCTGGGTTGATGGTTGGACTTGATGATCTTAAAGGTCTCTTCCAACATGGAAAATTCTATGATTCTTTAACTGAAGCCTTGAAATGAGAATGGGGAGGACAATGAACTTAGAGCCATATCTTTAAGGTGGATTGTGTGATCCACAAATACTACATGCAGCTTACGTTTTGTGCAAGTATTACAATCAGATTTACAGATCAGTTTCTAGGTGGAAAGTTAATGAAATACCACTTAATATTTGGTCTCCAGTATATGGCAATTATCTTAAATATTACACTTGCTATTTTTGTGTATAAATCTGATTTCTTTGTATCCTACCAAATTTTTGACAGTTACAGAATATTGTAGATCATGTTATAATGCTTTCAGTTCTTGAAAGGAGGTGAACAACCATTTTAAATACTTGTGGCCTGTGTCACTGCCAATGCAATCAAATCCAATAGGACCCCCAAATAGCTGTGCTCTGCAAGTCATCAAAATCAATTTCAACACCTATGAACTGAGGGTTAACACCGACATTCATTTTGCAGTTTGGTTCTGTTCTAGTATATAAAGCAAAAAAAGGGGAAAGTTTCTTGTCTCAATTTCCCCACATTTTGTAATTAAGTTCTTTCTAGGTCAGCAGTGTTTCCTCATGAGTCACTAATTCTGAATTCCACTTGTCTCTTTTGGACATTCTTTCTTCTAAACCTAGCATGCATTTGGGTTTTAAGACTTTTCACTCTTTTTCAACTTCCACTATGGTTATAAAATTTACACACTGTTGTAAGCACTGTGAAAATAAGTCTTCAGACTTTCTTTTGAATCAACTCTGATTTATTTTTAGGTACATCCAATATAACTTCAGAGCATCTAAGATTTATTCTTAGTCTCAATAACTTTTATTGGCTCTTTGCACACATTTTTCTGAATTTCTTAATTCTGTAGTTCCCATAGGGAAATGTATGCATTTCACATTTTTTCAAGTTTCTCAATATACCAACACTCATCTCTGACCTGCATTTTTTTCTTCATTTTTTGACAGATCTACATTTTACATCTGCAGGCAGGGAGAAAAATGGTTTAGATCAAGCTACCGTTTTGAAAACCTACATCTAGGACACATGGATGTTAATCTAAATAACTTGAAATAAATCTGAGGCTTGTGGATGCTTATGTTGGTGATGTCAAATTGTCATTCATAAATTAGCAGAGAAACTGATAAAGCAGCCTTAGCTAATCTAGCATCAAAGTCAAGTCCCCAGCTAAGTGAAAACTGATTAAGTGAAAATTTTCAGTCTTGTGTCTCTGAGCCTATATGGAAGGTCTAATAGCTAAACTTGTACAGTCTGGATTGTTGCACAATTTCCTTAGTAATGGAATACCTAAAGACTCAGAAATAAGTGTCATCTGCAAGTCTCTCCTCTATTTGCCAAGGACTGGCAAAACTGGTGGTAGAGGCAGAGAATGGCAGCTTAGGTCTCCTTCACGCTTTCCCTCATTCAGACCACGGCTAAGTGGTCCAAGTTTGTGCTGGTCACTCTATTCACCTCATGCATGTTTGAGGGAATATACTGTGATGTGCCTTTAATAATGATCGTGTGATACATGTATAGCAGAGTTTGGAAAAGAATAGTTTTTTCTTAACCAGCCTTTGTGCACCAATTCTCCCGACTAAGATTCTGGGACTTCCTTTGTTGGAATCTTATCTTTCTTCTTATAGAAACTTTAAAGCATTGTGCCTTCTGTTCTTGAGAACAGGAACTTGGTGCTTTTCTTAGATCAAACCTGTGTTAATTTTTTTTTTTTTTCAGGAGAATTTTAGGTTAGGCTGTTGATTACATAATTGTGTACTGGCAGAAGGCCTTGTACAGCTGTAACTCCAAGAGCTAAGAATTTTGCTGTGTTAACTTCTGTTTGCTTGTGGCACTGGTTAAAACTACTTTGAGGGAAACAGTCTTTGCCAGGAGAAAGGGCATCTACACTTCAGGACCTAAAGCTATATTTTAGGTATCTACTTCTGTGAAGCAGGATTGCCTAGTATGGTACCTGGAGTGGAGAAGACATGTTGCACAAGCAAGTGCATCAAAAGCTGGAATATTGCTGTAAGTAGCATGAGTACATCAAAGATGAGTTCACTTGAGTAAACCCACAGTGACTCACAGACTGATTAAGTGATGAAGACTGAGATAATTCACTTATCACTAGCTCTATTGATGATATGTCAGCACATATACGGTGATAACAACCCAAAGGACTTGTAGGCTCTATCTCATTCAGGTAGGCAAAACCTGACTTTTAGTTATTCTAACATCTAAATTTTGTTTTCCCTGTTTTGATCAACCTTGCTAGTAAGCTTCCTTTTCTTGCAAAAGCGGATCCTAAAACATGTCTTTTTTATGTTGGGTGATTTAGTATTGAGAACCAATGTTTCAGACTGACCTTCTGCAACTTTTAACAAAGCTAGTGAAAAGCAATGGAAGTAAGGAAGCTGTTGAAAATCCAAGTGATTTATTACAAAACTATAGGACCCAGTAAGCTGGAAAGGTCAAGCTGACAAAAATCTATCCTCAGAAATGCTGTTGCAATATAAGAAGGCATTATCTGGAGGAAAACAAAAATCCAATGAAAGTATTCTTGAGGAAAACACAGTTCTGTTATCTAACAAAACAATGTATTTGTCCTGCAATGTTCTTATTTCAAAAAGCTCCCTGAGGAGGGGCTTTTCTATAGAGTAGGAACTGTGAAGCTGTTGATGCTTCTGAAACAAAATGCAAGGGAAGGATTCAAGAAAGAGAAACCCATTGCAGAACAACTAATAACAGTAGTTAAGATATTCATTCCCATAAAATACCATATTCAAGAGTTTCTTCTAGGCTAGGTATGGCAGAAATTAAGAAGACCCTTGGTTTCCCAACCATAAGGTGAGCATTTTTGCTAATGGGGAAACTGGGAGGGTAGGAAATTTGTAAGTAACACCTGTTAGATCCCTAAAATCATCTAATGATCAAAAATGGTCCTGGTTAGATGATTTTCAAATGCTTCGGTGAACGTATTGATACTTATGATTTGTTTGTTTGTTTGTTTTACTCACGTAAATCAGGAATTAATTCTGGAGGAATTGGTGGGATTATGCAAATCAAGGAGAAAAGGAGTTTCAAATTATGTTTTTGTGGTTTTGTGCAGATTGTAGAGAGAGTAAGAAGTTAGATGCTATAAGTGTTTACTGAATATGTTGCCATTGTAGCAGCTTTACAAGCAGAAGATTTGAGACACTTTCCATATAAAATTCTTCTTTGTGAATGGCCTTTGTGGCTTTAAATTTAATATACATTGACTAAATTTAAACTCTTCTGTGTTTCAGTCAAAGTTCACCACAAATAACTTTTTGTTTTGTTGAACAAAGCCACATATTTCCTGACCTTTAGAGGAGTTACAAAGTGAACTCCATTCTGTACTTTGGAAGCCATCACCCTTAAGAGCTAGGTTTTCTAAAATATACCATGGATTGTTCCTTAACGAAGGTGTGCAGCATCATGGGAATTCTCTTATGAGGGATGTACCCTGGCTAAGGGAACTGAAGTGTATCATATGACAGCACCAAGTTCAACATGACACCATACATTGGACTTCCTGCAAGAATGATCAAAATATTCCATTTACCATGGAAAAGAAGTTGTCAAAAATAGACTAAGAAACTGCATTTATGTCCCTAGTATTTGTACTTGAAGCCCTCAATGGAAGACTTCAGCTTTCTGTAATACAGATGTCAATACATTTGCCTTTCAGATTCCTTTTCTACTTTTTGTTGATACTTTCTGCTTGATTTAAAAATTTTCCCATTTCATGTATCTGTATGGGCTGTAGGTCAAAAACTGTATGTTGAATAGACTGGAAAATCACTCCATCCATTCCAAGGACCCAAGAACACATGCTTTCACTAGAACAATATCATTGTCTTATTATCATGTAAGGAAATGTATTATGTGCTCAAGTGCTTAGAGTATATGCTTAGATTTGAAATCTGTACGAGTTATCCTATTAGCTAAAAAAACACACCAGTAAGGCTGGAATAATTATACAAATCAGGAAAATACGTGAGAAACTAGGCTGTGCATCTTCCTCAGTTATTTAAACATAAAGGCTTGCCCTTGCATTTGCAGTAATGCTAACAAGCCAGTCAAATATTTGAGTTAAACACACCAAATCTGGCTGAAACAAACTGTGCTTTGTGGACTGTACTCTAACTACATCTGACCTTTCCTAGGCTGGCTGTGTACTCATTTATGTAAGCATCTGAACAGCATTTAATTGTTTTAAGCTGTCTTATGGATATTTTTCTACCTAGAAGACACGTTCATGTTCCTATTCAGTTTTATTTAAAAAAAAATACTCCAAGTTGATAAATAGTATCATGCATTTCAACTAAAAAAATATTGTGTTTTTATTGAATGAAAATGTTCATGTAGGTCTTTACAGTGGTGAAGTAAGTTGAGTTTGAACATGTGTTATAAACATGCACGTGCAATTGCAGTACATCATTTAGCTAGCAGTAGCTTTCAGATCTTTCTGCATTTCACTGACACAATACTTTGCTCCTTCCAAAATCAGTGGCAACTGTGCTAAGGATATAATAAGTTATCATAGCTCATTCTGTGAAAATGGGGAAGTGAAAATACTCTGTCCATTTCAATATATGAATAGAATTTCTATTTTAAAAATAAGTTTGTTTTTGATAGCTGGAGAAAAGGGAAGGGAACATAAACAAAAGAAAAAAAGTATCTCTTACTTTGAAAAAATGCCAGTGTTATTTTGAATTATTTTAGGTTTTTACTTCCCTTTCTCTGAGGAAAATAATGATCCTTCACCCAGAGGCTGATGAAGATTTAGAATTAGACCTGTTCAGGGACAGACACAGTCATTTTATGTTAAAAAGACTAAGTGATGCATAAGTGTTATATACCCAAGGGTATCAGACCACCTCTCTTTAATTTTGTCATATAATTTTAAGGGCATGGGAAGGTTCATAATCCCCATTGATCTTTTGCCCTTGTTCTGAGACAACCTACAAATTCTTAATACAGAAAACAATATAGTTTATTTTTTTCTTGGAGATTGCAGTCCACTGGATAATTATGTCACATTAACAAACAGAATGATCCAGATCGTTAGACAAGCACAGTTTTTGATCACCAGCTACTGAAAGCCATTTGAACAAATGACTAATCTTTGAGCCAACCATCCCTCTGCCTCTGATCCATGACACTCTCACAATCTCAGTTGAAACTCATTTCTGGTCCATTCCCAAAAGTAGTTAAAGTTATACTGCCACAGCTGTCTTTTAGGGGTTTTTGTTTGATTGATTGGAGGGTTTTTTTATTATTCCATTCAGAATGTCATGTACCTTGATCTAATACCTTGGCTTCATCTTTTTACAAATCCAGTTCTCTCAGAGAGCCCTGTTAAAATGGATTAAGGACGCTTTTATAGGTCTGTAATAACTAAACACTGTGCATTAAAAGCAGTATTTAGGCATATATTACTACAAAATTAAATATATTATCCATGAAAATGTATTACTTAAGCTGAGAAATATGTTATCCATGAAAGTGTATTACTTACACCAAATACATGCATTCTCTTTGCGTTTCCACTAAAATAGTTACATCTCTCTCTGCTGCCATTTACAGACACTATATTTTTAGATCTGTTTTCAATGGAGCAAACACACATATCATAAAAATAACATGCAGGCATAAAGTTGCATTCTTGCTATATTTGATGAGAAAATGTAGTCATGAAGTCTGTTTTGTATTTAAAACATGATTTCACACATTACTAAAACTTAAAATTTAAGAAAAATGTACCAGTTTGCAGTGAATATCAGGAAGTACCCAACTGTGGAGACAGCTTTTTTTGTCTAGCAAAAGTTTATAAGACTCCACTTCTCAGATAATCAACCTCACGATAAGGAAACCCAAAGTACTATTTGCTGGAAAATAACAATTAATTTCTGCTTTGCATTGGGTCATCTCCTTATTTACAAAGGACTGAAATTGTATAACAGGACAATGATAACTGTTCATACCTGGAGCAAAGAGGAATCAGAGCAACAGTGATTAGCCTGGACCTCACTATAAATTCTCTGTCTAAATAGACAGGTAATGTTCCAAAAAATGATATGCTTTGATATTCATGAATGTCTGGAACTCTCAATCGAATTTAATCTTTAAAAAAGATTTAATAAGATAAGAAGGGCTTTCTTGTTTCCCACGTGTAGGTTCTCCTTCATAGGATTTTATAGTTTATGCAGATTGTTTATGAGAATATTTCATTAATTTTCACTCTTCCTGGTATATGTTTCTATTTCTAAGATCCAGTATATTTTATCACTTTTCTTCTTTACTCAAATCTGCTTTTCTTAATTCTCATGCTCTGGGATGGTTTTTTCCCTTTACTTTATTCCAACAGTAGCCATCACTAGAAGTGTTCTTTGACATCTGCTAGACCACAGAATAACAGTTTTAGGCAAACTGTAATTCCCATTACTTGAGAAATCTAAAACAACCTGAAGCCAACAATCAGTGTGTATGGAGTAACACGTGTATCACCAAGGTCTAGATGCAAGAACTTTTGAAATCCTTTCAAACCCTGACCTCATTTGGCTAATTTCTGAATGACTGATTTAGCTCCTGGAGAAGGATTATAGCAAAAAGAGGAAAATCTCACTTTTTTGTTATATCTCCCTGTTTTGATTTGTTTTGTTTTCTTTCAGGATATAAAACTAGAAGGTAAGCCTAACTATTTTACAAAACAGCTTTGAAGTTTTGCTCAGTTCACCTCTATTCTTAGATGTGATTTATTATCTGTCTGCCAGCAAAGATTAAAATACAAAATGTTAAACTCACCTGTATTTTACAGGGCATGAAATAAAGAAGCTTATCATGAGAAAAAAATTACAACTTAATGCCCAGCCAACAATCACTTGGCCTAATACTTATCTAATACATGCTGGAGAGTACTCTGAGGTAGGTGTGGGGGGGTTGTTGGATTTTTGGGGGGAGGTGGGGTTATTGTGGGGGTTTTTTTCTTTCCTCTATTTGGTCTAAGTGACATTTGCAAAAAAGTGGGTCTGTTCCTGTACCTGTAAAAGTTAACAAGAGTTTTGTCACTCTTACTAAAGTGAGTAGATGCAAGCTAAGGTGTAGGAGAAAAAAAAAAAAGTGAAATCCTTTATTATACTTGTCTGGAATGCTATAATATTCATTTTAACCTTACCTCCTATGAGTAATGGAAAGATTATACTTAGAATTTAGGCCTTCTTACTGGGACAATTTACCTTCACTTTTTTTCATACTGGCCCCTTGTTTCTAATAAGGTATGGTTTAGATAGCTAAGTAGTAAATGGCCATGTTAACCCTCGAATTTTTTGAACTTAAAGAACTAGATTTTGATTTTGATAGCTAAAGGGGAATTCAAACTTCCATTAGAAACTGAAGGCTGGAAGAATGCTTCAGGTTAATGATAATTTTATTGATGAATCTTTCTAAATTGTTATTTTTTGATTAACTGCTTGTCCATTTACTAAAGCAGCTACAATACTTTCTAGAATCACAAGTTTTTTAATATTAATAACACAGATGTTAGAGCTAGGAGAAGCTAATTGCAAGTTACTATTTGCAAGTATGAATTAAAAATCCAAATAGCTGGAGTGTTTGGTCATGATATTGTACCTCTGGGTTTGAATATTCTCAATTATTCACCAAAAGACATTTGTAGCAACACTTCAAAAATTTCTAGCCCTTAGGAATTCCCATATTTGTCTCAAATGCAGTGTATTTATGCAATAATTCAGCAGGTCTTCATTCATCAACATTCACTACTGGTTATTCATTACTTGCCTATTTTCAAAGTTGCAGCTATTAAGATATGCAGCTAAGAGCTATGCCAGGTGACTGATGAGACCAATTACTTACATCAAGACTAAATAACAAATAAACAATGAAAATGAACTAAAATACATAAGAAGCCAAGAAATATTTACAGAAAATAGAATGCAAATAGAAAAATAATTTTGACTATTAACATATTACTGCCTTAGAGAGGGAAGTATGTATGTATATCATATGGATACTCAGAAGTGCATATGTAAGTGTATAAGTACAGAGGAAAATTACCAAACCCCACAAACTTTGAAACTCAGCTAAGCTGAGTACAAAGCTAAATGTATACTGGCATTCAAGGACTGAAGAAGGAGAAAAAAGGTCTCATTATGGCAGATTCTATTCATATGAAGCTTTTTAAAGTGCAATAGAACATTTGAATTTGCACAACCTCAAGGTCCTTGAAAATGACACTTATTTTCAAATTAATTACAGCAGAAAAGTTTGGTTATATGCATAATGATCTCTTATCTAGTCAGACCAGAAGTTAATGTGCCTTATTATTAATAATATATGAATAATCTATCCAACTTTGTTCATTAAGGGTTTGAAAAGTCCACTTCAGTTTTCAGATGCAAGTTGGTAAGGGCTGCAGAATGTCAGATGTGGATCAGCTGAAGATAGCCGAGATGAGACAGTTTAAAGATAATTAGGGGTAGAGAAGCATGACTTCCGAAGATGTAGCAAATTGAATCTGTTAATCTAGAGCACTAAAAGGAAACCCAATTTTTTACATATGTGAAATACAATGGAACAAAGGAAAGAAATAAACCAGTTGGTATGTCCGAAAAGACAAGATCTGCCACTTGAAAGATTTAGCTTAGCTGTTCTGGAAAAAGCTTCTAAAGATGAGTATAATTATATGCAGGGGAAAGATTGCACGGGGAACTCATGTAATCACTATTTTTCTTTTAAATCACATTCTGTTGCATTATTTACTTTTAAAAGGCAAGTTAAGATGATAATGAAAATAAAACATAAATGCAGAAAACTAACATTTATTTGGAATCAAAATATCTGACTATTGAAATGATTCAAAGAAAGGTAAATAAGATGATTCAGAGAAAAGTCAGCCACATCCTTGGAAATGCAGCTTGAGGCTTCTTAACTTCTTGAGATTGTCTATACTCTGTAGATATAAAACAGAATCCTACAAAGAAGACTGACTGGAAGGTGGCTCAGATAACATCTGCTGTAATCAGTAAGATTTCAATTTGAACTCAGGGATACTTGTGGATTGAGAAACAGAAGGAACAGAAATCTGTAAATGGCCCATGAATGCAACTTTTAAAGGACACTTTAAAATAATTTCTACACGTTTGAGTGTCAGCGTAAAGAGAAGGTTATATTTTCTGAGAGTTAGTCAGTTGCTAGTTGACTTCTATGCCATGAAAATTTTTTGTATTATATAAATATTCTATATTAGTTATTTAATTTTCCTCCTGTGTACACTGAGAGTTTGAGTTGGGTAAATTTAAAGGTCTCTCACTAGGCAGACACAATACATTTAAGGGTTAAGGTTCCCTTTTGATAACTTTTAAAAAGATTATATTCTTTTTCAATACAATGGAAAAAAAGATCAGTGGTGTAGAAGAAAATATTTGAGATAAAAAATTGTCTGGATCACGACTCATAATGAGGCAAGCACCTGATTTTCCTTTTACTTTGATGATTTTCCCAAAGTAATGGTAACTGCAGTATGACCTGAGCACTCAGATAATAAACACAAATGAAAAGAGGGAAAAGACACAATAAAAAAGGACATTTGCCACCCAGCTAAACTACAGCAATTTAACAAGAGAATAGGTCCTCTTTCTGTTCAGATATCTTAAAAGAAAACAAAAATTCCAAATGGATGATTCCAGTGAGTGTAAGGAAAAGAGGGACTAACTCCTTAGCTGTGTAGGATCATTGGTCTTAGAGCACAATTGCAGAGGAACAGCCTCAGATAAAAGAATAAAGTCAGTCTCTGCAATATGGACTGATAATATATTTCTGCTGGGGTAGCACAAGACCTCTATAGAATAGTTCAGCTAAGAAGCTGGAGCTTTTAATGCCAGAATAGCTTGTCTGCTGCTCCCTCAGAGAAAAAAAGGGCCAGAGGATACTAAACTGAACTGAAAACAGTACCTGATATGAAGTATATAGCTCATAGTTATCTGTTCAAAATGATGTGTGTGGTGTGAATCTATGATGAACCCAAATCCCTTTTCCATACAGGTAGTATTAAATAAGTTTTCTAAGAACTTTCACTGGCAATTTAGGAAATGCCCTTATTTTGCTGTTTGCAAAGATAAATTAGTGGTAAGATCTGAACTGGAAATATTTTGTTTAATGAAGAGGCAACTTTATTTACTTTTTATGATAGACCCTACATTTTAATAACTTGAGGTGTTGGTAGATATAGATGTTTGGGGGAGGACAAAAATGCAAACATATATGCCTATAAGAAGGGGACATCCACCACCTCAAGAAAAGGCAAGCTTATAATGCTTTTTAAAGGGGTCATTCCACAGTTTGGCTTTAAGATCTAAATTGGTGTCCTATAGAGTATTAGTATGTCTTCTCTATGCTCTTCTGTGCATTATGTTCCAAGACTGTCATGTCATTGTGTTCTTTCAGGAACAAGTCAAGGAATAGTGGCCAGTTGGCTAAAGTCTGCCCTTTTATATACCTGTGCAGGCTCACAGAACTGAAGAGTCATGTGAGAAATGTATTTTGCTGAAACTGGAAAGAACAATTTATTTCTCTTTAATACAGCCAAATATTTTTCCCATGGAGTAATGGTCCTTCACACTTTTTCTATATATAAACTGTATGTTAAAGGCACTGTCCAGCTTTAAATTATGGAATATAGCTCCCTCATCTGTTCAATTCAGTACATTAAAATATGCCCAAAGCCAAATAAGTTTATGCTCAGTAGTGTATCTTCCCTTTTTTCCCCAAAGGTTTTGCCAGCTTGAAGTCATATTTCTAATGTACACTGGTAGAGTAGTTCAATTTCTGTGATTTGTATTCTGTATTCTCAATTTTTCTGCAAGATATTTATAATGATAGGATTAAATGTGATCATCACAGAAATCAAACCGAAATGAAAGTTTTTTTGATGTGTTTCACAGCTTTAAAAACCAAGAAACTTGGAAAACCGAATGCTTTACTTGTCCTGTTTCATATATTTTCTTTATTTTCTTATTTGCTTCTAAGTGCTACCTGCTGAACTGGCAGAGCTTGGCAGCCTTGACTCTCTGTAGAAGAGTTTCGATGTAAATAGCTGCAGTACAGACTTATCCATCTATGTCATACACCTTGGTCCTTGTCCCTCAATATTCATCCACAGTACTCATTTCATTGTTTGGTATGTAATTAAAAAGTGTCAATAACTGTGCTAAAAGGCACCTACTGTGAAGACGTTCTTGTGTGTGTATTGCTGACTTGAATACACATAATGAAAATCATCTCATGGGCCACCAAAGTAATTTTGTTGTCGTCTATGTTACTACTCTAACATTAATGATCTTTTATTGGAAGCAAAAATGCTTTATTATGACCCTTTTATTGGAATATAAATACTGAGAAAGTCCATCTCCAGCTATTAATCTTTCTGTTTAGTACATTATAAAATATAGCATAGTGGTGAATATATTACAAATGTTCTTTTCTTTCACTGAGATCTTCCTGACTGTCAAACTTAACACTATCATTTCAGCTTTTATCAATGCTGCTCCTGAACAAATAATTCTGAAAATAATTCGAAAAATTTTAGCTATATGCCACCCAACAAAACCAAACCATCAATTAGCATCGCGCTAAAGCATACCGATTGCAAACTTAATTTTCTTACACGGTGCTTACATTTAGAGAGAGAAAAATATCTTGTGTTGTATGCTGTACCATAGCAATATCACAAGTGCCTTCCATTCAGAAAAGCCAATGGTGAGGAATTAAGACTTTCTTAAATTATGAATAGTGGGCCCTTGATCTGAACTGTTTGCAATTTTTATGTATTAAAACTATGTACTCTACAGTTGTCTTCATGTCTAGTTGCAGTAGTACGAGAAAAGTAATGAAATATATTGATATACCAAATAATGACATTTGGATGACCCAATGTTCCCAAAACTCTTTACTCAATTATCTTCACTTCTGTGATTTTGAGTGCTGGCAGTCCTTGCTGTCCCTGCTCTCGTAAACGCTCTTGCAACATAACTATGACTTAAATGTTGAGTGTCAGTTTGGCCCTTTGTACTTCACCTGTGGGCAAATCAAAAGCAGAAACACCAGATTTTTCTCTTTGCTTACATTACTAAAGAAATAAAAGCATCAAGTGCCTATACAGCCAGGGTGTGATAAATGATGACAGAATAATAAAATCAATCTCCTCTCCCTGTACCTCACTGATGAAGAAAAGGTCCTTTCGAAAGGCCAGGAGCAGGGGTAGGAAGTTAAGAGCAGTTGCATTTCTGACCTAAATATGAAGCTACGTGGTTCTATGTAGTTTACAGTAATCAATTATGTCGATTGGTGTTATGTTTAATAGTTTTCCTACACTGGGTAAGCATGAAACTGACTCTGAGCTAGTAGTGGTTGTGTGGGTCTTTCTGTCTCAGATCTTGTAGATTCAGAGAACCCTATGTTTTATTTTCACTTTTTCTTTCACTGAAGTGAAACCTGCATGGCTGCAACTCTGCAAAATCTTGTTGATGTCTGTGGGGTTTGTTTTCTGGCAAGCACTTCTTTTAATCCTGTGTTTAATTCATTCTTCCCTCATCCCAAAATAGTCTCAACAAGATAACAGAAGATCTCAGAACTTGAGTCTAAACATGCTGTGACAGGCCATTGAGATGGTCCAGAACACAAATGAAGGAAAGCTTTTATTTGGTAGCCATTAAAAACAGGTGTGTCCAGCATATCTGAAAAATGATTGATGAAATTCAGAAAGCTATTCTGTTATGTTAAACTCTAACAAGAAATTAAATTTCTTTTCCAGGCTTTGGAGTTGAATGGGTCATTGCTATTTCCAAGAGTGACGGTTCCAAAAGTCTTTCACGCAACATGGGTTATAACATTAGATTATCTGAACACAGTTAGATATGCTAGCATTTTGCATTTTATTCATGTGTACCTTAAGTTCCCAAAGCAGAGTCCCCACTGTCCTGAAGGCCATGTTAGCTGAATGAATGTGATTGATTATTCTAGTTATATTGGACAAAGTACAGTTTTATGACATTTAACATAGGTGGAATGTTGGTGTGTGTGCCATTGAATAATAAGTTTAAATACAGTTTGCTGAACCAGCTTTTGGAGTAGCTTTTAAAACCTGTCATTGACCGGCAAGAATAAAATGTCAATTATTACATTATTAACCCTTTCATAATGTAACACATTATAAGGCACAAAGAGGCATTCAAATTTTATTGTTTTATTCTTTCATCCTGCTCCTTTAAATTCTAGTTACGTGATAAATGTTCACGCTCTAGTTTGCATAAAACAAAGCTCAGTTTCAATATTTTAGCCAATTGCAACATCTGCCCTACAAGGTTTTTCCCTTTTATATACAGGCTTCCCTGAAGATATAAATATGGTCTTCCTAATAAACACATTTAAAATGTCTCCTGAGAGAGAAGCTTCCATAGAGAGATTAGGTTGTGGCATTACAAGACTCACTAAAAATGTCTGATTTACCTCAGAGTAAGAGATGGAGCTCATCATGACTTTAATACAAACCTAGCACCAAAAGGAGTGTAAATAAGAGTAGAATGTGGTTCCTGATCTTTTCACAGTAATAATGCCTTAAAACTAGAAATGCATGAGAATCTCCTTAACATAATGAGGCATTTTTGTGAGCAATGTTCCCATGAGACCAGGGAAGTGGGTGCACAGACAAGCCATTCTGTCTGTCAGTATATCAAGGGGACATCCTGTCTTTTCAGCTGAGGTGATCTTTTAGGATACTTATCATGCAAGCAAAATATGTGAAAGTAAACTGTAAAAAGTACTAGATCTTTTGATTTTTAAAAATAAATGTTTCCTTGGTACTGTAGTCTGCTATAGTATGACAGGACAAATGTTAGGAAACTCCTGAGAAGCTCAGTTAATGTATATACTACTTTCTAGTTTGGAATAATATTAATGTCTTGGTGGTTTGGTGAAAACATACTACTGTTTTATGTTTGACTTTAAGTGAATCTTTGGCCACTATCAAACTTCCTGATCGAGCCAAAGCATCATCAAAGCCTCTGTGATCTGTTTGGTTGGCCAGTCACAGAGTGTGAATGGGAGAGAGACTGGTCACCTAGGCACTGTAAGTTTCACTGTAGGAAGCTGTTGTGTATTTTGTAAGTCTGGACAAGAAGGTATTAGAATAATGAATAAGAATAAAAGACATAATGGTCTGTTTGGGAGGAACAGAAGTTTTGGTGCCATAAGTTCCCTAAGTTGGGTACAGTTTACAGCACCAAAAGCAGCGATGCAAAGTTTAAGGCTTTTCCTTTATGGTTATGCTACTTCTCTATATGCACTCTATATGTCTGTATTCATTCTGTGTGCGTTTGAAACATGTCTTATTTTTAGAGAACTTGCTGATATACAGTCTAAAATTATAAATGTGTCTCACTGAAAAGCAAGCTTCGATACCTAGCTAGAGCTGCCATCGCTGATGTCATGCTCAGAAGAGGTGACTGGTGGTTGTGTGTTCACAGATCACAAAGCTGAAGCCACACATATGAATCTCTTAACTGTTTTTGAGGTGTGGGGCTTCATAACCTTAGTGTTCTCCATAAACTCAGTGTTCTCTTAAGTAACATTTCTGTAATGTAGAACAGACCCAGATCTGTTCTAAATTCAAGATGGTGACAGAGAAGGTAATACTCTCTAATTAATAGGGTCATTAAAATCATGGTCTATTTTATTTTTTTCTATACAGAAAAATGCTATTTACATATGTGTTATAGTTAAGTACAAAGTCAATCTTTATCATTTTTATTCTAGGTGAAGGTACTCTGTGATAGTATTTGGCTGTATCATAGACATGATAAAACCAAAGATTTTAAGAATGGCAGCAGAAACCTGAATGCAAACACTAACTCTGATTCCACTTTGCCATTGAATACTACTCTAAGGGAAATTTTAGAAGAGTTTCTCAGCCTACAAAGATTTCTCAGGAAAGTGACTATTTGAAAGCCTAAGCATGAAATTAATTTCGTCAGACCCCTAGCAGTATTATATACTACCCATGTGGTCACTTAGCTCAGGAGAATAGTAATAGAAAATTGGTGCATTCACTTCAGTTCACTAGTTCACATTGGTCAGCATGGTAATAGCACATTTTCCTAACAATTTGGTGGTTACTCGATAGACTATGTGAAATAAGTTAGATTTCTCTGTTCCTGCAGATCTATTTCATCTGGGTCTTCAAATGCACTGAAAGGATTTGAACTCAGTGTCATTTTCCGTAAGCACTGTAATTTGTTTTTAAAGGAAATAGGCCAATGATCCCTTAGATTAAATGTACTGATGCATTATAATCATAACAATTAAGCTTTTATGGTGTCCTATATTTTGTTTGGGAAGTCAGGGTGCATGTTATATATCTTGATTTTAAGAACAAACTCTTCAATGTAAGGCATTTGTAGAGCTGAATACTTTCTAGTGATGCAGGGAGACAGGCTAGGATATTGTTTGTTACACAATTGAGAACATTTTGGTTTCAGCAGCTCAAATTGCTGAAACTGATCCTGATGGTAAGGATACTTGATTATCTAAATTTTATCTTACTATTTGTTGAGAAGAAATCTCAAAGGGTTGAAGGAAATTTTGTTAAGCAATTCATGTTAAAAATCTAACTGTGGAAGCATTTTCTGTTGAACCTAGTACTGTTTAAATAAATCAGAACTAATTACATTTGAGCATGTATTTTATAAGTACCAGCAAAGGCTGGTACTTAAAGTAAGACATCCATCTACTGTTGCCTTTCATTAAAGATTAGGCATCTAATTTCTAGTTCAAGATATCAGACACAATGAATGTCTAAAAAAATCATGACTGAATACATGAGAACTTTTTGAACAATGTTGGTACAGAGGTCTCACCAACAATCATTTGATAACATCCATTTTTGTTTTGGTGCCTTCTGATAAGCAGAGACAGCTATCAAAGGTAATTCCAAAGAAGCATAATGAAAACATGTACATTGCCCAGAGTATCAGCTTTCTTAATGCCAAGTTTTGACATGGTATTAGCAGTCTTCTTACCAATAGGTCTCTCATGATGGACTGGACAGACTTTCGAATATCAGTGAAAGTGTTACCTTTTTTTTTTAGCCAGTGCAGTGTTTCTGTCTTTATGTTGGGAAAAGACGGTTCAGTAAAAAAGGCACAATTCCTCCTATGTGCTAACACTACTACAATGAAGTAACATACGGTGAACTCAGACTCTTAATATTTTTACATGAGTTTGTCACTGTCAGGAACCATCAATTGAAAGGAAACAATGAATTAAAATACTCCTTGTCAGAAACATGAAAAGATTATCTGTTCACAATGAATTAAAAGTATAATGTGGGATTTCCACTTAGCTGTGAGAATCCAATTGAGCTCATGAAATCTCTCGATCATCTTGCTCAAAGCATTATTTTCCAAGTTCATCAAAATGAGGCACATTCTTCTGATTTTTTAGCATGATTCATGCAGACATACATTTTATGTATGAAATACCTAATGTTAATCATAATAACAATCTGAATAATGTGATTATAATAACTCTAATTATATACTTTTTTTAAATTGGGTCTAGTTTTTAGGTCTATATGTTTATCAAGGATAAAAAAAAAAAAAAAGAAATGTTTCTTTTTTCTGGCTTCTTGCCAGTAAAAGCTGACACAAATACTAGCTATTGTGGATCCAGGAATGCTGTCTTGATAACGTTCAATGCTGTCTCCATTCATTGAGGAAAGAAACAAGCTTGGGGACAGAACCTAATTTGCAGACGCTGAATTTTAAAAAGAAAGCATTACAATTCACAACATGCTGTTGCCTACAGCCCATCTTCCTTTTCAAAGGATGTTTAAATTTTTTAATCCTGTTTCCCCAATTAAATTACTAGTTACTTTACTAATGTAAATATGTGCAATATGCGGAGTTAGAGCAAGTCCTGTCGCTAGATATTTTAGGACGGCTCTTGCAGAGCTGGGCCCGTTAGAAGCCTGCAGAGCTGTACGCATTTATCATCTGACAGACCCGGAGCGCGTCCTCCGCCGTTCACCTTCGCCGGCTGTATCAGCACAGATCTCCAAGCGCGTTGTCCAAAAGGGGATGAAGCGTGCGAGGAGCCCCGCGGGCGGCGCGGGGGAGGATGCTGGGCCGTGCCGTGCCGGGGAGCTTGCTCAGGGCTGCCGGGTTGCTACGGCAACCGGGGCTTTTGTTTGTACATAGGAGAGCAGCTGCCTCCCGCGCGGCCCCGCTCCGGCTGCAGCGGGGCCGGACCGGCCGCACCCACCGCCCGGGGCTGCGCGGCCGTGGCGCGGGGGCCTCTGCGGCGTGGGAGTCTGGGAGTGGGAGATTAGTTCGTAGGGACGCGTCTGATACTTGGAGAGATCAGGTCCTATCCAAAGAAACAGACTGCAGTCTGAAACAGTAGCTGTCTCTCTCTGGGTTTGTTTATTCGTGTACCAGAAGGTTTGGGTTAGTGGCTCGTCTTATTTCAAGGCAGAAAAACGTCACTAGAACTTAACCTTGAGGACCGTTCACTCCTTGGGCAGTATCACAGGTTAATAGCATAATATAATACAAAATTTCCTCATTCTGTAAACATCTCAGAAGACATCATATCTTTAATTCAACCCTTTTTACCATACCATTCACATAATTTAAGAACATATAAATAGTAAAACCCCCACTAATATTTGTTCATAAGAGATGAATATCTCCAATTGACAATGCTGTGGGCCTCGGAGAGCTATTCTTCAAGGAAGAGTTGAGGAGGGTCATCACAGAGTTGAGTGCCCGTTCATAACATGTGAACCTGTATCAGTTGCCAAAGCATGCTTTTAAGAAAATGTGAATAGATAAACACAGATTAGAAGGAGCAAAAAAATTCATAGCAAACTAGTTCTCTGCCAACACCGTCTTTTTCATCTAACAATTGTTATAAATAAATCAAAGCATTAGGGTTAGTTCAGCTGTCCTTAAAGGGCTGACAGTCATACTCATTTTGCTGAATAACCAGACTGAAAATTTGTGGACTATTTGCATGCACAATATTTGCATGTACAATATTTCCACAACTTTAACCACAGTTTCCCTAGAGACATAACATCCATGTGACCTTCACATATTTTCACCTTTTCTTCACAAAGCAGCAAAAAAAAAAGAATGTTTGTTGATTTTGCTCAATTTTAAGAGCTGGAGACAGCAGTGGGAAACTGAGGACGTGATACCGAAAGAAATACAGATTATGAATGTTTCTTTAAATAAAAGCCCTTCAAAGCCATGGTAACTTAACAGTAAATGAAAAGCCCAACCAGTAACTTTTGGGATTCTTATAATTTTCAAAAACAAAAGTAACAAGCCAAGTTAAAATGACATTAAATGTTCCCTATTATAATTTCATTACTATTACTTCTGGCAGAGGAGGATAGTGTATTCCTCTACCCAAGTGATACTGTTCCAGATATAAAAATGCTTGAGATTTCACAAATATGAAGGTAACAGCACAGTGAAAGATTAAAATTTAGCCAAGGTTTCACTTGAAAAATCCCAACTTTTATGAGTAACACATTGACTCAGATAGTCTACACACAAATGAGATAATTTCAGCTTTAAATTCTAGCCAGTTGAGACTGGCTGAGGTAGACCCTTAAAACATACTGAGGATCTCATATTGAACTCTCTCTCAAGAGGAGGAATTGAGACTGTGAAAGTCAAAACTAGTAATGTGCCAGAGGAAAAGTTATCACTCAGATATAGCTGGCTTCTGTCTTGCTCTCAATTCTTTGATGATGATTCCTGTCGCTTTGAGATTACTGGTTTCCCTGAACCTGGCTGAGTGACCAATCTTTTGTTTGCATAGAGCATGTTGGGTTTCAATAGTGCAAGATTTATATCTATTTACCCTCACAGAATGAAAGTAAAATATTATATGTTTTTAAAGTAAAAGTGTTCAAAATAGTCTGATTATACTCACTCTAGTTGTTTTATCAACCTGCTCTCACCATCTTTGTGATATACCTCCTACAATGATTTTCTAAAGATATAAGCTGATGTCAACATATCTGAAGATGATATTGTCTCAAATTTTTGCTTGTTAAAAACCTTAAAATATAAGGACTATATAGTAGGGGCTTTGTGACATGAGTGGTGCTTCATTTATGAGAACAGAAAACCTGGTCAACTAATCCAGGAAAAAAGTGGATTGAATCAACAGGTTTGTAATTTTATTTACATAAGAATTTGCTCCTAAGGGACAATCTTTTCTTATGAATGTTTAGAGTGACATTTTAATGATATTTTTAGTAATATCAGAGTCATGACTAAATTAAAAAACAGTGAACAGTCAATCAGGACAGGAGAGCTTTGAAGAGAAAGATCTGTCTTTTCTTACTGATATTCTATGGGAATTAAATTATTTTCCTTTATTACTCCATTTATTTTAATTATTACTGTACTTGGCTCTAATTTTTTAGAAATTCTCCTTTAAAATCTGTTGACTGTGTTCTTGATGTCAAAAGCCAGTTGGGGGGAAAAAAAGAGCATTTCATTTAAAACCGGAGAAAATTCATTCTGGATTATAAATTCACCAATTCTTTAGCAGCTCACTTCATTTTTCATCAAAAGAGCAGAGAATTCTCAGGGAGAATCTAATGGCCCCATCCTAACCAAGAGAGATTAGCCCAGGACATAGATTACAATGAGGTTTCACATTAATAATACTTCATTATTTTTTAGCAAAGGTATCACAGAACAGCTACCTCTATGGTCTGCAATATTCTAAATTATTAAAACCCAACAACAAGTACTGTAGTAAATTAACTAAGTTTACATCATCATCCATTATTCTTTGGTTTTAATCACAGAGATGAAATTCATTACCCTGTGAAGGGAAACACAAAGCTCACTTAAGTGGTGTACAACTGAAATGGAACTTAATCTGTAGATTAGTGGTGATTTCTTTGGGCCGTCAACCTCTACGTTAAAGGAAACTTGAAATAATTTGTTAGTTCATACTATTCCGTAATTCCTGGGGAAGGCAGATTTTCTTAGTCAGTTCTAGTGCAAAAAGCTAAATTCTTGCCCTAAAAGCTGTAGTTGGTGTGTGCTTTACACTGGAGAGAAGCCCCTTTAATGAAATATGGATTCTGGTGTTCTTCTTTGTTTTTAAACCTTATTCCCTGTATTAATTATTAATTAGCTGTACTAAAGTGGATACAGTTATATTTAGATCACAGCTGCCAGTAACTAAATTTCAAGTGGTTGTCTGGTTTCATATTTTTGTAGGATAAAATGCTGCACTCAGAGAAGTAAAAAAAAAAAAATCCCCAACCCCAAAACTCACATAAAAGTAGTTCCCATCTATTAAAGCAGGAAACTGGTACAGTGAGTGTCTGCAGAAAATAGCAGGCAAAGCAATCCCTCTTCATTTCTGGGACAGAAATGATGGGAAGAACGGAGTCACAGGGAGTCCTCAATGCTCTTATGGGAAAAAGGGAAACAAGGAAAAAAAACCCTAAACTTCCCATTGCTCTAAGGAAGAGAAAAGAAGCGTCATAATGAGTAAGAATAGCAAAGGGATTCCCTCCCTGCTCAGAGAGAAGACAGAAGGGGAAGGGAATTCCCTCTCTCCATTGGGAAAGAACAGACGGGAAGGGAATTCCCTTTGTTGCATTTATACTTTGAGCTCTAATTAATCTTGAATGTTTTGCACTTCTGTTAACATCAAAGCAATTCTGTACGTCAGGCACAACTTGCTTTCCTTGAGCAGCAGGAAGTCAGTCTTGAAATTCTTATGGAATGTATGGATTTATGTCATTACTGTCATATGGCCAGATGCAGAGTATAACTTTTACATAGAATCTATAAGGGGTGTTGGTTGCTTTAGCCTCAGGCTTGGAAAGATTTTTCTTACAGCTCAAGATTTGTTTTTCTATGATTTAATTGTCACTTCAGTTAAAGGGCAAGCAGCAGAGGTGCCAGTAGAGCAGCAAAAAGCGCCAGGAGCAACATATGGGACTGAAATTCCTTATAAAGTAAGGATCCCATGAACACAGTTGCCTGCAGGGGGAAGGTTGCATAAACAAATATTTAACAAGGAAAAACAGTGAGGTCTTTGCAGTAATCATACAAATATCCAAAAATAGATAATGAAGACACATAAAGCACACAATTTCCCTGGCGTGCTGCAGCCCATGCGCACATGCTTGAAATAGTGTGTTGGGTTATGCCTCTGTTGTAAAGATGTTTTGAGCTTTGCAGTTCTAGTGTAGGATGAGGAGGGGGCAGTGCAGGGTACTGTGACCTTCTAGGTATCCACGTGGCATCCTCACTGCTAAGCAAGGTTAGTTCTGACTAATTTTCTGAATGGTTTGATGACTGGAAAAAGTGGGAACAGATGAGATGCCATTGTGATCATATCACAAGGGAAAGGTTACAATGTTAAAAGACTGTTTTATACATATTTTATTGGTTAAAAGGTTGAATTTCTTATCCTGAAGGAACATCAGAACTTTGTTATTTCTCTTGCCTTTATCTTCTTACTTTATGTACTAAGGTAATGCTAATTAATGCCTGGATGGAAAAATCAGCTGGTACATCACCATAGATAGCAAAGAAAACTTGCATTGGCAATTTCCCAAAATTCTGCCCAATTTTGACTTCAAGTGCGTGGATGCCACAATCACTAATGGATATGGGACTTGATACAGTGAACTGGGGACCCAACCAATTTCACATGTGCATAATTTTCTGTACAATTCCTAGAAGATTCAAGTGTTATTCCACCCACAATGGACAATATCTTAAGTAACGCTTAGCACAGGTAGAACAGTTTGTTTTACTAAGATGGCCATAACTTGACTGTGGTCCTAACAATCACTGAAAAAGGACAGTAGGGCATGGACATGTTTGCTTGAAAAGACAAACTTCTAATGTATGTAGATGTGAGTAGTGAATATATTTTGACCTATTTTAATTTGTATCACCTCTGTTTGAAGAAATGTGAGGAAACCACCTGTTCACATTGCCTTTCTCCAAAATGAGGACTTCAGATAAGAATGCCAAATATATCACCCTTTGATAATCTGTCAAAACACCTTTCTTTTTTTTTTCTGATTCTGCCTGCAGAGAAACCTCTGTCTGAAAAGCTGTTCCCAGGGTAAATAAGGAAATGCATGAAAAAAATCTGGGGGAGTTACCAAGTCTGATCTTATCTTTTGTGTCACTATGTTTTAAGGCACTGAAGTTGCAGAGAAGAGAATATTTCAAAACAAAATTGTAACATTCTTTTTCTTCCCCTGACATATACCAGAAACAGATGTGTTTGTTTTTTTACTTGAAAATTTGTTGGGTTTATAGCTGATCCTAGTTGCAGAGTATGACAAGATCACTGAAAGAACTCTTGTTTTGTACTTTATCAAGCCTAAGCTTAAATACATAAAAAAGAAAGAGCTTTCTAGAGTTTCATTAAACATTTATAAATGTTGTAGCAGTTCGCTAAATTAAATTTATTTTTACACATGGAAGTATATTTCACTGCAGTATTTGTAAAATAAACTTGTGGCCCATTGAAGAGATCATATCTTACATGTTTTAAACAATACTCCTCCTACTCCTACTAGGTTCAGGGAAGAATGGATGAGGGAAAGAGAAAACAACCTCTGTGACCAAAAATAGTATCCACTGATGCTGAAGTTGGGGCTAAGTAAGCATAAAAACTTTTCTAAATATCTCCCAAATGACCCCCGCAAGGTAGTTTAACCATTCATATGATCAGTCAATAATTTAAGTTTTGAAATTGGGTCAGTGTAATGTTGAGACCATGGGAGGAATACCCACGATCCTGCTAAAAGAAAATGGGTGATTAACACAAAAGGAAAAGTAATGTGGGAACAGCAAACACATAGGAATAGTTATAGGAGGAGCAACACAGTTCAAAGTGCAATTTGTGCACCTTCAACAGGAAAGCAATGACAAGAAGCGTACCACAGGACTAACTCTTCTGCCACTTCATTTATGGAAAGCCACTTGCTGTGAAATAGTTGGGATCTGAAAGGTGAAGTTTGCTACACATAGATGCTGAAAAGCTGTTTACAAGGAAACAGTATGGCACAACAGCCTGGAACCAGTCTTCTCACACCCACCCTCAAGTGCTATTTACAAGCAATTCACCCACTGCAATATGGTTATTTGAATGTAACAGAGGACATGGGAAATGTGTATTTTGCTAGAGAAGAGTGGCATTGCCAGGTTGCATTAAAAGAATGTTAATAGTACAGAAAGCAGATCAGAACAACCCTCTGAATTGAATGAAAATAGTCTAAATTGAATGAAAATAGTCTAAACTCTCTGAAGAACCCAGCCTACTGGCCCTACAGGGTTCTAAGTGCTGGCAGAGCTCAAATCTTTCATTAACACTGTGATATCTCAGTATTTACTGTATTATTTGCCGAGTTTTTGGGAACTTCAACTGTGATGCAAGGCTTCTGTTACTCAGGGTGAAGGTGGTACAAGGGATGAATTCACCAGCGTTAAACTACATATTATGGGAAAGGCAAACTATCTCATGGAACAATACACAGATGAAAGGGAAAACTGCAGATACAGTATGTGATTATCAAAATTCATCAGCTGTATTTGAGAAAATGCATTTGGTTAATTTACTGTCCTCTAACTAAAAGCTTTTGGAAATAAAGTTAGATTTTGCATTTTGAGTTTCATTGTGTTTAGATTGCCACAAATTTGTGGCTTACCTCCCAAGGTCTCTGTCTTGAGATGGTTATTATTGATGTTGGTGTTGAAAAAGAAAATACTCATGCCCATTCATTAAAAATGTTCTCAGTGACTCTAGCAAAGACCACAGGCTGTTATGCCAGTTGTTTAATGTAGAATTCTTTGCCCATTTTTCAATCATTAAAGGTCTATAATCAAGAGAAGAGAGAGGAAAAAAGAGAGAATAAATTTTTGAAAGCACATAAATTTAAGAAAATATCTTCAGTTTGCTAGAAAGCCAAGTTTTATATATGCAAAGCTACTGCTGGATAATCAGGGAATATTATTAACACTTGAGCAAGGGAGAAGACTTTTGGAGAGTAAGAATACTTTGACTATATTTTTCTATCTAGTTAAGAGGAATCAGATAAGCCAAGGTAATAAACAAAAGTTAGCAGAGATTCTTGGACGGCAGGTATCAAGCAAAGTTTAGTAGATGTGCTACAGTTATTACTCTTTATGCTTCTGGATGCTTTTACAAAGCGTTTGTCCTGAGGCCCTTTCCACATGAGTTCCAATGTGCTAAAAGCTGTCAGATTTTCCCTTCCAATTCTGTATATGTAACTTCACCCTAGCACAAAGGGCTGATGAGCCCAATAATGTACTAGTGTGTCACAGTCCTACAATTCTTGCTTTGTTCTTTGATTTTATCAGCCAGCCTCCCAAAATATCAGGAAAATACAAATGTGCTTTTTTTTTGTATTTTCTTATCAGCTGATCTTTGTGCATGGCTATGCCCAACCATATACTTAAGTAAAAGTTGAAAAAAGCATTCGTGTAGTTCAGAAGCCATATTCCTTGATATAGACAGAAATGGCTTGTAAGAATCATTTGGATACCTCTTAAATACTCAGGAACAAAATACTGGCAACATTGCCATATTATGAAACATACAATTAGGTAGTAATCTGCTTTCTTTTTATATAATTTTTTATGTGGCACGGAAGCAGTAATCCTCTGGCTGTGATAGGATATTTGGTGTCTCTTGTGCTTGATGTTGCATAATGTGGAATGGAAAATATAAAAGATCAGAGATATGTCCAAGGTTAAGGCATGTGAGAATAATGTTTCAGAGTCTAGGCTTCAAATAAAGAATGAAAATGAGCTGGTGTATCTAAGTTGGCAAATGAGGAAAACATAGCTAAAACTAGGTCTCCTGTATAAGTTGGCAGAATAAATAAATTTTCTGGCTTAACTCAGTAAATACTGTTTGAGAATTAGAGGAATAATTTTTTTTTTTTTTAAATATTCCCCTTATTACCCGAGTCAAATATTTTCAGTCCCTTCCAAATGGATTAGTGAAGACTGGCAGGGAGAAACAGAAATTTCCAATTAAGTCTAACAGGGAAAGTTCACCCACTTTATTCAGTCCACTTCAAGGGGGTTCATGGAAAATAATAAAAAATAATAATAATTTAAAAAATTCTAGAGGGACATGTTTTGATAGAAAGTTTGATACTGCAGTGCATGGCAAGATTTGAGGCAATGGTACATTTCACAGTTACATAAATGTCTTTCAAAAGTACCTGGGAATGTTTTTTAAAACATTAGGAACACTGAAACTGAAAAAAAATGTATCCGACAGCAAATTATAGTTTAAAAAATTTAAGTATTATGAATCATAAATCTGTTGATACCAAGAGGAAAAATGCATAAATGTCAACATGGTTTTTAGCAAAACACTTAAGACAAAAAATTCATTATATTCCCTTCCTATTAATGCTGTTGTTAATGGTGGTGACACAGATGAGAAGTTATGTGGCAATATCCTTAGGAGATGACAGGGAACCTTCCAAACATAACTGTCATGATAAATCACTAATTTCTAACTTTCCACTTTTTCAGATATAATGTTATGTTTCTAAATAGCTTGTTTATTTGTTTTGGTTTTTGATTTGGTGTAACTAGATTTTGTTGGTTTGTTGTGTGTTTGTTTGTTTTCCTTTCCAGATATCTGACATTTTGACTAAGTTCTAGGAAAAAATCTCAATGTCATAAGTAACATCTGGATGGGCATGATCCAGCACTCCAACAAGCAATGAGAAGCAAGAAGTGACTAAGCGAAGAACTGCTCTTTTTATCTAGTGTTTGCCCTGCAGTTCCTGGCTGAGTGCCTCGCCCCCACTTCACCATGTTGCTATAATTCACTATCAGCCATCTTTAATTTATCCTGTGCTGCGCCTCAGTGACGGCAACTGATACCAGGTCTGTCTGGGACTTCAGTGGTGTTCAATTGTTTTGCTGCATTTTGTTTTACTAATGGATTTGTCTTTCCTGCTAAATTTGTCAATGGCTTTAAATGTGAAAGTTCCACAGATACTGTGCATCAAAAAGGCTTTTATTGTGCTTTGTGCTTGCTAGCCAATAATCCCTGCGTTCCCTGTAACAGGCCCTCACCAGTGCCTTCCTATCTGGCTGATTTTTCAGATAGACTCTGTTTCATATCTGAGTTTCCTCACTGTATTTATTCTAGTTTTGGTACATAAACTGGTTAAAAGTTGAACAGAAAACAAAATAAGAAAAAAATCAAATCTGAAGTCAAAACACAGTAGAAAACTGTGTTCTGCTTGCACATTCCCATTAAAGTCAAGGACACTGCATAAGTAGAAGGCAGTTTAGAACAGGCTTTGATCCATAACTACTGCTATTGTGCAAGGGGATTTACAACTCTTTTAGCTGCTTGGTGTAAGGGCACATGACACTTGCTTCAGTGAGAGATATCTGGTTCATTAAACTTAACAATTAGCCTCAAGAAAATCTATACATTGGATTAGTGAAATCATCTTTTGCAGATACAGAAGTGCTCATTAATTAGTAGCAGGAATAATTTGAGCTTTGCTACAATATCAGTCAGGATTAAATGTGTTATATAATTTATTCATTAGGCAACAAAATTATGCTGCAGTTAAAAGAATTTTTTTTTCTGTAACTGAACAACATAAAGGAAAATGAATCTAATGTTTTTTAAAACAGTATAAGAAATGATTATAGGTGATATAACTAGGAACTTATACCATCAAAAGGGAAGGAATGTTAGGACTTTTTGCCACAATTTCCTTGAATTGAAGCTGTCTTGAATATTTGATTAGTTCCATCTTTATATTATTTCTTTATATTTTTAGATACTAAATTATTACTCTAGCAATTTATTTTCATTGCCCACCAAATCCTTCACTGTAAGGTAAACCTAGATTCTTTTAAAAATCAGAATATGGGGAAAGTATTTCAGCAGTGCACTATACCACAAATTTACAGAAAGATACAAGTAATAACTTATCTAGTTCAAAATTAACGGGCAACATCAGCAGAGTAAAGAAGTTTGGATACTGTGAGAGGGTCACTTACATTCTGATCTTCACCTCACTAATAAGCAAAAGCAAATAGGACAATTTCAAAGCAAGGCATTTCCTTTAATTTTCTAATCCCAAAGTTAAAAGCAAGGAAGAAATGCATCAATCTCAGTTGCGGAAAGCCCTCTCCTGGCCTGTCTTTCTGACTTTTAAATACCAATCCACTAATTTAATATGTGTTTGTATGCAGTTTTTAGCCCAAGTTCTAATTCCAGTTAAACTGATGCACACACCTGGAACAATTTTAGTGGAGTTGCTGCAAAGGTCCATTCAAATCAGAGAAATGCTCACTGAAAAAGACCTACATTTGGATATATTTAATTTTGGGGTTAGATGAAGAAGAATATTTTAAAATACATTCTACCATTTGCAATAGAGTAGTCAGAACTTTGCAGGCTTTGATTGGAACTGCTGGAAAGTGCTTTTGAGCTCTTGCCTAACAGCTTGAAAGGCATTAAAAGTTTTATTCTCAGTTTATCCCGTCACAGTAAAAGGCCTAAGTGACTTGACTCTGTGTTGCATGAGACTAATCCTTTCATTAGGCCTCAGTTGTGTGTGTTTCCTCACCTAACAAAGTCTTTTATGAAACAGTTTTTGAGGAAATTTAAAAGAAGAACTGTGAATAGATTTGTTCAAGACAAGTAATTTTAATGACAACTGTAGCTTAGTAAGGATGAGTGAGGAACCAAACTTCTCCATGGATGTAGATTTGCTGTTTGTTATTCCTCTGATCTTCCTGACTGCCTGCTGGCATAACATCCTGAACACTTTGCATTTACAATCCTCATATCTAAAGACCTAGTTAAAAAGTATTGGTAAGGATTAGGAAGAAAACAAAGACAGTTAAGTCAGGAGTTGAACTACGTGTTTTTGTGCATGTGTATAAATGTGTTATATCTACAGACTTTTCAAGCACTGCTTTGTCCTATGTCAGGGCTATATCAGAGACTACTCTGACTCTCAGAGCTGTCAGAAACCTGGTATCCAGCTGTACAAACTCTTTCCACCTCCCCTTTTTGGCCAGCACTTCCTACATGCGTAATACAAGATGCTTATACAGAATCAGGCCAGCTGTGTTGTCCTAAGGGTTCCTGTCAATTATAACAGCATTAAAAATGGCTTTATAATTTTATTTTTTTGCCAAATATGTTGGAGAAAAAGGTTACTGCATTTATTTTTGTTGCATGCAGATCTTCAAAAGCAGAAATACTATCAGGCTGTTTGTTTTGGTATTGTAATATATATATAATTACAGTCGTATATATCACTTAAGTGAAAAATGTTTCTAAGGATCAATGTAAGAAGCTCTTATATTAAATATGTGAAATTTATAACAAAAAAAATAGTAAATAAAAAACAAAACCAGAAACTATTTATGACTTTGGATTGATTTGGAGAAATTTTCAGTCAAAGATAGTAGATGTGAATTTTAAAAGGTTAGTACATTTTCTTGAGACAGCTCTATGGTGTGCAATTTCATATTATCATATAAGCACCTGAGTGGTTAATGCTTAACAGATATCCAGAGGTACTAGGGTGTTTCTCCCTTACTAATGCTGTGTGTATCTGAGAGCTTTTGTGTATGGCTTCTACTTGTGGGGCAGCTTCCAAGAAGGAGTGATGATGAGTGTTGCCCATTCTAGCGTTTGTGAGAAACAGCACCAATTTGTGGGGCTACTTCATAGGGTATTCTGGGCCCTTTATGTTCTAACACCATGAAATAAGCCACTATGATATCTGTAGCCTTAGTCAAAAATGCATTTTGCAGCCATGTCTCTTATTTTCATTTGGATGCTGGGACGCAGAGCCAAATTATACCTCTAGATTTAAGTAGCTGGTAGTAGAATTCAAACCAGTCACCTTTACTACAAATGGAGTGTTATTAGCCACATACTACAACTGAAGTTCTAGAATAACACGTTAGTTATGCCATTCACATGAATATTTAGCTCTGTAAGGAGGGCTGCTACGTTTTAAAAGAAGTATTAAATTAAATATTAGTAATGCAATTTCAATATGATGATTAGTATCTCTTAAGCTTAATGGGTCTAGTCCTATTTCTGCAACAGGCTGGAAGAAATTGCCCAAGTGATGTTAAAACAGGATAAATAAGAATCCAGTGCATTGTAATTTAGTATCTATTTATCTTGTTGCAGCAATGCAACAACTATTTTTAAGAGGAAAAAAATACGTAATGCAGTATATCTTAGTCTTTGAATTTTCTTTCTGTGCTATTTAGACCCTTGATTATTTTTATATTGTATGATTATGTCTATAAAATTCCAATCATTTGTGTCATATTCCTACTATTTGTGCTACAACAGTATGTATTTTACAGCATAATTCAAAGTAGAGTGAATGCCTTTATGGTTGAGCTCACAGTAGGTTTCTAAGCTGGCCAGGAAACCATGAGTTCGAGTCCCACACCAAGACTTGGACAGAAACCCAGAAGTGATACCGCAATGCAGTATTAGAGATAATACTGCATTTGATGTTCATTCTTTAGGATAAAATGTTATGCTTGTGTTTGCTTCATTAACCTTGAGTGGTGGTTTTGTGGAAGTGGTTCAAAATGATGCTTTTAAAAAGGAACTCATAATAACCCTATTTCCTGGTCAGCTGTCATTTCTCCTCCTACTCAATATTTAAAAATTCTCTTACAAGCTGTTTGTGAGCACACAGTAGTTGTTCTTTTACACATCCGATAGGTATGTCCCTATTTTGGGAAGTACTCAGAGATGAGGATAAATGTATCAGGTCACATTCTGGTTTTGCACTTCCAGCACTCTCTCTGGGCTGTAGAGTTTTTAAGAAAAAATGTGCACTGAAGTGACTGTAGAAAGAGTTTTGGTGATCTGGGGCACTGCAGTAAAAGTCCTGCCATCTTTGAAACTGGTACAACACCGTGTCAATAAATAGGGAAGCTTGTATTACCATCCACCAACTCTTTGCATAAGGATACAAAGGGTAAAGATTCTTGAATTTTCCATCTACTCATTTTACATGAGTGGAAGACTGGAAAAACAATTAACATGTATATAGGTAACTAGTTAGATTGCATTCTTATCCCTAAGGTATCCCTCATACAGACCATGTTCTCAATTTGCTGTCTGCTCAACTTCCACCAGCTTCTTGTTTGCCTAAGTATGACATAAAATATTTTTATCCAATGAATTTAAAGCATAATAGATAGGTTATCTCTAAGAAAATTGATATCTGGAACTACAATTTACCATGTTTTAGTTGTTAGTGAAAAATTGTGTCTGAAATTTTGTAATAAGAAGGATATTTGCAAAAATCGATTATTTTATACTTTCCAAAAAATTCCTGTTCTTGGAAGTTCTGATGAAAAGCTGCTCTATAGGAGTATGTGCTCAGTCTTTGGTTTCTGTATATAACCTTGAAACAAGTACCACAGCTGATCATGACTTAACTATTGGTCTGGACTTGTTCTGTTTCTGCTGCTCATTGGTAAAAGCTCTGCAAGGACCAATTAATGTCTTCAGTATTTTTTAAAAAGTCAGAGATTTTTCCTGAGATGCTTCTTCTCTGATAGACTAATTTACACTGTGCTTGAGAGCATAGAGTTAAGGGGCAGTGGCAGAAATACTGCTTTAAGCAACAAAAACTAGTTTTACAATGGGAATTGTAATCCAGTTTTCCATGAAACTATCAAATATATAACGTTTGCCCTGTGTTAGCCTGTATGGCTCTACAATTAGGAAAATCTTGGTGTTTCTGGTCGGGATTTAAATGAAAAGGCAACTAAACAAATGACAAGAGGAGAGCATTAAACAGAGAGAGGGAACCAGAAAAAGTAGTTACAAATTACTCTCCTGCTTGCAGTACTAACAATACCTTTAGAAATATTAAGGTGCCTTCACTTAGATAAACAGAAGTTTAAAAATATGGCCCAGACACTGAGGAATTATAAAACAAGAATGGTGTCTCTGGGGAAGAAAGGCAGACATGTAAGTTTTCCAAAATTTTCTAGCAGTACTTATAAATATTTTAGAACTAAACCATAATATGGTGATGGGTAGGTAAATCGTAATTTTTTTATTTGTCTGCCTGCTTTATAAATATGTACTAAGTATTAAATGAAAACACTATACATTGCTTTTTCTTGTTTTCTATGTAATAAAAAGGATACTACAGGATCTTACAGTAAGTACATCAGAGACTTATTTTATAAGTATTTTAATTTTCCCAATATAATATATTAAAAATCATATTAAGATATTATATTATGTGTAAAAAAAGGGCCAAACTCGCAACTTTTATCACTCCTTTAATTCTACATCAGCTGTTATAATTCCTGAATTTCAGAGAATCTGAACCTAAACATTTTAGAAGTTCAAAAGCTTTTTTTACCTGTTTTCCTCCACCACACACAAAAATGCTTCAATTGCTTCAGAGTGAACATTTTAAGAATATAATGTACATCTAAGGGATAACTCACTTTCAACAACATTTCAGGTTTCAAAACTGTTATACGTTTGAAACTTGAGACTTTTTAAGAATGTTTTGTTAAAGAAACTCTATTCCCATATTTTTTTTTGCTCATAGGATGTTTGGGATCAGTGTTTGAGTTAAGATAGTATTTATTCACCTTTTTGCACATTTCATAAAGCCTTATTAATTTTTGAAATTAATGAGACATACAATGGGACTAGTCACATTTTTTTCATTAAGAATTAATTAAATTAATATTTTAATATTTTAATAATATCTCTGTCTTTCTTCATTGTTTGATTGTTTTTCCAAGCCCAGAAGATCAAACATTTTTAAGTAAAAACTGATCTTAGGTCACTTTCACCTGAAATTTTTAAAATGTTAGTCATATTCACTTGCACTGGCAGACTGAAGGGAAACTTTTTGGCTTGATAGATACAGCAGCCTTCTCCATGTACTGGAATAATGGTCCCTTTTTCCTGAACTTACATTTTGGCTGCTATATTTTCTTCTGGCTTTATTGCTGTCTTCAGAGATGTTTCCACAGAAGGGCATACTTTGCTTTCAGTGCTTTTGTGGCAGCTCAGTGGGAGGGAGTCTTTGCTTTACATCCAGATAGTTGAACTCCTGTTGACTTTATTGCACTTTCATTGCAGGGCATGTGTTTCCCTATAGCTCTCTTTGCACAACATGCCTTAGGTACCCTATGGAATTATATACCTCAATTAGGTAATACCTGTATTTGAAAGAAATTTGTAAACAATACATAGCAAATTAAGCTGTATCATTGTTAACAAACAGGCAGAGATGAGACCTCTAAATGGCAACAGTCAGAACTTATTTTAACAAGTATCTGGAAATAATTTGTTTATGATGGTGATTTTAAGAGTAGCTGTTTTGTACTTGGAAGCAATTTGAAGGAAGAAATGCACTTCAGGTTACATCAAATGGAAATCTTTATTACCTTGATGAATCAAAGGAATGATAGGAAAATATAGTTAGAGATATAAAATAGACTTTTCCCAACAAATTACCCCTAAGATGAGTATGGTGAGAAGGGTTGGAAGGTCTTTTGAAGTGCTTCCATGGATTTATTCTCGGATTGTGCTGACAGGAATAGTGAAGGAAGACTGCTTGTGCTCCCAGGAGCAGTGCGAGGCTCTGACCATCTTCTAGTTTCAGAGGACTCAAAGCTTAACACTGGGTTTGAGACTCTTGAAATTGATGAGTTTTCTTAGGCCCAGGCTGCTGCAAATTTATCTTTCCATTGCCACACAACAGAACTCTAATTTTCTAAGCAGTAAGCTGAGTGCTTAGGTGTTAAGTTTACTGCCAGGTGCATTCAAAACTTCACATTCACATATACATGTATGAATCTGTGCTGCGGATTTGAGTCATGTTAGCACCTGTGTGCTGGGAACACAGCTGCACAGCCAGGGGCACCACTCAAAGTAGTTCAGGCTGATTCACAAAAACCAGCTGTGAAATTTATAGCTGATTCCCAAACCAGCTGTTAACAGGCTCTCCAGCACACCTTGCTTTAGCCTCTTCTGGAAGCTCCGTTCCTATACCAAAGATGAGGAATGGTGTCTGCTCATTATGAAAAAGATGAAGCAGGAAAGAGAAGATCCACAACTGTCCTCTAAATTGAACTGAATTTTTAGTCACTTCCCTGACTTTCATTCTTGGCCCTAGAAATCCTTGGACCTTGTTTAGTGATTGCTTCTTATGACTGGGAGAAGATGTTTGTCCACAGAGACCCTTCTGCACAGCTCCCTGGCTTCCTATAGAAGCATTTGTTACTGTTATGTGATCTTGCAAAAAGAGATACCTGAGTGTTCAACAAAAACTGTACAGACCTGGCAAACCAGTGCAGTGTAGTTAACAAAGTAAGTAAATAAGAGCCCTGGCCCAAATTACAGTATTTCTACACTGTATACGTCATAAATCAGACCTTCAGAAATATCTTATTAGGTAGCATCAAAAAATCCTGGATAATTTCTCTCCAGTTATTTTATCACTTTTTTTCCCACATTAATTACTTTAGAAAATAGATTAAATGTAGTGAAGCAAAAGCACACCAGGAAAACTTAGCACTCAAATAATCTACATACAGTATTGCATCTTATATCTTTACTCTACTACAGAAAAAAAAAATTAATCAGATTTTATCCGTTCTATAAATAGCTGTGTTTTTATCAAGGTTCAAGACAAAGAAAAACAGTTGAACCACTTTCTAAGACGGAGTCTTAACTTTCAGTCCTTTGTTCAGCCTAGTGTGTGCTTGTTTCAGTGAAGGTAGGTGAAGGAAAGGGGTTTTAGCTCACCTTCCTACTCTTCTTGTAAGCCTGCTTAAAAGACAAAACCAGCTCCAACCTCAGTTGTGACATTTGCAACAGTTCCCATGTAATCAATGTGGTAATTTTGCTGTATGGTCTGTGTTCCCTGTTCATGTTCTCTTCCCATCTGGTGAATACATTCCATTTATGATTATTTTGTGTGGCCCTTTTGCATGTTTTCTGCCTGCTTTGTCCTGGTTTTATGTACATTATAAGCCCTCTATGTTTGGAGTATCATAGTAATAAAGATGTTGTTTATTGGCAACACTAACCCTGAAGGTTTAAGTTTGAAGATGTCATTTATTTGAATTTCCGACAGCCTACAGATCTAAATTTCTTAAGGTAGAGTAAAAATGTCCAAGACAGTCTTCCTGCTTTTGAATTCAGCTATTATAAATCTGGGTACAGAGAAATTTAGCATTTGCGAAAATAATTCACTTAAAACATGACATGAAAAGTTAGAAAGGTGGAGCTTGAAAAAATATTAATTCTGTTGTCATCCCACAGTTCAGCCAAGGAAGCAAAATATTTCATGCAGTCTCATCATTTATGCTCATGTGCTTTATGTGCTTATATATTTGCTATAGCACCTAGATTTGCTTTCTTTTCTTTTGGATTGGCCTGTAATATACAGCTTCTCCAGAGGATCCTCACTCTTGAAGTCTAAACAGGGCTCCAATTCAAGTAGTACATCAAGCTTTCACTTTAATGAAGAGCCAAGCCAATTTCAAATGTAATATTGACTATATCTTTGATAAGCAGTGTTAGGCATCCAATTATATAATTATGAGTGATTACAACCACCATAGTAAATGTATTTTAAGTTATTTACTATATTTCCTATAAACTTTATTAAGCTAAAAATCATCATTGGTACCAAAGCCAATGAATATCCACAGCTGGATTTTGCTAGCTGCTCTGAAGAAAAAAATTGTGGAATAGTAGTGAATTTGTAATTTGTCCCTTCTGTGTTTCACCATATCTATGATATTTATTTTAAAGGAAACATGAAAAAGATGTGCAAATAAGCATAAGCAGCAGCAATGAAAAGACATGAATTATTTCATGTCTTGTACTTATTTCTATATTATTGTTCGAAGATATTTCTGGATGAAGAAATTATTGCTGAGTTCTACAGTTGCAGAAGATAGATCCTCTATTAAATAATAAGAAAAACACCAGTGAACTATTCAGCAAATAGGAGTTTTCACTTTCCTAAATTTGTAGCTCAGACTAGATTTCAGGAAGGATCAGTTCATATCTAGGCACAGAATGCAGGCCATTATTTCCATGCCCAATAAACAACCAAAATCAAAATCCTCACAAACAAAAAGCTAATTTAATAAACTTTTCTTGAAAATCTGGCCATGCATTGCAATGCCTGCCCTGAAGAAAAGGTGAACATATCTCATAATTTGAAAAAATTACAGGGTTAAAATTGTGGGCACCTTTCTAAAGAAAGACACTACGATTCCTCCTAACTAGCAAACCACAGAATTAACAGCTACTTGCCAGGTGTGCTCATCTGACCCATGTTCAGCATGTGATCATACCAGATGCTTTATTTGAGCTGAAAGATGATTTTAACAGAATAAAAAATGTTTTTCTATGTATTCTTGAGAATCTACATTTCCCTTCGTCTCCCCACTGAAAGCTGTAGTAATATTAAAGGTGAAGTGTGCTTTATACATGGAGCTAACTGCAAACTTCTCTGGCAGGTTTTCAAATGCTTTTCTTTCACTTGCTTAAACACAAACTTCTCAATTACTCTAAGACTGTAGCCGTGAGATTCTAAAATTTCTCAAAATAGATTTGATTTGACCACCACTGATTGAAAGCTGATACACTTGGCACAACTAAAACAGATTTTAACTTGATTCAATCCTAGTAGAGTTTTCCTTTGTACACTGCTATTGCATAAGAACATTGTCAGTTTGCTCAAAGTATTGGTAGCACAGAAGGGCAGAGACTCCAAAACCTTTTGGTTTTGGGTTTTTTGTTTGGTTTGTTTTGGATTTTTTTTTTTTGTTTTTGCTTTAGTAATTTTTTTCTTCTGCAATATATAGATATGTCCATGGCAGGTATTAATGAACTTTCTTTATGATTCTTCATTCCTTTTTAGAAAGTTTCCTTTGCAGATAATATCTCAGAGATAGCACGATAACTTTGATCCCTGATCAAAGTTCAGCATCGCAGTTCTGGTATTTTATTCTCATGAAATCTAAACCACTATCAAACTCCAACATGGGTATTCTGGAAAGCCTCTATACTGCCTAAAATATTGAAAGGAAAGCTGAATTTACCATTGCAGTCTTTGGAAAAAGCAATTTGAGGTGATGCACAGTATCCTTTAGTCAGAGGTGCTGCTTACACTTCTTGCTGCACTTCTGAAAGGCTGATTAGGCAGGGTTAATGGAGTTGTCAATCCTGTACTCAAATGGGTTTATATTTAGCATTGACACTTTAAAATAAGACCCTTCTTTTTCCCAGCCAATAGACCTGGGGCAGTTCCATGGTTGAACTCACTGGTCCGATCTCTAAAATTTCCTATGATTATCTTGGGTTCCAGGGAAAAAATGTAATTTCAAAGAATAAATATGCTATATTAGAACTGGAGTTAGTATGAAAATACTTCAGTTTCAAAATTATTGTATGTAATTTTTCACTTATAATTGCTTGCAAATATATTGTGTGTCTAAAAAAGAATGTCTTGCTGATCATTAAAACAGTGATCTGTTCAACAAAGTATCAGAAAAGCATATATTTGCAAAGCCCTCATCAAATATGTAACTATTGAATATTTTCAAGCATTTCAAATCTTGATAAAAACATAAAAGCTTTCAAGTTATTTAAAAACCTTAGAGTTGAAACTTAATTTGTTTGGGATGTTTGGTTTACATTTATTTTGTTTTAGATAAAGACCATAAATAACTGTGATGTAAACATCATTTTGGAAGTTATTTTAGCCATAAGGGAAAGTTGTTTCATAATACCTGCATGTAAAGATAACTGTATTTCTCTGCAAACAACAATATTAGAAACAAGGCTAGAAAAGCCATCCTTTTGGCTCTTCCTCACTTTTGCTCAAGCCTTGTAGGGCCAAGTATCTTCAACCATTCTTGACAAAAACAAGTCAACACCTCCAATTTTCTAGTCATGGGCAATCTGACAAGGACTATTTGGTCCAGTCCAAGAATGAGAAATTATTTGGATATTGCCATTCCTTTAAATTAAAAATAAGTTATATATCCCAGTATATATATATATATATATATATATATAGCACACTAAATTAACCCTATGCAGAAATAAAACACATACAAATAGCTACCTTGTTACAAGCACAAATGATTGCAATTAAACTGTCACTGTGTGAATCTCTCATTGATAATCTTAGAAGTAGGAATGGCTTTGCATCTGATCTGAAATAAAAACCACACTTAAATAAAAAATTACTACATAAGAAATCCTTACATAATACTATATTGCAATGCATAATCTAGATGTGTTCTCTTCTGCATCATCAAATTAATTGATGTAGGGGCAACCAGCATTGCTAATGTAATGCCAGGAACTGCTGTTGTACACCCCCAAGATACTTTTATCTGTCACATGGGAAAAAAAAGAGAGAAAAAGACACTTCTTTTAGGCAGTCAGTAGAGCAGATTTTATCTATGAACTTTTAAACATCATATTATGATGATTAAAAATAAAATCCAGCATGAAACAAGCAGATTTGTAAGTGTTAAATATGCATGCAGTATGGACAAAAATTATTTTTATAATAAAATTAAGAATTTTGTCGGTGTTTGTTTGGTCAGTGGAAGTATATCTGATGAAGCTTATCAACACCTTCAAACAGCAGTTGAACTCATCATTAATATTATTAATGATTAAATATGAATGAATTCATATTAATGAATTAAATATGCTTTGTCACATTGTGCTTATTTAGCAGTCCCTGTCTATAGATAAAAAACTGAAGGAAAATATGGAATGGGTTACAGATCTGAATAGGCTGTCAGGCCACCAGCTGAGGTGACTTAAACCAGTAGGATTATGTTTCAGGTATCTTTTCTAATATCCTCAGATAGAATCATGTCCCTAAATGATAGGTATTTATAGGGGCACAGCTTAAAAACACAGTTCTGACATCAGTGCAGTAGCACACAAGGTGCAGGATTCCTGATGCTCTGCTGCTGACACGTTATGCTCTGTGTGTTAGGGACCAGCTCTGGCAGGATGCTGAGTGCCATCAGTGCTGGCAGCCAGATGTGCTGAGCTCCTGTCAGGATGTAATTAGCACACTTCCATACTGGTTGTGGTGTTTTGCAGGGTAGGGGAAGTGTAGTTGGCACTGTCCTAAAGGAAAAGGCTGATATTTACTCTCAAAGAAAACAGCAGATTTCTATCTCCCCTAGTCAGTAACCTGGAAGAAAGCACATAGGACAAATCTATCATTTTTTTTAAAGAAAATATGAAATTAGAAGTGGCTGAAGAGAAATGGAGAAGAAACTGCTGTCTTTTGCATGACTTATATAAGGAAATGTTAGCAATAAGCTTTTTCTTCTGAGATGAGACAGTGTTTCCATAATGTTACCTTACTTCTGAAAGTCACTGAAAGAATTCCACACAAGGTGAAAAATATTTAACTCTTAGAAGATCTGTTTTCTGCATATCTTTAATGATGGGGATGAAGTGCTGAATAATATGTGCCAAGGATGCTCTGGTTAGTTGCCAGTGGCAGTTGCATTTATCTCCCAGTATAAGACAATTGATTAGCTTCTAAAACTTAGAAGAACTCCATCACAATTTTATTTAGCATTAAGCTGTTTGGATGACTGCAATTCCTGGCAAAATAAGCATTAGAATGTTTTCTTCTGAACTCAAACATGTTTGTATAAAAAAATCTGCCAAAGAAAACCAGGCAGATGCCTAACAGCCTAGGCGACTTGGCCTCTATTGCAGGAAAACATTGAGTTCCTCATAATAAAATTTGTAGAAACATGGAATTTATACCATGTAGCACATCAGTAATGATATTTGGAAAAGATCTCCATTAAAAAATATCTAGGTTGCAATTTCAACCATCCTTAATGTGTAATGTAACTTTGGACCTCTAGTACAAGAGAAGTGCTGATAAACTTGAATGAGGCCAGCAGAGGCCATCAAGACGGATACGAACTTAGAGCACACATCCTTTGAGAAGTGGTTGAGGAAAGTGGCCTTGGCTGTGAGCCTACAGAAGAGACAGTTTTGAGGGACTTTAATACAAGTCTTTCAGTTATGAGGAAACTACCAGAGATGGAAACAGGTCCTGAGGTACAAGGCAGAAGAATGATAGACAATGCTTTAAATTAAAATGGGAGAGGTCCTGACTCGGTATAAAGAAAAAATGATTTTAATTTAAGGGTACTGGAACAGGTTGCCCAAAGACGCTGTGTTGTCTCTATCTTGGCACCCAACAGGATAAGTCCTAAGCAACCTAATCTGAATTCTGTGTCCCTCTTGTTTTCAGTGGGAGGCTGGACTGGACTCCTGAGTCTCCTCCTGACCTAAATTCTTCTTGATTCTATGAAAATAGGATGGCTATAAAAGACCAACCTAAGAAAAGGATTTCTTTGCTGTACTGGAATGGTAAAATGTTATATATTAGTTAGAGTATGTGCCATGCTAACAGAATGCTTTCTGAAAGCAAACACGTCTGAGTGATTGCTATTTAAAGATTCCCATGTGAAACAAAGCATTACTTGTTATCCAGATTGTGCCAGTTTCTAAAAAACAAGATACAAACAAAGGGTGAAATCCAAGAGGGGGAAAAGTTACAATCTAAACTAGGTTATGAGAATATCCCTGGTTGATAATCAAGTTTAGAGATGTGCTAGTTGAATCTAAACAGATGTACTGTATACTGCAAAAATGTCCTTTTTTCCTATTGGTAACTTTATGTAACTCTCAAGTATTCAGGATATTGGAGATCAGAATCCCATGCACATACTTAAAAAGCTGAATCAAGATAGAGTCTGATGAAATTTCAACTCTTTGAATGTTTGGAGAGTGGAAATTTTGTTTTGAGAAAGAAATAAAGCCTTGTGTGTTGTATAATCCATGCAGCGCCAGCTAAAACAAATAATAGATAAGAAAAGTTTTTCTTTCTTTTAAAATAACAATGCATAGCTCTGTATGACTGACTTGTGGTAGCACCTGAATAAGTGCTACAACTATCACAACAAAGTTCAATGTGAGACTTACAAATGATTAGTTTTTCCTGTTTGAAAAAGTGTGAGCTTAGCAGCCACTGAACTTTCTTAACATGCCTCTTTATTTTTTCTTTGCCATTTATTTGGCAGTTTGATTTTTTATATCAAATTTGGAATACCTGAGGGCTGAACTTAACACAGCACTTGATTCCACCTTTGTATTTTTTTAACCCTATGGCAAGAGAGGGAAACAGCTTGGACACTTCTGCAGTGCAGAATAACCCCAGCTGTCTCTAACCCCATTCTGGCACTTCAGAATCATTACAATGTGCATCCTCTTTAACGGAAGAAGTTGTTTCTCTGGAAATTATTCTTTATTAGAGACAGAACAGAGACATGTACACAACTGCACTACCTAGGCTGTCTCTTCTCTAGACCTGGCTTTTGGTCTGAGATACTCATTTAAGAACAATTCCTATTCAGTGCAATTCCTATTAGAGGTAGTTTTACAGAACTATTCCTGTTGAAAATAATTTTATATTCTCACTCACTTATCCATTTCTTGGACTTGATCATGTTGGGGATTTTTTGTGGCACTCATATATTTATTTATTTATTTATGTATTTATATATATATACACATATATGTACTGCTTTTGTCTACACTGGGGAATGTTACCATGCAACTTTGGTGTACTGTCTTGGAAAAGAGGACAGTGCAGAAATGCAGTAGAGAATGACGGTTTGTAACTGTGAGCTTTTCCAGAATTAAATGTCTTTTGAGGTAAAAGACTCACTGCATTAGTCAACCAGCTCATTAGGAGCCACTTTAATTTGCTGTTGCGTTCAGACTGCCTGTGATTGAATGTATTTAATAAGAAGAATGCTTTATTATTAAAACTGTTGTGAAATATAAAATATCAGTTTATATTCTATGAAAGGGTAGGAGGTAATTTTGGCAGCTCCTCAAAATTAGTTCTTAAACCTCTTGAGAAAGAGAAATACACTTTTATATGTTATAATATATACATATATTTGAAAATCTAGTCCTAAATTTGCTTTTATATATAAAAGTTCAGGTCAGGCATTTCTTTTGCAGTAAATGAACCTCAGTGTGATCTTTATACCTATAACACCTAAGTTATATTTGTTATTTTAGTGCCTGTGGCCCCTAAGGGGCAAAAAAACCCTGTTTGGATAATCTACTTTCCAGGTACCAACTGAGGTTAAATGTGTAAATCATTAAATGTAAATAATTTTAAAAAACAGTTGATATCTTTTCTTCAGATATTTCTCAGAAAATGGAAATAAAGTGTTTAATTCACAACTTTTTTTATTTGCAGGAAAATAATCCCAAAGTGAAAAGAAAAGGGATTAAGACTAAAACATTATTTAAAAGGGAAACAATTCAATCAATTCCTATGAACAGGGACAAATGCTCTTTGAACATTCTCTTTGCACACAGAATGTATTTGTCTGGCTAATAATTATGTTTTGCATATGTTGAGTTCTGCAGAGACAGTGACACTACCTGTAATTCTGCTTCTGCGGGATCTGTCTTTTCACAAATGAGGTCAAAAGACAACCAGAAATGAATGTAAATAGATCTGCATGGTCTATTGAATAGCTCCCTTAGCTGTAATGTTCTTGGTTTGTGTAGTTGCTTTTATAAAATAGACTTGCCTACCTGTCAGATAGGAAGAAGAGTTGTCTGTGAACCACATATTCCTTCCTCTTTTCACCTCTTTAAATAAACAGTAAGCATAGAAGGGGGATGCCACCCGCACCCAGCACCTGGTCGGCAAACATCACACAAATTAGAAACTAACTCTCCTGTAGCTGCAGTAGCAGTTAGTAGTTTTTAATTAACTTTTTAGGCACTGGGGAGCAGGTCCTTAGACCCCACTTCTAATCCTGATGTGAGAAGTGATTTGCAAGTTTCAGGACAAAGAGGAACAAGGTTTTAATATAGTTTTGTGGTCATCCACAAACAGTACTTAAACTCTTTTTTTATCTGTCTACAAAACATTTCTTTAAAACACTAAAGATGCCTCTGTGCATTTTGTGCTCACATTCTTGTTGCCATGAACAATCAGTATAACTTACAGAAAGATTAAGGATGCTCTGAACTGTGAACCAGCATGGACTGGCTCAGGATTGACTTTATACACAGGCTTTCACACTAGTTCATGAGCTGCTCCATTAATCCACAGAGAAGGCTCAGATGCTGATTTATAGATACTTGGTTTTGTACTCCGAGGCTGTTATTCTCACATAATATAGTTATGTTGCCCATGATTCAAGAAATAGTCCTTTTGGAAAGTGCTGTCTTTTCAGTTGGATAGACTTTGGTGTTAAATTGATTCCTGGTATATTTTATCATGCAAAAATAAAGTTGGGTGCTTATAATGGAAAAAATAAAACACATTTTCCTTTCTTTTATTATCATTATTTAAAATGATATGGACTTTAGGTTTTCTTTCTTTCTCATTTGTTGAATTGAAAGACATATTTTAAGCAAGTAGACAGAAGGGCAACAGTGTTTTACCCTAAATACCATGACAATAGGATTTATGGACTACTGAGTTTCATGTTCTTCTGAAAGTATAAAAAGAAATGCCATAATCATGCGAAATACTAATGAGATTATCTCACATTTTTTTCCAGAAAGGAAGGAGTAAAGCAGATTGACATAAATGAGTTTTGAAAGGAGGAAATTTGCAAGCTATTTTCAGAGATACACTTGCATTGATTTGAATGAAAATCAGCAAAGAATGCTCTAAGAAATAATCTCAAAAGGGCACAGCGTCCAAAGTCTGACAACAGCTGGGAATAAGTGCTTTAGCACATGCATGTTAGTGATGAAACACATTTACATGATGATTAACTGCTTTTCAATCAGCCTAAGTATAAGACAAAGACAAACCCCACTAATATAGCCTTGTTCTGAAGTTACCTCTGTCTGTCTACCCTGTGGATAAAAATGGAGGAAGGTTTCATCTGTGTTTTCCATGTTTCTTTCATAACCTGTGGAATTTTTATGCAGCAGCAGAGATTCAGCTAACACTAGACCACCATTTAGCAATAGCACACTATGTCTCTACCAGCAGTGCTCTAGTACCTACAGACCAGGATTCTTATTGTTACAAAAATTAAACTTTACAAATTAATTCTATGAAAGCTGTTGGTTGCAAGCCAAGTCCTGTGTCTGTAGGTATTGATATCTTGCTCTCAGGCCTTTAGAACTGTTTTTGGCTGCAGAAACAATTATTTACCATATAATCCTATGCATTTGCTCAAAAGAGGCCAACATTTCTTGTGCTGATACTATCAAGGATCGGTATTTGGACATTGTGATAAATCCCAACTTCCCAGTATTTGAAGTAAACTCTTTTTTCTGAACTGAACTGACCATTTAGTCAAGACCTTTTGGTTTCCACTGCAGTCTAATGTGGAAAATCAGGGATTCAAATGAGGTTATGGCAAAATGTAAAAGAAAGTATTTTTATTGACTATGGTATTATGGAGGAACAAGGACAGGAAAGCAAGAAATTTCAGCAGGCAGGCAAGTACTGAAGGCAGCTGTGATTTCTGGCCTAAGCTTTCTTCTGGTAATTTCCATTCACTGTCAGTAATGAAATAGTTAATAATGTTGACACTGTGACAAATACCACCTTTAGGTTTTGATGATATGATGGTTCTTTGCTTACAAAGAAGCTGGAATATATTCTTTTGTGGATAGAACTTCAGTGCTATAATTGAGGGCACTGTCAAAACTAGGTATAATGAGATCTATAATTAGAGTCCGGTTAATGAAACAGAAAAAGGACAAAGGACCTTCCCTTTACACTGTTTACACTGAATTTTTTTCAGATTGAATTTTGGTATCCTTTGTGGTGATAGTTCCTGATGAGATTTCACTTTGATTTCGGAATCAAAGAATTAAGAAAAATAGAAATTAAAAGGCTGTATTGTACCAGAAGGTTGGTGAGGGAGATTAAAATTGGGTATCTACAGAAATACTGGTGATCTAAAAGCATTTTGTGATTAGTTGTGGCTATAATTCTGCTTTCAAAATTAAATTTCAATTTAATTTCTAAGAAATAATTCAATTATGTATGTTATTTCCTTTCAAACAAAAACAATATACTAGACTAAAATGCTCAAGCTATACAAAATTATAACACCAATACTTCCCACCTCAGACATGTGAACTTTCAGAGGTGCAGACACTGTGAAATCAGCTGTAACTATAGAGCCACGATACACCACTGTCATTGTCATTTATCTGCTCTGCCTAGATCGAGGTTCACAGCTACAGTTCTGATTGCTTTTCAGATACGAGGTTTCCAGAGTCAGTTAGCAATTTCCATAGTCAGCTCTGTCTTGCTAGTCTGAATCCTATACTGCCTGATAAAGCTTTTTCCATACTTAGCTGGGAAGAGCATGGACGATCTAGCACATAGACTGAGTCATACACTAAGTCAAATGCGTAGGGAACACTAAAACTGGGCTTGAAACCACTAATATAAAATCTAATCCACACCACTGTTCTCTTTCCATTGCTGGGAACCAGAGAGAGCAGCACTGATATCAGCAGTGGTACTATTTGAAGTGCCACATTCTGAAGTTTGTATCATATCAAATATGCAAAAGGCAATAACACATCTACTGATAGGTATGATTTCTGATTTGCTCTCTGCATCTCTTTTTGATATATTGGCCAGTTTGGTAGAGAAGGGAAAGAACCAATCAATAATGCAAATTAGGAGTATGCAATAACTCTCTTTAACTCTCTTATCATAATGTTACATTAGAAAGGATGCACAATGAAAATGGAAAGAGGACACAATAAATCATGTGAAACCACACCAAAAATAGACTGACAGCATCTGTTCTTTTTGTCTCATAACCCAAAACCAAAATAGCTTTCACTACAACTAAAAGGAGCATATTTAAAACAGATAAAAAACTTTGTCAGGCAATGCCTATTTAAAAGATTAAACTCTTCTGAGTATATGGATCATATCGTAACCTTATAGTACCATTTCACTCTGGAACGTGTCACCTTTCTAGCACTATGACTCTCTTTTTGAAAGTGTTCAGCAATCATTGTTTCTTTGTAGCTCAAACAAGGGAAATTTGGGCCCCTTGATCAGTGTAAATTGACCCTGTCACTTTCCAAATCCTGATGTGAAACTGTACTGTGGAAGTCCACTGGAAGAAGAGTTCCTTCTGAACACTATACTGAAATGAAAGACTGCTGATCCACTAGCCTGCAGGATTTTTATTTGTGCCATGGATGATCTTAAAACTGTCAGAAAGGATTTTTCCAAATTCATTTTTTTTCTGTTAAAGATGCAGTTTCTGACCCTGTACGCTGACAAGAGAATAATTTAAAAAGCAATTTAATTGTTGTGCTATTTATTCAGATATCTCTCATTAGCAGGAATACAAGAATGGTAAAAAATTATCTATAAAAGTCCCCTCCTTATTGAAAATAAATTAATCTTGGCCTGAGAAGAAAAAGGAATATATTGGAAAATCAAGGAATTGAAAAATAAGTTTGAAATTGACCCATAAACAAGCCTATTTAGTACATCTGAGAGGTGCTTTATTGAAATCATTAAGTATTACATATGAAATGCGTATAAGAAGTGACCCACAGTTCTGGGCAGACATAGGAGCCATATCTGAATGGAGATAGGTAAATATTTGGATCACTGAGGTATCATCTCAATTTTGGTGGTGCCCTCATTACAAAATCAGCAATACTGGATGGCAGGACAGTTTTTTTCTCATTGGACAAGTATTGAAGCCTAAGGTAAAAACACCACCACGGACAAGAATGAATGGCCTCATTAATTCCTAATAGTTTAACAGCTTCGGTAACATTCTGGATTTGACCCAAGGTCGGTATTTTTAAGGATGCCTGGAGAAGCACTCGCATTAAGAAAGCGTTTTTTTTACAGCTTTTGTTGGGGGGGGGGGTAACACTTTCTTTATCAAAATACAGTCAGATAGTATTTCTTAAATCAAGGACTCCTACAGCAGCAGAGTATTAGACAGTGATTTGATTCACTGACCTTTCTCAACAGCTCTGGATAAGGCATTGGAACCGTGGTCAAGGCTGTGTTTGCCGACCCGCATGCTAGAGCTAATCTAAGGGGACTTGACACACATGCAGTGGTCTTTCTTTTCAGCTGTATTTTTACTTGATTGGCAGGTTCACACAAAAAGGTGATAAAACACCTATGCTGACAGAAGTCTAGATGATAAGTTTCTAAATATAGTCATCTATCTTTTTAATTAAAAATAATATCATTTTCACTTTATTTTGTCAGTGTTTGAACATTTTTTATTTTTTTTTTATTTTCTTATCCTCAAAAGAAGAGCATAAAAGGCCTTAAAATATTAGTTTGGAAATGTATTTTGAAAATGCAAATATGTTTAATTTGCAGTCAGTTGTAGCAAATTATTTTTCTGAAACTGGGTACATGGCAAGTAGTTTGTGACGGTTGTACATACTCTACAATTAATTGATTAATCTTGTCTTTGCTCAAACATATATTCTGCTGTAGTTCTTCTCATCCCTAGAATATCTGATATGTATAGGGTAAGGCTAAATGGTCTCCTTACCTCCCTTTAACAGGCATCATCTGCAAGATCATGCATAGCCCATTGTTGTCCACAAAGCACATAGTAAGAAGTAAAAAAGTATTCAGTGGGATACAGTCCTTTCTGATTATTATATATCCATTTTCAATTCCTAAAATAATTACACTTCTTATGTCCAAAGCTTTACGACCTAAAGCAATATTTTACATCTGTCAAGAATGATTTATGCAATAATGACTTAAACTGCAAAATGGAGTCCTCAAAGGAAGAGCTGTCAAACATTTTCACCACAAATAACTTTATTGAAATAAGAACTGATATCCTGTATAAACAATATATTGCCTTCAAGTATAATTCAGATCATATGGCCATAAGGTTAGTGAAAATGAAGCGAGATAGTGAAGAATGTGATACTGCTGCCTTGATATCAGTATAATTTTTGAATTAAGCAGATGTTAATGCCTAATGGGCAATATTTGGAAAAAAAATCTGTTTCAAAATAATACTTCTTATGATTCGTGTGTATTTATCTATTGCTGTTTTTAAAAAGGGATAGTTACATTCAAAAAGAAATTTACTGTGTCTTTAATCCCATGAGTACATCCAGTGATCTTAGTGAAGCTTCTCGCGCAATGAGAACCTATAAATTTGGACCCTTAGTTTTGGCATACATCTGTTCCCATTAACCATTTTTCTCAGTAATTAATTATTTTGGTAACTATGTGATTGCCTACTGTAGCACTACTGGAACAGGACAGAGGACTAGAACTTTGCCTGGATTGCGTCAATACCCTTCTGACAAGAAAAAGGAGTGAGGAAAAATTGAAAGAAAATGTAGGCTATATTAACAATCTTATGCTGATACAAACACTGCTAGAGGAGCTAGTGAGAACAGGGCACTGGTGTGCTTGGGATAGGGTCTGCTGGATCCCTAAGTAATGCTGGCATTCCACCTCCATGCCATCTAAACATCTTACAAAAGACTATCACAAGCATTCTACACTTCTCTGCACCCTCCCCGCACTGCACAGTGAAAAGGGAAACAGGCCCAGTCCAAGTTACATATTTATAAAACCATGATACATTGAATTTTTATTTTCCTTTGACCACTGTATCTTCTGTCTGTTGTGTTTAAAGCAGTGTAGATTCAAGTCATTTTCTGAAAATCAACTTGCTAAAAAATTGTTCCCATCCTTCTGTCCCATCTTCTCTGAGTGTGTGATCTGGCCAAAAGATTAAAGCAGTGAACAAACAGCAAGCAGCATTCAGTCTTGCATTGTCAAGACATTTAAAACTCAAAATCTTGCACTTTCATCTAGAAAAGTGGACTATAAGATAAGTAGAGCATCAGAATCTTAACTCCCAGTACATATGCAATACCCTTTTTCTACGGGAAGAATTTCCTTTTAAACTGTGACATTTTAAAATTATGCGAGGTGTTATTTAAAATAAAAAAAAATTATTTAGAGAGTGATTCCCTTTCTGATATCTGCATTGCTGGACTTCTGATGACAGATTAGCTTCATAAGTGATCCCACTGACATTTGCTTCACTTAAAATTATTAAAAGATTTTTTAATATAATCAATGGCTTATGTAGAGTAAATGATAGTGTGATGTGAAATAAGGTTTTATTTACCATTCACTGGGCATTTGTTAGGAATGTGTAATATGGTCTTCAGAACCTCCTGTCAGTGGAACCTCAAGTGATTCACACCTTCATGAGGTGTCTTCCTCCTCTGTATGCTTAGTATTATGCTAAATATTATACAATGGGTTGCTATGAAATTAAATGTCAAATCAAACTTGCAAGCAGTGGGTAGTTTACTAGAGTAACTTGCGTTACTCACATGGAGAAAGTTACATTTCTACCTGTGCTAGAATTGACCTCTCAAAACATTCTCATAGTACCTCACAGCACATAGTACAAAATGAGCCACTAACAAAGCACTAAACTCTTAAATTTTTAGAAAATTCTTGAAATTCAGTTTGCTTCACAACCTGGAGGAAGTACTTGCTAAGTATCACTATTCTGTATATTGTTATTATATACACAGTATGTTATAAAGGGGTATATGTGTACATGCTATATATTGCAAAACCAAATTTGAGTGTCAGACCAATCTTGTCTTTTGTCAATTTTTGCATGTAATCAGTGACTTGATATTTTAAGTTATATTTATGACTCCATATAATTCACCTGTATTTGTTTAAATTTAGCTGATCATATAGTGCACATGGTAAGTCCTATTCACATTTAGACAGGTAAAACATTGAGGAATTCAATCCAAAGTTGCCTAGAACTGTTGTCTGTAGCTTTTGAAATTCCTTAACCTTCACACATAAAATCTAGGCATTTAAAGAAACAATTCACAGAAGTGAAGTTACTGAAAACCCTTATACATAAGACTGTTTATGCTAAATAATCCATAATTCAGCATTCAAAAGTATTTACAAAAGATATGGCAATTTTTATGGACAGTATTAGTTTGGTTTGCCTTAAACAGATTACGGTGTGTTGCATGATGCCAGAATTCAGCATTTTAGAAAAGTATATCTATACATATAACCAGTGATTGACAGATAAGCAGTGCTTTAGTTAAGCATCTTTCCTTCCCTCCTGATGTCTCGGGAGACTGTAGCACTTTTAAACTACCAGATCTCAAAATTGTGCTCTAGGCTGGTGGCTGTGAAAGTTAGCATTGACATTCTCCTTTTGCAATATTATTTTTAACACACACCAGGTTAATAAACACAGGCTAGATGTGTAAAAGACATACGGTGTCAGGTCTCCTGAGAAATCTATGTTCAATGCACAGCTACAGCAACAAATCTTGACCAAAATCTGCTCCAGACCACCAAAGCAGATCTAAGAATAAAGGGCTGTACTGAGAATCTGCTAAGAAGAATATGCTTAAATATTAGTAGCGTGGGTAGAATGGTTGGCCTGAGTCCTATCTGAATTATACCAGCCTAAGCTAAAAATAATATTACTTAAGTCTCTCTGAGATAACAACAGAATTATTGAGAACAGGGTTTAACTCTGTGACTTTAAATGAAAGCACACTGCATGTGATTCTAAAATTGATGCAAACAACACACTGGCAGTTCTCCAGAACTAATTTAAGCTCAGCATTTGAATATGAATTTCCTTTTCCTTCTCCCAAGAGTGTACACAGCAAGAGGCAAAATAAGGTACACCACGCTTATCCATTATTTGGACTTGTTTGAAAGATGGATGTTTTTGTAAATAACTCTGTGTAATTAAAAAACAACCAAACCAAAACTGTACCTATAACTATTAGGTATCATAATTAGTTTTCATGTGCATGCATTTTTATATCTTCAAAAACATTTATTCATTTTGTGCTCTTAACAGGAAAAAATCATCAACAGACTTAGCCATTCTGCATGTATTGAATCTTTACTGAATAACAGGGAAACTGTTCATAGGGTAGCTCTCCAAAAATTTGGATTCTAACAACATAATTTTAGAACAACTTCAGTGGTTCAGTTGCAGGTACTCCAACTTCACAGTATCTCAGCTCTGGGAAAGGACTTGTCCCTTTCTTTATAAGCTAAGGCTTTCTTCATGATAGGACATTTTTTTTAACTTTGTGGTACTTTTCACAGTAAAATACTACATTTAAATCAAGGTATGGTTCCTCTATGCTCATTGCTTAAGAGATTTACATCTACTTTAAACCAACCAAGAGGAGAGCTTCTGTTCAACAGTTGCAAACACCGTGCTAGCTTCATTCAGCTGTTAGAGTCTGTATATAGTGATACACTTCATACACCCACCACTCTGGGGGCAGATTCCCTTACTGATACACACAAGTGTACTCCATTGGACTTCAGAGAAATTACACCACTACTCCAGCAAAGGTCCTGTCCAGCACAACATACACAGTTCTTTTACCAATCAACTGATAGCCAAACACACAAAAATCTTGAAAATAAAACCAGACTTTACCATCTTTGTGATAATAGGTGACTTCTACTTTCCTCTCCTCTGACCCCAGAAGTGCTTGAGCAATTTGGGCAATATGATGTCTTTTGGTCTCTGGCCCATGAAGAAAATCACAGGTGCAAGGTTTCTGCATGACATCTGGCCTGGAGAACCCGGTCATCTCACAGAACCCATCATTGCAGTAGATGATAGCACAATTCTGTACTCTAGCATTAGCAATGATGAATTTTTTATCTGCAATAAAAGAAAGTTATGCATATTTTAGTACTCTTTCAACATTTCATATAGTGTCGATTGCATGGATGGATGCTGAACAACCCTTCTTCTCACGGGAATGCCTGAAACGCAGAGATTTTCAGTCATTTGACGTAGCTAATTTGATCCATAGCTTTTAAAGAAACTTCAATCAATTTAGAATACATCAAAGATAGTTGTTCTTTAGGGAAACAAAACCAGATTATGCAAGTCTTTGCAAATCTCCTTTCAACTTCAATTTTTTTTCTTTTTTAGCTTCACTGAAGCGCAGGTGATGAGCGTCGCCCTGTCAGTTGCACCTCAGGCAGGCCCATGAAAAGTTCTCTTCTGGGGAGAAGTGGGGCCTCAGGAAGAGGGTTCTACTCAAGTGAAGGGCTTACTAGGGTAAGGTACAACCATCTCAGTCTACTCTTGAGGGATTTTCATTAGGTGAATGACAGTAAGTTCATAGTCAGTATTTTAATGAATCTATCTAGAAAAGAACAGAATAAAAAAATATTCCTTAAAAAAAAAGGGGAGTATGAAGGTACATTAAATTATTGTGAGTTTGGAAACATTTTGCACAGTTTGCTGAAGTTCTGTGCTTCTGTCCATCATCTTTTTCCCAAACTCTTATCTGACAGAAAGATTCAAAATTTTCAACTCTCATTTCATTTGTTTCTGTTTACCACTATAACACACCATTCCCACTGTAGTTATAAATGTGCAGCTTTGATACATTTACTGTTAATAACATTAATTTCTGCTTGCTTAATTATACTAGGTGGTTGCTTGCTTTATAAAATATTTCTTACATGACACCAAGTTATTATAGTAGTACAACTCCTCAAAATTTTAGATATGGTCTGTTTGGGACACAGTGAAACATGTGGAGAGAAAAATACATATTTCATTCTTACATTTTCTACTGTCTTTCAATCAGGCTGAACTCTCACTGTCACATGCCTATTTAGCAGCTAGCGCTTTATTAACTAAAAAAAATGTATACTACACGAAAACTTTACTTGAGTAGCAACGCTGACTTAACATTTAGATAAACTAGGACTAAAACCACGATTTCTATTTTTTCTCAAATAATATAAATATTATAAATGTTAATGTAGATTTAAGTATAAGGAAGTATATAAACTGGAATTAGCTGTAAAGGTTTGGACCAGACTGATACTAAAATTATGCTAAATATTTAAATCAATGTACATACATAAAACTACTGTTTCTAAATGAAGTTCATTTTAAGCATCAAGTGTTCCTTCTAACAGTTAATAGTAAACCAGAGTTCCTACCAGGAAAAGCACTTCAGCTTCAGCCTCCTTGACAGATAGTAAGCTGCTGCATTGCAAAAGATCTCATAGACTCTTTCTGAGGATGTATTTGCACTGGTTTGATAGATATTTTAGACTTACATAAACAAAACAGAGAAATTTGACAGCTCTATTAAAATTCAGTCATGACAACAAGGTAAGAGAGTATTTTTTCTTTAATAACTCTTCTGCATATTATCTGCTTCCTCTAAATCAGACTGTTCTGCTTTATTTTGAAAAGGCAATTATAACTAACAGCAATAACAATCATAACAACAATAAATCTAGCTTATTTTTTAGACATTTCACAGGCAGCAAGATTGTACACTCTGCTTTTAGAGCCATCTCACCAGTTCAGAAGAAGGTAAGAGATATAACTTCTATAGCTATACAATATGGATACAGTCAAAGACAAAAACTATTCCTTGAAATGGTGGGGGCAAAAGCCCCAACATCCCCCTTCCCCAAAACTGCAGCCAATAATTCAAGTCGGTAATCTGTATTCTAGATCAAAAATAATGTTACTCCTGCCAGGGATCCCCTCCTTACCTCCCGGGTTTTCTTTTCAAGCTACAAACTTAAAATAGTCTGGAGCTGCTGTCCATTTAGTCACAAGCAGAATCAAACTACTGTACCAAAATAGATAGAAAGCGAGAACTTACTTTGCCCTTCAAATTTTCGAATGATTGTACCCAAAAATGTATTTTGTGGTGCCACATGACCTCTGCGAACAGGCATGTTTGTACAGGTCTTCGGTTTTCTGTGCACAATGACTTCTCCAAGGATCTCCTACACGGCTCCAGCCCAAAGCACCGAGCCAGCTACCCTTTGTGACAAATCATCGTCCTCTGGAGATCGGAAATCTCTTCCCATTAGCACCACTTCTAGAGACACGCTTTTCCTACTGGAGTCAGATCCATCACCCAGTTTCTTTCTTTTTCTTTTTTTCTCTCCTTGCTTTCTTTTCTATTTTTTTTTCCTTGAGGAGCTCGGAAGCTATTGTCTGGGGCGGGTAGGGGTGGGGTAAGCAGGAGGAGGTGGGGGGGGGGGGGAGGGTTAGATTACAAGGGTAATCGATCTCTAGCACCAAACATCGCCAATTTTCCAAAGCAAATGGCTGTGACCCGGCAGTTTCCGACGCTGTAGTGGTGGTTTGAGGGCTGGAAGACTAATGTTGCTCCGCTGCCAGAGGGAGTGACGTTCTCCCCCTCCGGGCTTCACCAGGGCGCGCAGCAGCTCGGATTACTCAAGCGTGGTTTAGCAGGAGCCAGCCAATAAATCTCTTCAAAACTCAGCGACAAACAGCGGCATCAGGAATGAGCTACACCCCAGCAGCACCGCGACGTGCCACATCCCCACCGCGGCGGCTGCACGGGGGCAGCGGGGACCGCGGGCGCTGGCGGCGGGGGGGCCCCGCCACCTCCGGCAGCCCCGGCGTCCGCCCTCCGGCACCGCCCGCCCTGCGCGGCCCCTCCGCGTGGCCCGCCGGGGAGCCCCGGGCGCTGCCAGGGCCGGGGGAGGGAGGGAGCTTGGAACACGCCCCGTCTGGGGCGGGGGGAGGCGCGAATAGGGGTCGATTCTGAGCGATGGGGGAGCGGGGGAAGGGACCACCGGAGCCCTCGGCGTCCTTCCTCGCCCCAGTGGACGGGATCGCCTCCTCCTCCCGCAGCGTGACCCAGGCGAGGACTTCCCTTCGCCACACGACCCCCTCCTGGGAGGCAGGGGGATCCCCCGGGGGCCGAGGCTCCTCTCGGAAGGTGCAGGGTGTGAGCTCTGCCCGGCCGCCCTCGCCTGGCCCGCGGCGGCACCGAGCGAGTGCCGGGGCCGCTGAGCTGCAGCCCCGGACCGGGCTCCGCCCCGCCGACCGGGCCGGGGCCGGGGAAGGGGCCGGGTCGGGGCTCCTCGCCGGCCCGGAGCTGTCCGTGGTGCTGGAGCCGCCCCGCTGCTGGGCCCGGAGAGCGCCAGACTCCCCACACCTGGCTTCTCTCAGCTTCTCCCGCCCCACGGGAATAGCTGGGGAGGCTCCCGGGGGAAGCGGGTATTATTTTCAGGCTGTAATTAAGGCTTCCGGCACTATCCAGCAGGCAGAACGGTGTGCGTTCTGCACGGCTCAGCGAGGTGATACAGGGAGGGAGCTGGGGGCAGCCATGCGATGCTGGAAAGGCATCTCCAAGGTAGTGCAAAGCAGTGGCGGCTTCTTAATAAACTCACAGGGCAAAAAAAAGAGAGGCACCTGAGCACAGTTCTTTGTAATCGCAAGCACAGGATATTGAGCCGGCGAACCACCGCCTCCCACCTGTTCTTCCGCAGCACAAACAGGTGTTTCCTTATTCCCGTGAGCTTTTCTCAGGTGTGGCCTTTGTTTCATTGTTACCGTGTGTCATCCTCTATATTAATCAGAGGTGGGACACAGTCTGTTGAGTAGGTGGGTACATTTCTAGATTAATTTAATGTAATCTCACTGGAATCTTCCCGGATTTACAACTGTAAATGATGTCTGAAAATATAATTTATATATACATAAACTGTATTTAAATGGCTTCATAGTAATTAATTGTATACTAATTACAAAGCCTTAGCTACGCTAAATATGTAATCAGGTACATAATCAATCCTAGGAAGTGAGCATTCCTTATTTACAGAAGAGAATGTCTTAATCTCTGTACTCAGTGGTATGAATCAAAGGAAAAGCAGACATATTTTTCTGTAATAATAATTGAAGAAGTAATTCTTGTGACTCCGATGAACACTAGAGAATAAATCTCTTAAAATATTTTTAGCTACTTTTCATTTTGTTTGGACAGTGGATAAGGCTGCAGGTTGGATTTTTCTTTTTCTACTCTTTAACTTTACCAAGGACATGTATTTCCCTGAAAATGTATTCAAGTTCCCAAAGACAGCAGTAGAAAGAGTGTACACGAGTGAGAGGAGCATATTTATTTTAACACTTTCTATAATACCTAATATCTAGTCAGGACATAATGGACTTCATTCTCATTTTTTACATTAAAAATAGCACTTTGATGTTTCTATACCAGCAACAGAAAATAAACACAATAAAGTTGTGACCTGTACTGAACAACCAGTGTTTGTTTCTAGTATTCAACAGTTGGAAGCAAACTAGATCAACTACAGGCCAGTGGAGTCCAGAGTCCAGTGCTTTAAGTACCTATCTGGAAACAAAACAAGTAAAAAATAAAAGATAAAAATAATTTTAAGAATTAAAATTTTCCTGAAGCTCCATCTTTTCATGTTAAATTTGAGAGCCACGTTATTCTTGCCTGAAAACTGAAGGCAGCAGAACTCCATGACTCTAGAAAACCTTTTTTTGTTCCATCTCCTGATGGTAGCTTGAACTTTGATGTTGATTATGTGAATATATATTAAACAGAGTACACTTTTTCTTTTGTTTTCCTCACCTTGATTGGTTTAGAACCTGATCAAGACAACCCCAGCCAAAGCAAGATAACTGCTGCTAAAAGACCAGGTCTGAGATGTAGTTTTTAACAGGGTATGAATTCACAAGAATGATGGGTTGTAATAACTACAGGAGCAATAGGTGGCATTGGAAAATCTTTCATTGTGGTGATTTACACCACTGCAGTCTTGTAGTTGATCTATTGCTCCTGGAGTGATTAATATTCATTGTGCATAATGCTTGATAATTTTCTGAAGCAAGCCAATAGTGAGAGAAGTGAGAGAGGAAAATATATTAAAACTGAACAATTTACAACAAATACAGAGAAAGTAATGTGGAAGAATTTGCATTTGATTGGGAAAATATGCATGCAAGTGGGAAAGTTTGAATTCATTATAAATGTGCATCTCTGGTGTGATGAAAGAAATGTAGAATGCCATGGAGATATATGTTTTATCTATAAAGTTATACAGTTGCTAACTCTCCAAGAGTCCAAAATACCGAGGGAGAGTGTCTCTGGAGCTAAAATCCATCCAGCATCGCTGACCCCTTTTCCTCTGCCCCCTTGTGGCATTGCCCCTCGTGGTACCACCCTCGCCACAGACCAGTGATAAGTCCCCAGTGAGCACTGCTGCTCCACAGTAAAACTATATATGGAATTTCCTGGCCTCAAGGACAGTAGCTGATTTTGAAATAGTGGTTTCAAGGTTTACACCAGCGTTTTCCCTACTTTCTTCTCAAGTGTCTTAGGAGAATTTAGAGGAATATATGCCTGGAGATGTGTTACTGATCTATTTCAACATCTTGGCATTTAACAATTAAATCTGCTATTGTCAGGAAGAGATAGCTCTGGAAAAATGGCTCTAATCATATTTCTCATCATATTTTTGGTGGAAAAAAAATAAAGGAGACAATCAGATTTAATCCAGCACTATTATTGTACTTGACTGTGTCTTTTCCTCTTTGATACTTCAGAAGACTTTCTCTAAGAGAAATGTCTTTCTTTTTCCAGTTTAAATAATCCTTAACCATATGCTGTTATTTTTCAAAGTCCTATGTTTTTCATTTCATTCTTGTTGTGATGTTATGGTTTACCCTCCTGTAGACAGATTTTTACTAATGCATTCCTATTTGAATAAATACTTTCTGTACCGGAGCAATATTCAGTTAAGTCTTGATAGTTCTTGGGGTTTTTCTTCTTTCTTTCTGTTCTGCTCCACCATTGTTCCAGTTAGCATAAAATATTTGTGTTGCTTTTACCATGTCTATCCTGTATACCCCTATAATTTATTCATCCATCTATTTTGCATACGCTTACAATTTTAAATAAGGAGTATCTTCAGAGCTGTTGAATGAAATCCTGAAACTTTATTTAGAATCCTATTTTGTGCTAAGATGGCCTTTGTGATTCCTTGACAGGTTGATGAATCTTATCATCACCTTTGGTTTTAATCAGTCTTGTTTCTTGTCTTTTTACTTTTTAATATCTTTCCAGAATTTCAAGTTATAGCTCTAGATTTTGTTTTAATCCTTCACAATAATAATGATCATCATTTAGATTATAACTGTCTGTGCTTTAGGCACAAGCAAAGTATGCAGTTGCCTGGGACAACAGACTGCCAAATTACCTCTGTTGGAGAAGATAGAAATCAGCTGCTTGAATATCATGAGCAGCCAAATAGCAAATCTCTGCTGATGCAAGTAAGAGAGGCACAGGGTAAGTGTGGTGGCAATTGCTTGTGGTAGAGCTGGCTCCTTCCTTGCCTTTGCTTGCACTGTGCTGATGCCCCAGGATCACCAGGTCATTCCTAATCCTACAGCCACATGGTCTACACAGCTGCCTACACAGCAAAATTGGAATACTTCATTATCGTAGTTACAAAATTCACCTTGAATTAGGTCTGATTATGGTTATTTTGTGTTTCACTTTTGCTGTCTAAAAAAAGAAAGGCTTCTGTTTCTGTCAAGACCACTGATGTCAATGAGATCACACAGAGGTGATTATTATATTTGGCCTTAAGGTATACATCATCGTTGTGTCTGTATATGGGTCTTATAAGTGTTCAGGATTTCAGTTATCTCAATGGGAGAAAATATATCAGGTTTTTAGTATCATAAAAGAAGTATCTGCATCAAATTACGGTCCAAAAAGTGATTACAAATTTCTAGTTAATTTTACAGCTAATTTAATGAGTAATAAAAAAAGTTATGTTATACTTACTTTGGATTTCATTCAGTGTATATTTCACATGTAATTCACTCTGGGAGACAATAATTTGGTGCCAAGAATATGAATTATAAATGCAAAATCTATAAGTACAGAACGACTGTGACCTAAATTTCCTAGGCTAGTAAAGGAAAAATCACACAGGAAAACAGTAAGACAGCAAGCATCTTCACTTTTTTTTGGAAGGATTCATAGAAAGTTAAGGCAGCTATTCTACAGTTTACATTGCTGTTTTTACATGCTGTGTTAGAATGCCTAGGGATTCAGAACCTCATGACTTAGGATCAGTTTGGAATAAGCATGTACAGGTCATGAAAATAGAACTACGAAAAGCATCAATATATCTATCTAGTCAATGCCTTGCCAGCGGATCGTTCCCTTTAGTATATTTGCATTTGTATTATTTATTTAGCATTTAAATTATTCAAGCAATGCGGCTTCCGGCTCTTCCTCTGAGAGACTCAGTATCTCTTTGTCTCACCGCAGGACTTCATTCCCTAATGTTAAGTCACAGTTTTGGTGTGTGCTTTTGCTTAGGGAGTTTACAGTATTAAGATGCACATCTTGTTTTCCTGGGTTCTTGGTCTGAAGTAGTTGCCTCAGGCTACTTGGTGCTGACCTTCTCTGGCCAATTAAGAGCATCACGAATGACCTCAGCATGTGCTGTGCCTTTCCAAGATTTTCTAGCTAGATTACAGTGCTATGATTCTATGATTCTGACAGCCATCAGTCCAGAAAGAATGTTGATTATAATTAGGCAAGACATGAAACATACTTCTATTAATTTATTTGTTTCCTCATACTATATATAGAATAATTTTAATGGTTTACAAAAGCAGTACCCTGCTCCATATATTTGTGAGTAATTCTGTACCACAGGGAACTGTAATTGAAGGTAAATATGTGCATTCTTTGTAATCTTTCTTCCATCATAACAGAAATTCAGAGATGTTATTTTCTAATAATAGTTCATACAAATTCATGTAAGAATTATTATAATTATATCACACATCTTAAGTTTGGTCCCTTCAGAAGAGTAAGCCTAGCAAGTAGGAATGAGTTGGAAAAGGGAACAAATTTATTGCTTCATCATGAAAAAGATGAGTTATTGTCTGTAAGTTACTCACTGAACTAGATCCATATATTTCTAAAATTAATTATCTTTGTACTCAAATTCCCGCTGCCTTCTCCACAGTGTATTCAGACATTAAGTGATAGGACTGCCATCTGTCAGGTGAGGTACATTCCTTTTCTTAGCTTCTCATTTGAATAAACTGTGTGGTTAGAATTTCTTCTTCTACATCTGCACATTCTGCATGTGTTTTTACCAATATTGATGAAAGAGTGCACCTTGCATTGGATCAGGTTTATGGTGATTTCTGGCTCTCACCCTAATGCCAATAAAAGATAAAGCAGTGGTCTAGGCCATCCTGAGGTTGCAAGGTTTCTGGTTTTGCCTGAAGTTCCCCCTAGTTCAACTGTAGAAGGGTTCTGGGGCACATGTCCTCAGAGAAAGGTAGCCTGAACTAGGATCTTTAGGGTGCGTAGCCCCAGCACATTCTGTTCTGGCACAATTTCCTTTCATGGAGAATTTCAAACTGTTTAATTTCTGAGCAGTAATAAATAAAACTGGGCCATATAAAAATCTTTCGCAAAATGGAATTCCTCTTACCAACCAGCTCTGTAGACACGGTGCCTCTCTTCTGGTGGGGTTAACTTCAGAGAGGTCACAAGATAAAGAAGATTATTTCTATTCCTCAACCTTTTTCCTCATATCAGGCAATAGGGGCTGAATTCCTGCTTGGATAGCATTTCCATATGCTGCTATCTTAGCAAGCAGTTGATAGCCAGAGCTCCCCTTTTCATCTCCTCTGCCCTGCAGCAACTGGCAGTGAGGCACTGCTGAGCAGCTGTAGGGGTGAAAAAGGACAGCAGCTGCTCTGAAGGAACTTGGTTCATGTTGGACATTTTTCCTGAGAGTGACCAAGAAGGAGCAAGACCTTTTATCTCCTTTAGACAGTATCAGATTGTATGTGTTTTCAATAAGTAATCACATATAAATTTCTTTCCAGCGCAGGTTCACTTTAAGATCAATAAAATGCAGTTTGGAAGCATATCAATGGTTTGTTTTGGGCAACAGTGTCCCGGTAATACAAATAATCTAAGCAGATTTATTTATTTTAATTTTAATACATAAATATGAGGTTTGGTTTGCTCCCATTCCTTGGGCTGATATGATATTTTATGATTTTGGATAAATTTTATTCCCTTTTATGCTTCGTGTCATGTTTCTTATTGATTTCAGCTTTCTGTCTTCATTGATTAACCCATATCTGCTACTTATAGTTAGTTATTTGTGTCAAAGACAGAAGGATAGAGGGAACAGGTAGATGTAAGTGGATGTAATGGACCACAAACTATCTGTCTGATATGAAGAAGAAAGGTGGAAGGACAGTTTCATAATCCGGACTCAAAGGGTACAAGTGAAGAGACTGAAACTGGTCAGAAATGCCCTAAACTTTAGTAGCCAAAATTAAATATAAATTCAAAGAGTTTAGGGGGGAAAATTGACTGCCATCAACTCTAAATGCAGTTTCAGATGCTTAGTCCAGCTTGAGACTGTTTCCAGTATTCCTAAGAATGATTGTTATATATCCCTAAAGACCCTGTAGACCTCAATCAGAGTGCAGTCAGCTTGATAAATTTGGATATGGTGTCCCAGAACACAGCATAGCAAATAAATTCCTATTTCACTTGTAAGAAAAAAAACCACCAAAACAGCATGAGGCTTTAGTGTCAATGGCTCCATACTGTCTTGATGAAGGTAATTTTGTTTTTCTAAATATCTCAGTAGTAGTACATTGTGTTTCCATGTTAATTAGAAAGCCCCAGCAAGCAGAGTTTGCTTTTTTTCATTTTAATGTTCTATACCATCTTTGCTCTTTCTGCATTCTGTTAACGTACTTTACACAGTCACTTCATCTAAATAAGGTAACTGCAGTTTCTACACTGTGCTCACTTAGTCATTAACAATTTTATTATTAGCATATTCTACCACTCAGTTCTGTAGGCAAAGCTTTCTCCACCTGGCATGTATATTTTCTCCCTACAACTGTATTTTTCCACATTTAATTTTTCAGTATTATTCTTACACTAATAATATTTTTCCATAACTGTGTAGAGTCCAGAATCGCATAGACTAGTTCTCTCCGACACTGTACTTATCAGTGCTTTTGTTCACATTGCTGTCAACTATAATCTGAAAATATTCAGGTCACATATTTCTTTTTCAATATTTCCACTTTTCTTTTATAATATCATAGCATGAGATCATGTCTAATTATATTACAAAAGTTGGCATTTGTCTTATTCATTTTGAAGAGATACCCATATCCTGAAACGTCATTTTCCTCCACAAAGGTAGTGTATGAGCTGATCTGCTGTCTCTGAAGATAAAATGCATGTAATATAGGCCATATTTCCAGGTGCCTCTGTGAAGCTAGTATCTCCAGAATTATATTGATGCAGCTGCAAATGAATGGGTAGATTTTTCATCAGTGCTAAATGCTGTATTCAATAACCCCGCTGAAGCCAACATGAACCACAGGTACTTGGCAAGTGAGAGTTTTGCTTGTAATCTCTGATAACAGAGAGAGACACTCGAATGACATATGGTGTTTTGTAAAAAGGTCTTTTGCTGCCCAAGACAGAATTTATTTAAATAATCTCCTGGATTTCCTATTTCTGCCATTATGTCTACTTGATTGAAAAACAAGTAAGATATACATTTTCAGTCTAGTTTTTTCCAGGAGTTGTCTTTCATCTAGTTCAAGTTATTTGGCAGGATGAACAATAATTTCAGATGAAAGGCAACTTTTCTGCCTGTAAAGAGTAATAAAAGCACAGCTATACCAAAATATATGTTCAGAAATAGCAAGATTTGCTCATCATAACACATTCATTTATTTTGCATTTTTCTTTTTATCATTATTTGTTAAGTTATTCAAGAGAGGTGCATATTAAATCACAGTGTAGATATTAATTCTCTTGATGATTATGATAATTTTTACTATTTTTTATACTTATTTGTATACTTTATATTTATTTTCACAATATAATAGCTAAACTATCCAGATATACTTTTTGAAAGAGGAGTTCTTCTGTACATGCAAAAGCATCCGAAGCAGTCACTCAGAAACTGTATTTTAACTCAGAAATCAGGCTGTTCACTGGTGGCTTTGAAAGTCTAGTTTCACAACTCTTGAAAAAAAATCAATACAAACATACATTAATTAATTTTTTATGCCATTTGAGCTAGATAAATATTCATTTACCCATTTTTCTCTTCTGTTGTGTTAATAGCCAGAGAAAAAGCACATCTAGGATATAAAAAACCACCATGTTCTTGTGTCAGTTTAGTCAGTAATGCACAACTGAGATGACTGCTTATCAAAATTGGCCTCCAGACTTCCAGAACTTCCACATTGTGATAGATCCAGGGACAGATTCAAATACAGAGCTATACTGTTGAAAACATAGGCCTTGTTTTTATCCCAGTCTACCATGAAAAAAACAAACCCATGAAGTCATATTGAATATTAAGAGGAAATCTTTCCTAAAGATATTTTTAATTGTTACTAGTAAAACTTTTTCTTTCCCCCCAGGGAATGCTGACATTTTAGGAAATGGACATTCCAAATCAGAGGACTGTTCTGAGGGAGAAATTGTGATAATCTCAAATAGTGATTTCATTGTACTCTCACCTGAAAACTCAAGATTGCTGTGATTCACTTGAAAGTGAATCTAAATTTTCAGACCTTGTCAAATATCCCAGTCTAGGGATATACATCCTTTGAGGCTAAGAGCTGCCAAATACATCTTCAGTTTAAGACAAAAATATAATCCTATTTAGTGCTTCAATGGTCCTTTTCCTGCTAATCCCAAAGAATCTGTGCAGTCCCCTTGCTTGGACATTCTCAAGACTGACCTAGATAAAGCCCTAAACGTCCTGGTCTCACAGTCTCACTGACACTTCTTTGGGCTGGAAATTGCACTGGGCACCTTCTGAGGTTGCTCACAACTGTATTATCATATGATATGTTTGATATTTTCAGAGATACTGAGACCTGGCTTCTGATTAGCCAGAATGTGCAGATGGGGTTTTAATTCTGCTACTTATGCTTTCTCCCTGTAATATCTATGTGCTGGCCTTGTATGGCTCCCTGAAGCATGTGGTTCCGTTCCTGTCATTGGCTGAAATCATCAATGGTATGAATAGCATTCCTGAGGCTTGAGATGTTCCATAAGTGATACATTATTGATTTACATTTTAAAAGGCTGTCATACACATGTATGCTAGTAGGATACTTGCCTGAGATATCTGAAACCTTTTCAGACTAAACATTAAATATAAATCCAGTCTTTGCTTGTACCCTTTGTACTTCTTTCTTAACTATGTTTCTCCCATCTCTCACAGCTCCTTTGCATCAGCACTGCTTTTCACTCACGAGAGTTAAATATTTTTTGTGTTATTTTTTAATCTGACATAAAATACTTCCAGTTCTATAATTCTTTCCTTACATTCAGGGATAGGACTTTTATTTCTTCCACAGCTCCCTTGTGCTAGCATAAAACAGGAACTTTGCTGATCCTTCTCACAGGCAGAAGCTCATGGCTCCATTGCTTGGTTACCAGATTTCCCCTCTTCCTTTTTATTGTACCTCTCTATCCTCAGCACTGGCATATTTACCTTTTCAGTAGTCATGTGAGCAGGGTAATTTGAATAACTTCTATAGAGGTAAAGGCACAAGGGATTTGATTTAATTTTGTTTAAATCGTATTATATGAAATGTAATCTGATAGGGAGTAGTAGAATCACCATGCAGATGGCAAGTGTTAGGCAGATCTTATTACCTGGAACAATTGAAAACTGTCTGCCTTCTACACTTTTACTTGGCCTTCCCCATCTTAGAGTTAAAAAAATTACATGTTGTTCTTGATGAATTCTGAAAAAGGACAGTAAAATAGCTTAGCTCTAGTTCAGTTCCTGTGACAGGCGGTGAAAACAGTTGCATCAGTCAATGCTCAAATGAGACAGGTGTGTGGATAAGCAATAGCCGAAGTGTGCGCCTTGTAATAATTTGGATTAGAATAGGTATTTTCAAAGGACCAAATACTCATAAGAGAACATTTGTTCATCTCAGTTCTCATAAACTAACTTGGGATCCAGGTTCTGTCATTTGGAAGCTTCTGGGATGAGTGTGTCATTTGTGTCACTTGTTTTAGACCTGAATAACCTCAGGACTGTGTTTTGTACATTATAGTCTCTCCTGTTGGTGTTCTAATGAACATTTTACTGCCAGAAAGAATTCCTGAAAATGCAAAAGTAAAAAATAAAAAGACAGGAATTATCAATATTCTGGTTTATATCAATATCAATAGAATTACAGCCGCTCTTGCTTGAACATACACACATTCTTTGATGAATTTCAGACAAGTCAATCAATAACAGTTAATAGAACATACCCAATTAGTAAAAAATATTACATGAATATTTTTAATCCACAAGAATGTGAACAGCTGTGGGTTTTGGAAAATTTTATCAATTTATGAATCTAAGAAACTATAAAGCATTCAAATCCCTCCATAATAGTTCACACTTGAGAAAAATCATGGCATATGATAATCTGGTGATGGAGTCCTGGCTATAGTACCATCTGCTTTTCCTATGTCAAAATACCTCAGGAAGGATGGGAGCATTATAGTAATGATCACTGCCAATCAGTAACAAGTAGTCTACAAGGGTGTATTTACTATGGGCTGTGTTCATCAGAAATCATCCATGAAGGCCCATGGCAGGTACTGAAGGTCATGGATCATGGCTCAGCCAGGCTATTCATTTGAACTTAATCCCTTAAAATAGTGTGAAGATTACATTGTTTAAATCAAGCAGTCATGACTGTCTGAAAGCAGAATATGAGGTTTTATCAGAGAAATTAAATTGCACTCCAGTGTATTTTATGATAGTAATTGGACTTTGTACGCGTTTATGGTAAGTCTCTTCTTAACAAGTTAATAAGTGAAGCAGGTTTCTGTATTCTCATGCTGAGAAGTGGCAGAAAACTTGGAATATTTAAAAGTGATGATAGTAACAGTAGCATAAACCAAGTGTGATGGTTGAGATTAGTATATTCATTCTTTAATTTCTTTGGATGAAAATTTACTTTTCTAAAAGGAGAGAAAGTTTCCTTTGATTTCTGGTATTGGTACCATCTCATGCTTTACTAATTTACTGCCATACTGTTATCTATATCCCTATACCTGTTAGCCAGTTTAACTGAGCTTTGCTTTTCTTACAGAGAACTCAAGGACAAAGTGGTAGACTAAGAAAGTGGGAAAGAGAAGAGAGGCAAAAGAAGTGTGATAGCAAGAATACCAGCTTTACCTTTCAGGGATATCTAGGGTTCAAGCAAGCTCAATGGAAGCAGCAGCTTTATATGAGTCCTTATTTAGTTTACTTTTGTTGGATTTTTGATGACTCGAGCTCAACAATGTCATGGAATATCCTTATATTCTCAAGGTACAGTGAGGATGACCCTCTCTGTGGATACCGATTAATCCCACAGTGCTTGTGCAGCAACATCCCTGTAGACAAGAAATATAGTCGTAGACTAGAGCTGGCTTTAAGTGCAGATATGGACTCACACCTGCAAAACACCAGACATTTAAATAAAAAGACTTAATTTCAGGTTTTCTTTGAATTTTGAACTCAGCCTTATTAGACCAGCAAAGGTGTTGAGTTATGTCCAGGTACACTGACTCCCCTGAGAACAGAGAACGTGTACCTTCAATACCGATTTTGAATCCTCATCTTTAAATAGAAATACTATTGACGGAGGGAAAAGCTGCTGTCGGATTGCTATGCTGTGTCTATAATCTATTTGCTGTAAAATGGAAAATGACCCAGGGAAATAAATGTGCTATGCAAGTCTGGGTAAGAAAGCTCTAATAGAAAATGTTTATTTAAAGAGAAACATAGTTTTCCTACATATGTGTCACAGATTTTAAAAGATCTAAACACCTGGAGTTTGTAATTGTCTCTGTTGTCCTTGCTAATGTGAGAGAAATGCCAAACAGTGTGTTGACTAAAATCCTTGCATGTTTACATCACGTCTGCTGGGTGTTTACATTCTTAAATGGCATGTACCCAGGAATCTAAAAAGAAACCAAGCAGTGATAATTTAACACTTTGTAATGAAGTGCATAGGATCTAGACTTTAAAGCAAGACTATTGCCAGTTCAGTCACTTACAAAAAAAAGGCGTTAGAAATAAGCAATAGTGAATAAATATCACATGTAAAGAATTTGAATTTTATATTGATCTTAAGATCATAGAATTATTTTGGTTGGAAAAAACCTTTAAGATCATAGAGTCCAACTGTTAACCTGCCAAGTCCACCACTCAGTCATGTCCCTAAGTGCCATATCCACATGTTCTTTAAATACTTCCAGGGATGGCAACTCAAACACTTCTCCAGGCAACTGGTTCCAATGCCTGACAGTCCCTTTAGTGAAGACCTTTTTCTCAATATCCAATCTTAATCTCTTCCAGAGCAACTTAAGTCCATTTCTTCTTGCCCTATTGTTACCTGGGAGAAGAGGCTGATCTCCACCTGGCTGCAAACTCCTTTCAGGTAGTTGCAGAGATAGATGAGGCTCCCCAAGCCTCTTTTCTCTCCAGGCTAAACATCTCCAGTTCTCTCAGCTGCTCCTCATGAGATTTGTGCTCCAAACTCTTCACCAGCTTTGTTGCCTTTTTCTGGACATGCTCTAGCAGTTCAATGTCCTTCTGGGAGAGGGGGCCCAAAGCTGAACACAGGATTTGAGGTGTGGTCTCACCAGTTCTGAGTACAGAGGGACAATCACTGCCCTAGTCCTGCTGACTCCACTATTTCTGATATCTTTTTTGGTGAATAGATTCAGGTTCTTCACCCACAGAGTGGCTCAACACTGGAAGCAGCCACAGCACCAAGCCTACCAGAGGTCAAGAAGTGTTTGGCCAATGCTCTCGGGCACATGGTATGATCCTTGGGGCTGTCCTGTGCGGGGCCAGAAGTTGAATTCTGTGATCTTTGTGGGTCCCTTCCAACTCAGGATATTCTATGATTCTATGAAATGGCAGCAAGAAAAAGAGTACTGCTCTGTAGGATGTGAACATTCTAGATTTCCTGTCATTATTCTCATTGTGTAAATTTTCAAAGGAAAAAAGCCAGCAAGTTGATAGGGATAGCCAGGTTATTTCTACCATTTACTTGGATGAGTATAAATTAAAATTTTCAGATACTTGTTGCCATATATTTATGTATGACCCAGATTTCTTCTCTGTGTGTCAGTACTGCCTTGGTTTTTGATTCACATTATCATAGAGCAAATTAGAAAATATTTTCTCCTCCATTTTTAAAATTTATTTCTCAAATCCTTTGGTATTTAAACAGGTAAGAGCTTGAAAATTATTTGTAAGATATTGTTGCATATTGCTATGTAAAGACATTTAAGCCTATGGAAATGCTGTTCTGTGGCATTAATCATGTTATATTCTCAAAGAAATGGATCAGATACTCAAATAGAACACTAAGAGCTCACAAGGAACTGTTCAGCTAAATCACACTAACCACTATGACGATACTATGGTAAATATCAGTGACACTCCTTATAAATGCATATTCCCTAATTATTGTCAGAACTTTGTCACAGTGACACAACTTAAACAGGAAAGTTCTACCTATACATGACCTGTACAGTTAAATATTAGCTAGCATTAGATTAAAAATGTAGGCAAAATAAATACACTTCAAATTTGATCACGAAATGAGGCAACTAAGTGAAATCCACACTGTGCAATTAGAGTATTTCACAGAGAGGAAGTACAAAAACACTGGATAACAATAGACAAAAATGGTAATTCCCTGGATACATTAAAAGAATATGGGGGGAAAAAAGAATAAAAATTGCCAAAAGGAACATCATGTACGTGGGCAGGTAAATAAATTAAGTGATTTTTGTATCAGACTGGCATAAGTTCTAAGCAATTCAATGTTATTCAGTGGTGTCAGATATTGCTGCAACATCCAAGAATATAACATCAATTGAAAACTGTGACTGATTTAGGGATATAAAGGGATTATAAGCATTCTTCATGTTTTCTTCTCTTCTATGGCCACCCAATTTGACAGAAAATCCATTTCTTTCTAAGTTAAATCCCTAAATGTCACAAGATATTTAAAGAACAATTTTATAAAGCACATCATTTTCTGAAATAAAAGATCACAGATGTGCTGATTTCAGCAGTGCTGTGCCACTTTGTATTATTTAGATACCTGGCACAATTCTTTAATTTTTGTTGAAAAATAATACTTTGGAAATGCAACCACATGAAAGCTGAATTGATCTTTAGAAAGACAACAAAAAAAGCCAGTGGCCTAAGATACATAAGTGTACACCCACCTATAAAGGTGAAGATTAAGGTAGAAATCTATGACTCTCTATTCACACTGTAACATAACAGTTTAAGGGTTGGTTGGAATCAATGATCTTAGAGTTTTTTCCAACCTTAATGATTATGCATTTCTATGATAAGTGATTCCAGTCAGATCATTACAACAGTGTCTTTATAATATACAGGTTTGCATTAAGGCAAAGTAATTTCAGATTTTTTGCACAGTCATCAGATTTTGGAACTATCTAACAGTACTTAATTGTCTCATCCTTCATAAATCAGCATAAATATTTCTTTCTTGTGATAGCTAAATAAAGCTTAGTTATTGAGTTTTTTGACATTTTACATAGTACCTGTAAGAGAGATGATTCCAGGGCAACACTGCCTTGGGGTTCTGAGTTTAACACCATGGCTTCAGAAGCTGGCTCTAATTATATATGCTTCCTAAAAATCCGCCATTTCCCATCTCTGTCATCTTGGTTTGCTCCTGTGCCACCTACTCCCGTATGCCAGAACAAGTGTTCATGTACTCACAGTTCAGGTTAAAATCAACCTAGATAAAGAGGTGATGGAGGACAAAACTTTCTCTTTTAGGAGGAATGCCAAGTTATGTACATTTAAACCAATGATGCTACTTAAGAAATGTGACTAAGGCAGTGGGGGAACCCTGCTATTACCAGCCCAGTTGAGGGTCCTCTCCGCTATGTTTCAAGAACAGGAAATATCAACTCTCTTCCCGTTTCCTTGAGCTCCTGAACTGTTGTAGTTGCTTGGGGAAAGTGTTGGAACTGGAAACACTTGTTTCTTCTCCCAATTCCTCAAAAAAGAAGGTCTCATATTCTTTTAGAAGGAATAAAAATAACCACATATTTATGGGAAATGGTGAAATCTTTCTGCCTTTATAAATCCAATAAGTAAAGAGGTGCTGCCAGGGTTAGGAGTTGGAAACACAGCACAGAATATCCTGAGCTAACTCAACCCAGCCCTGGTTGTCTTAGACTTGAAAACACAGTTTAGGATGTTCTCTTGGAAGATCTGCATATAAGATGGCTATGCTACTGATTGGAAAATACCTTTGAGCAGAGAAAGTTAATAACCCATCAGATAGAAAATAATTAAACAGAGTAGGTTTCCAGCTTTTTTTTTGCATTGCAAGGTAAGTATACAAACACTGTACAAACACTATTTAATCTGAATGAAGCTGGAAGATAACTAAGGAGAGAACAAAAAATATTCTTTGCTCATGGTTGGAGAAAGTTTATTTGGATAACAATAAAGATATGTAACTGAAGGTCATCTGCTCTGGTCCACTACCTAACCTCAGGTAAGAAAGTGAGATTAAAATCATGTAACTGTGGCACACAGAAAAAAAAAGTGTAACTTTATATTAACTGATATTAATTTGCTTAGGAAAGGAGACGGGGGAATACTTAACATCTGCTTGGAGACATGACAGGTAATAGAGTTGGTTAATTAAACAAATATTTATAGATAATTTAGCTGATTGTTAGAAAGAGATCTTGATTTTTTTTTGTTTGATGACTATTATGTACAGAAAATTTATGGAACAGGGACAAATGATGAATAGTTTGCTTGGTGATTGATGAGGGATATAATTAATAATTTACTGATTATAGTAATGGCCTTTTTTATTTTACTAGTTCTGTCAGATAATGAATAATCATTCAATGGCCTTGATTATCACTAACATAGAATTAATTATTTTTAGCCTTTAAAAAAACCCAACAAAACATGTATATAGGTACAAACCTCAAGATGTTTGGTTTCTTCATAGGGCAGTTGTTCAGATAATGTCTATTTTAGGCAGAATCTTATATCTGTCATGAGATGTGTGATGATACAGTGAACACAAAGCCCTGAGACTGGCCACAGTTCATGTAAGTTTATGTAATATATTCAAAACTGATTAGGAATTACATTTTTTCAGCAATAAGGAAGTATGAACATGTCATGTGCTTATGATGATAACAGTCTTCTGAAGACATAGATTGTTGTCCAGGAGGAAGTTAATGTTCTAACTCCAACTACCCTGGGACTCTGAGCACAGAAGCACCCGAGCACATGTTCTGCAACCATAGATGCTCTAGTGCCTCTGAAACAGCTTGCTCTGTTTCATTGTATTTTAAGAATGAAGGAGGGATAATGTAAAGTTAGTTACACCAGGCATTTGCCATCTAGTATTTTGTTAGGAAATCTTTATTTCTTGATGGCACGGCAGAGCAGAAAACAACACTGTAGGGATTCCTAATTACTAATGAAAAAGAAACATTATGAAGGCAAGAAACAGGTTGTGCTCATTCCTTTTAACATAACTTGGGTATTTACTGTGTGGTCTGCTGTTCACCTTTGTGTCAAATGCTCTTCTGCCTCTAAGGAGCAGGAGACTGCTCAGGATAACCACTGCCTTTAGAAGAAAGATGGTGTGTGTGGGTGAGGAAGATGCAGCTATTACACCTAAAATTTTCCAGTAGAGCACACAATGTAGAATGTGGGGGGAGCGATTGTGCTGCTGTGCACCCTCCCACTTGAGCAGCTGTGTCCTGTCCTCTTAGGATGCTGGCTTTGGACTTGACAGACATGGTCTCCGCAGTCTGCAGACAGTGAAGCTAAAGGCCAGTTATGTTTCTGTGAGTCTCTATTTCCTGTTAGTAACATAAAAGTATTTAAAAAAATAAGGAGTCATTCAGATACCCTTGTTAAAAAGGCTGTGCAAAGCCTGGAGATAATTTTAATTATTTTTTTTTTCTAAAAGCTTGGTAATTTCTTGGAAAATTAATATAGTATCTTTCAAGGAAAGTGCTTCCTGTCTGAAAGTGAATGTGTATTGCCTTCAGGAAGTGATTCTGATGTCCCTTAGTATGCTCTACAAAGAAAATATCATCTTTTGTACTACTTAGTAAATCATTAATATAATAGATGTACAAGGACAGAGAATCAACATTTTTTACTATTATTATTCAATGGTTTTTAAAGCCTTTGATGTGATGAGAATAGAGACTTTCAAATGCTCCTGTGTAGGCTTATATTGGCCAGGTTCCTAAGATCTTCTGGAAAGGGAAGTAATTTTTATTTAAATAATTTATTATGAGAGTCACAGTGAACTCTACATCTTAAATGCAAACTGATTACAGCTTGCCCATCTTGAAGCATTCAAAACTACTAAGTCGGGATGCAAGAAAAAGGTAAATTTGGCTTAAAAAAAGGTAAATTAAGAGAAAAATAGGTTTATGTTTCTTTTACTTGCTAATATCTTTAGAAGTCTATACAATGAACTTTTCACTATTGATATGGTTAACTGCATTCACCTGTCAAAATGCATCTGGTGTTCTGACATTTTAAAGCTCTCTTCATTTAACAGAGTTCAAGACTGACCTATTTCCCATTTTTTTTTCCATTTTATATTTTATCAATATAGATTTCACATTTTTAGTTTTCATTTAATGAAAATCCATGTATTTCAGTAAAAAGACAAGGCTTTAATACATAAAAATTTTTACAAATGTAAACTGTGTTGAAGCAAATGCAGAAAAAAGTGAAGTTGAAAAGTCTTGATCACACTTATATAACTTATAAAACTCTTTTTTAAATAAAAAGTTTTTTTAAAGGAAGATATTTTGAGTGAAATAGGTTAACCAACTTTGTATATAATATTTGTCAGTTATATTTCCTTAAATTCTTGTTAGTAACTTGTTAAATTCTTGTTAGTGTTTGTAACTAAATATATTAATTTATTTTTCTAAAATTTATTTGCTTTGCTGGACAAACCAGTTAAAGGATAACTTCCACAACCAAAGAAGCTACCCTGAAGAAAAGAGTATGTATCTCCAGAGGTGAGTGACTTTCCCTTGCGTGATAGTTTTTCTGTCCTATGTTTCACAGAACCAGAATAGTTTTGGTTGGAAGGGTCAGTTCATGGCACAGCTTGTGGGTGAGAGGATGCACCACCACAGAGACCTTAAAAATCATCTCATTCCAACCCCCCTTCCATGGACAGGTGTCGAGGACCAGGAATCGGAATGGGAACGATTCCGGAAATGGAAAAATATGTACAGCGATTGAATGGACTTCACACATTGTGTGTTTCCCCCGAATTTGTATCTTCCGGGCATGTCCCGGCCTGCTCACCTCCCTGCACCTCTGTCTTCTCTGCCGACTGGCTGGAGAAGCTGCGGCAGGAGACAGCCCCCATTGGCCCTTTCCTCCCCTGGTCCCTCCTGTGCTCCCCCCCCCCTTTTTTGCCCACGGCTCAATCCTGGTTTGTCCCCCCGTCTGTCTGTCTCCTGCTCCACCCTATGTTCTGGCCCTTTCCCTCCGGATAAAAACCCCGTGCGCACGCTGGATTAAAGATTCTACCTGCACCCCACCTTTGTGTCTGGGATCCGTGCCGTGTCGCGGCCCCATTCCCCTCCCCCGCTCGGACCGCGGCAGACAGGGACACATTCCACTAGGCCAGGTTACTCAGAGCACCATTCAACCTGGCCTTGAACACTTCCAAGGGTGGGGCATTCACAGCTTCTATGGACAACCTGTTCCAGTGCCTCATCACCCTGTGACTGAAGAATTCATGTCTAATATCTAGTCTAAACCTACTCTCATTCTCTAAACCTAAACTCATTCTCTCCTGTCTCCAATCACCACATACTCTTGACAACAGTCCCTCTCCAGATTTCTTTAGGCCCCCTTTAGGTACCAGAAGGTGCTCCAAGGAGCCTTCTCTTCTCCAGCTTGAACAGCTCCAACTCTCTCAGACTATCTGGAGAGGTGCAGCACCCTGCTCATCTTTGTGGCCTCCTCTGGACTTACTCCAACAGGTACATCTTCTTCTTATATTGGAGATCCCAGAACTGGATGCAGCACTCTGGGTAGGGTCTCATGAGAGCAGAGCGGCAGAATCACCTCCCTTGACCTTCTGGCCACACTCCTTTTGATGCAGCCCAGGATATGGTTGGCTTTTAGGGCTGTGAGTGCACATTGCTGAGACATGTTGATACCCCCAACTCCTTCTCCCCAGTTGTCACATATGTTCTAGGGAGTCAGAATCTCCAATCCGGAAGCCCTTTCTGATCCTTCCTTAGAGAGAAATAAAGAAAATGAGGTTCTACAGTGAACCAGACCTCAGCGATTTGCTTTTCAGCACTGACCCTGAGTTTCTGAGTGAAGATCAGTTTAAGGACTTTTTGGTCAACGTGCAGTACTGTAAAACCTTCTCAAGGTATGAAGAAGTGTTTCTGAAGAGCGCTGAAGTTCCACGTTTCCTCTCCCTTGGATCTTATGGACAGGATAATGGATGTTCCCTTTTAAAATATTTGTGCTATTGATTGTCTAGTAGGCTTTATCACTGTTTTACGAAAAGCTTACTTAGTTCTATGGTCATTATTTTATTTACTTCTGAGAAAATATTATCTTCAGAAGGTCCCAGCCTGGGACTTACTATCCTAGATCAAATGAGCAAAACCTGATAATTAGAAGTTGTTGGCAAGCAAACAGCAAGGTCATGTTCCCACAGGTTTCTCTGATAATCACTAATTGCTCCAAAATCATATATTCAAAATGGAAAAGAGAGCTGATTCCATCAAGTGACATCAATTAGAGGAAGAGATGACAACTACATCAGCCACCCAGCAATATCATGTTTCTTCTACTTAACAGTGATATATTTATTCTTTTTTTAAATAGTAGAAATGCTGAAGTTTCTGCCATTTTAGTAAGGAGACTGTTCCTCATCAGAATACAGTTAATTCTCAATAATTCCTATGCACAGGAATTTTCTTCTTATTTTCATACTCTTGTACTAGACTAAATAATGGCATTTTCCTCCTTGTTAAAGCCCTTCAACATCTTTAAGCATTTATAATGTGTCCAATTAGTTGTATAATGGTAAGCTATACAAACACTGGGGGAGGATCTTCTAAACGAAAATATGGGAGTTTGGCATTGATTTTCTGTAAAAGCAGAGCACTTAACAGCACAATGCTCTGCTCTCTCCTGGGCCATGTCCAGGAAAGGATTTAGGCACCTAAGACAACAGTTGAGTAGATACAAATTATCTAAATCCATTCAGCCACTATTTAACCTTTGTGGAGCCTCAATTCAATAAGGAACTCCCTGTTCCATCTTAAAATCCCTAAGCACATAGGCTTGTACTTCTGTGGGTGCTCAGACCAGATGATGTCTATGTAGTCATCTTATTACTTATTTTTCTTATAAATATGACTGGAACCCCAGAAGCAGACATTCTTTTGCTTGAATGTATTCTGAGACTTAAGCTAAGAGGTTTCTTTTCAGTGTGTCAAGAGCACATTTGTAGAAACAGGCTGCCTCTTTCTACATCGTCCTTCTTTAGGTTAAAGCAGAAGACAACGGTGTTCACCTTTTCTATCCGACTCTAGAGTTTGCCAGCTCACAAATTAGATCGAAGTTCAGTTTCCTCCTCAGAAAGCATTAAACACGCAGATTGTGTCTCAAAGGAAAGTGCTTTCACCACTATTCAAGCCATCAGCTGCATTTTTGGGAAAGAGAGGAGAAACCCTTTGTACCTTCTGTTGCCCCTATGGCACCCCATGGCCGGGAGTGTCAGGGTCTTCGGCCAAGGAGACACTACCATGCTGGAACCTGTAGTGTTTCAGATGGAACATCTACAGATTATCCTGGCCTGTTATGTGCAGAAGCCAAGGGAAGCAATGAGTGAATTTGGGGTCCATTATTAGCTTCAGGTGCTCAAAATGTGTATTTGATATCCACGTGGTTAGTCTCTGTACTCAAGTAGTCTATCTCCTTACTCCTGCTAATTTCACTTTTCCTCTGGAAATATCTCAGATCTTAAGAAGGTAAAGCTGGAGGAAATTCATATGAGAAGCATTCTCTTTCTTTCAAGTTTTACTCTGAATTTAATTTTTTTTCCCTGAACATATCGGTTGGAATTACACATTGATTATCTTTTTTGAGCCTTTGATCATGTTATATATCTTTTTCTGTGACATTTCTTGCCTTTGTACCTCTGGTACTGAGTTTTAAAACTGAGCAACATGTACCTGTTTATCTTATCCCTATATTACGCTAAATATTTATATTGGAATTGTTACTCAGTCTCCTTAAAAATGTCTGTCTTCACAGATATCTCCCTTTTCTTACATATACATATATATATATTTGAAACTGTTTTTCTTGAAACTATAAAGCTGTAATTTTTAATTTTAATCATAATAGTTTTATTAAGAAATTTCTTCTCTTCCTGGTTAACCTCTTACACTATTCTGATACATTTACACATATTGATATCCCTCACTTATGGCTTTAATCTATCAAAATCCTTTTATGCAAGCCACTCTTTAAAGGTCTTTCTAAAATTTAAGTATAGATACATTATATATTTAAATATATTAGTTCTACTGTCTCACTTTCTTGTTTGCAAACACAGGGTTAATATGGCTTGTAACATAGATCCTTGTTAAGCTAATATGTTTTTGAAAAGAAACATATTGAATATCTAATGAAAAAGATTAAACTTATGCAGTGGGGATCTACTGGATAAAGCAGAATATTAGCTAATTTACAAGGCTTAATTCTGATTTTAGAATAATGCTTTTATCCCAGAAAACTGTGTTATGACTTTGTCAGGGCTAGTCAAACAAGTACCTCGAATAAAATAATGTCTGGGTTGTTTCCAGAGATAACAATTTGGCTGTCTGTCCATAGATATATACTGTACTCATGTTATATACTCATTTATGTAAAGCATGAGGCATTTCTTTTCCTCATGAGCACAGTTCCAGAAGTTAAGCTCAATACTAGCAGATACCACCATTATACTGTAATGTCCATTTCCTTAGGATTATTTTTATGTACTACATTCTTGGAAGGGTGTTTTGTAAACACCTCCAAAGGAGCTGAGGATCAGCTGTCTAGTTTGAGACGACAGATGCTGAGGATTAAGAAATGTTATTATTGTGAGAATGAGTTGTTGGATGTTTTGTTCTTTATGACAAAAAACCTGTAGTGACTGCTTGCTAAATTATTACTTTTCAGTGGATAGCAGCAAATTGAAATCTCTGTTCCAACACAGGCAGAATTAGTATTTATTGGAATTTTTCCACACTGAATCCTTTCAATACTTGTTCTCCTTTTTTACCTTTTCCAGACATTTTTGTTTCCATCTTAAGAAACCTGATCCTGCTCCAGCAGACCTCAATGAAGTCTCTCCACTAACCATGAAGAAAAAGTAAAATCATCTTCTCAGAGATCATTGCAGCCTATTCCTTTTCTCTTGCTGCTTCAGTCTATGGCTTTTGTCTTTCACAGCTCTTTTGTTTATTGTTTCAGTTTGCAGTTGTTCTCTCATGTTTTGGTCATTGATTTTTCTTTCTTCCTTCTCACTGTAGCTTTACTACTCAAACACTGTTTTCCCTTCTACAAAGGAAATAGGTAATTTGCTGTACAAACAGGCTTTGTTAGATTTGATGCAACAGCAATAGTCGACCCTCCATTCAGTAAGACTAATGTCCTGTGAACCTCAGATTTATTCTGCTATCATTCCCTCTCATGTCCCTGGCTTATGAGGGGATCACATTTTATTTGCTGGGCTTATCAGTGTTTTTTTCTTCCTCTAGTAATTGCCTGACCTGCTATGATTGTTGTTTGCAGTATTTACTGACTCACAGATCTTTCTATCTACTTTATCTGTGCTTGTTCTTACCAGTTCTACTGGCTCATTGACATTTTCTTCATTCAGTGCCCACACACAGACTTCTCAGGAAAAGTTCCCATATCCTAATGATGGACACTTTGAGATCTGAAATATTTGTATAGCATTCAGGGGAAAAAAATTCACTAAAACTAATGGTGTGTTTTATGTGATAGTGTACACTTTTTAATTACATAATTAAACCAGAAAACATTTACTTTATTTTATATCCCATAACAATCACAGATTTTTACTACCAAAAAAAAAAATGCCCAAACCAATCAAACAAAATCCCATAAAAAACCCACAGCTGAACTAATTTTAAAACATACAAATTTAAAAAATTTGCTTGGAATAACCTCTCCCCCCAATTTGCAGTTTTGCTTCAGAGTACGTGTTTGTTTATCCTTGTACTGCAAAATGCAAAGTAAATGCCATTAGTGCCTTTGCACACTGTGCTCTCTGCAATTTATGCTGAACAGTAACAGACTTCAGCAGTAAGTGGCCACATAGTGAGATGAACAGTTACATAACCACAGACAGTAATTGGATGCTATTAATGAGAATTTGGGATAACACCATTTTTTAGCCCCAGACGTAGTTAACTTTTTATAATCTCGATTAGTGCCATATACACTCCTTTTACAGTGTATAATTATTTTCCTAATCTCCATTTGTGCCCTCCAAAGTCACTGAAACAAAGACTTTGCACTACCCTGATTTGTCCAAATACCTCAGATTATGTATCACAAGTACGCATTTGTAAATAGTGTCTCTTCATATGGAGACGTGAAAAGTTTTGTCATCTTGTAGGCAGAAGTAAGAAATTGTACTTTTCAGAGTCCTAATTCTTTTACCTTTCTCATCTAATTCCTCTTGTTCCTGTGAATAAATGTCTGTACCCTTAGAAAACACCAGCTGCTTGTATTACACCTTCTCAGATAGTCTGTCTGGCCAGAATCCAGAGCAGGACAGAAGCAAGCATCTGTTCATAATTTATTTTTTCTTGCTATTGGCTTACAGAAGGGAATAAAGGGGGAGCTTGGGCTAGGTCCTGTACCAGACCCCTCTTTTTTAGGTACTTTCCAGCATGACAACCCTGACTCTCTAACTAGATATGCTTGTGAACAGACCTAGGATGTTGGCAGCTTAAAAGGACAGGGCTCCAGCATCTGCTGTGGACAAATAGACACCTCTTAGCAGAAGGTGTAGCAAAATAAAAAATACCGTAGTCTACAAAATGTATGGTTTTCCATTGAAAATTGTGACCTTCACATGTGAGTACAAGCATGCTCTGACCTGATTTCTTGGGTAACTGTGGTTACTGCATGTGAAGCCACTGGCAGCTGCAGGTGCTCAGCACTTGGGAAAATAAGGTATCAAGTAACAAAGATGAACTTGCAAAGAATGTTTTTTTAAAAGAATACCAGTTGATCAATATTCAGATAAACACCTCAAATTGTGCTGTATGTGATCATATTTGAAAGAATTCATACCTAGAGCAGCCTAATAAAGCACTGCAATTGAAAAAAGTAAACTCAAGGTAACATTTTGTACTGGTTTTTTATTTCTTATTTTCTGCTTAGTCACTGAACTCTATGTAATTGACTGATCTTTTATCTTTAATCAGAGTCTGTGTCTATAGAAATTAGTTTTTACAGATAGATTATCACTAGATGAAAAGCCTAGAATTTTGGATATATTGTTTTATATCAAGACCTTGTGGAAAGTATGAAGCTATCTTCTTGTTGATCCTTTGAGGACTCCAAAAGAGTCTTGTTTTACCTAGATTAATATTATTCAAACTTTCTAGCCCAGAACACCTTCTGTAAGTAAGTTTCCTCACTTTTCTTGTGATTCAGCACATTCTATATCAAAAAGGTTGGCAAGTTCACTAGCAGTCCACATCCATGAGTACTTTAAATGAAGGCAGGATTTGAACTTATTAAAGGCTGGAAGCCAAGCAAGATGTCAGGCAAGATACAAGACCTAAACGATAAGAAGTTGCACAAGACTTCCAGTACTATTAGTATATTAACCCTAAAATTTCTTTGTATTTCCACTGCCTGTAACATATGTCAACAGACCATGTTAAGACTAAGTGTATTTTTCAAGAGAAATGTCTCATCTTGTCACCCTTGAGAATACGTTTTCGTTCTGTCTTTTACTTTGTATCAGAACTAACTGAAAAGTGTGTCATTCAGTTTATGGAGAAGTGGAATTGCAGAAGAAAATACGAGAACAGTACACTTAATTTTTTTAAAACCTTGATTGCTTTTTGAACTAAGACTTCCTGAATTAAAATGACTTAATGCTTCTCTGCATTAAAAGTTGCCATCAAGAGTAAAAATTGAGGTGTGAATTCAAAGCTCATAAACTACTCCACACTAACTGTTTTTGGAAATTCTCTTAGCTAGCAATGTGTGAAGTAATTTACTCCATTTCCGAAAAGCATCAGTAAGTTCACACCTTAGTTTTGACATGGAGGAGGTTATCTCATATTCACTGTGCATTACATGCCTTACATGAGTAACTCATGTTGCAAATTCACAAACTCTGATTGGAACTGCTGCATGAAAAAAACCCTTTGAGTGCATTTTTGAGTATTCAGACATGTTTGGTAAAGAAAACCTACATAATCAGGATCAAGGTAAAGAAATGAGTCATCTCAAACATTGCAATTGTTGTTCCCAAGACATGCAGAAAGTCTTCCTGATACTCCAAATTGCTATTGCAATCATCAGTGAACCCCAAACAACTTACATGGAGAAACAACACAGAACTGGTGAATTTTAGAGTCATTTGGCATCTAATCCTATTCCTTCACTGCTTGTGGTACCTGCTTTTCTTCCACCCCATGACTCTGTTAAAGGCAGTGTTTTGGTATTAAGGATTGCTTCTTTGAGCCCTGCCATAGAACATGTGGCAAAATCAGATCCCTAGATCCTATGCTGTGGCAGGCAGAGTGAAACCTGACCGCTATGGCAGTCTTTGCCTCCTCAAGAGCCCCAGAAGGAGCCTGTTGCTCCTTCCCTTCATGGGAAACCTCTCAAACTGTTGTCAGTCTCCTGTGTAATTGTAGGAGCTTCTTGATAAGCTAAACAAATGAGTAGCTAACAATGATGTCAATGGCAGGGGTCAGTCATCAGCATACACACTTTCTGTGTTTTCATATTTACCCAACAGCAATGGTTACCTGTAACGAGTCAATAACTACGACGATACCAGTGGAGGCAGAAAACTGGAATGCTTTATTGGACTCACAAGTTCATATTTAAAGGATAAGTTCATATTTCGGATCTACATATTCAACAGGGGGTTGTAACTATTACAATTATTACAAACGGGGTTTCAGGGGATGGCATAAGGGAAAAATCCAGGTTAACAAATTTGGGGTCTTACACATACATCATAGGGAAGAACCCGTTTTACCTTGGGGGAATTACAAGGGAAAAATGGTATTTGGGTTTACAGAATGCCGGGATTCATGGAACACAAAGGGAGAGATAAAGCACAAAAGGTCTTCTGCACAGGTTTGATGAGATCAGGGTGTGGACTCTGGTTTGGGCTGGGCATGTGATAACATAATGCAAAGAGTCTTTTCACATCCTGCTGGAGAAGGCAGGAAAAATCCACAGAGATGAGTTCAATTCAGAGGGTTTTTCCCAACTTCTGTAGCCCAGAGCTTTTTGCAAAGACCACTCAAATCTCTCTCTGAAGATATTATATTTTGGGATCCAAAAGTTACCAAGGGCACATTTAGACTTTAGGCTATCTGTTTCTAAATATATATGAAGCCTTCCCAGAACATTCAAATTGATCATATATGAGAAAATATTCAATCAGTTTACCAAATCGATCACCAAAATTCAGCTGATGCATAACATCAGTTCCATCTGAAAATCTTCCCAAAACCTCCAGTGCTTAATCAGCCTTTTTGATCTAAACTCTTAGTGGGAATTCTCACTATGGTTTTTTTTCTTACAAAATTTCCGTCACTTTCTGTATCTCACTAAGCCAAAAGTATTGAGGGAATAGTTTTTTTTGTGGCATTTTGGCACTTGTAATCCAGACTGGAACCACAGTGTGCATAAAGCTTAAAAACCTCTAGCTAAAAGCTAGCTATGCTTTATGAATCTCTAAAAATAAAGTTCTTTTTGAAGTGAAAAGATGATTGTCATCATAAAACAACTTGTCCATTCGAATTTCAAAATCATATGGTGGCTTGGCTAGAAAAAAAGAGACCAGTTATAACATTTCTTGAGAATTTGGGGTACACTTTTTCAATTTATACCTATGCTAAGAATGTGTGAATAAATGTGATCTTCGTAATGAATTCACAAATTAAAATTCAGTCTGCTTCAAGCAACAAAGAGTTTTAGTAGAGCTAACTCCAATTGTAAATCATTCAAGCAGAATATTCAAAAATCATTAGAATGGGTGAAAAATCAGGAAAAAAATAAGAACAAGAAAAGTTGAGTTCTCTCTCTATGAATTCAGATTTTTGAACATTGTTCTTTAAAGGTTAAAGGATTTATCTTCAAATGAAAAATGGAACTCTTACATGATCACTCAACTTCAGGATTAAGAGCTTTAAAAAACATGGCCATTACCATAACAAAATTAGAAGAGATAAAACATTGCATACCTTTACATCTAGGTAAGTACCTACCTAAGACTTTACAGGATGGAGACCTACGTCAGGCTGACTACGGCTGTGTCTGTGCTGCACCAGTGAAGGAGTGGAAACACCGAATTAGTTGTGAGTGGTAGTAGATCTGGAAATGGAAATAGTCTGTTCAAGCTCATGAAGCTAAGACACAGAATTTATTAGCTGAGGTGTAGCAGATGGTGGGACTCCAGTAGCAGCAAAACTGTATTATGTGATCTTTCTCATCCATTATCAAGACAACTCTATGTACCACACCTATTGTGTCCTGTACGCATGTTCTCTATGACTCAAATATAGATTCTTCCCCAGTGTTTGACACCTTTCCCAACACTGAACAATTTTAAGATCCAGTTGAACAAGGTGCAGGGCCATTTTGTCTTGACTATGCTTTTGCCAAGAAACATTGGACTAGTTGATCCTTGAGGTCTCTTCCAACCTAGTTTTCAATGATTCTGTGATGGTGAAATATCACATGTAGTGTCTGAAATGTTCTCAGGGTTTTTTAATTCTAAAATATTTTGTCTTTGACTGTAATTTTGCTGTTTCATTTAGCAGAGAGAGCTTCTGCAAAACAAAATCAGAGAAGGGAGAGAGCTGTTTCAGGTCTGAGAATCCCCATAAAGGAAGTCATGAGAATGAGAATTGAAGGAGGATAAGTGAAGAAAGTACTGTAAATATAGAAATGGAGTAAAAGTTATTGAGACCTGAGTGCCAGTATAGATTCTAAAGTCCAGAGCCTAGAAGAAGGGAAATTTGAAAAAGTGTCTATTTGATTTTATCAACACCTATGGGGAAAAAAATCAATCTATACAACAAAAGCTGTGACACAAAGCAGAAACAGTGAACTAACTAATATAAATGGTCATCAACAGGCTTACTAGTAAATACACTGGTTAATGGTACTGTTATTTATTGTGCTTACTATATTAAAACTATAGCAAAGAATTTAGTATCTATGTATAAAAAAAAGAGAGACATTCAGTCAAGAGATAGGAAGAGTACAAGCAAACAGTAAATGCTGGTCAGTATGGTAGGCAACAGTCAAGACATGAGCTACTTCATCTTTGTCAATATTTTTTAGGTGCCACTGAGGAAATTTTGCAGTCAATTGCCCAGTGACTTTTGCAGGTGTTTGTGGGTGGGTTGCAAGTGAGAACAGGATGCTTGGCTGTGCTAGGTGGACAGATTCTGTGAGAGGGATGATTGCATGTACCGGAAAGGGAGATCTGTGCACTATGCAACTCGAGAAGAGAGTGGCAGACAGGTTTTCACCATCACTTCTGAAGAATTACAACCTCCAGCCAATGCAGCTAATGGATCTCAAATGTACAGCAGCATCAGGCATACTTCTCAGGTTAGCCCATGTGATTAGCACTCAGCCTGAACACCCACATTAGCCACATTGACAGTTTCTTGCTGATAAGCAGCACTTACATCATGGCATCAACACTAATTTTGCAGCCACCCAGTGTTATCTCTGTGCAAATCTCTTTATTATTTTATGATGTCACACTTCTGTTCCCTACCCCTCCCTGTGAGCTGCACTTGCAGAAGGGTGGCTCTGTCCTTTTGGGAGTATGGGCAGCCAGAGTTTTCATGGGAATCACTAGAGCAGATGGATTCATTTCTGCCCAGATTCAGGTGGATTGCAATTTCTTCCAATAGCAAGGTCATCATTAAAGCTTTTTCGTGGGGACTACAAAAAGCCTTGTTCTAAAACCAAGAGAAGAACCTGACTTACCTGAGAAGTATCCTTAAAGGCAAAAGGTTTTTTCTCTTTTCTTGTAGTCCCCTACTGGTTTGTGGCCCTTTTACGTATTTCCCTAGTCTTTCAAGCTAAAGCTTTTCCTTCTTGGTGTTTCTTCTATGATTTCTCCTTCTCAGGAAGCCACCAGGCCTTCCCATTCCCTCCAGCAAGGTTCCAGCCTCAGATTCCCCGCTGCCACATCTACTGAGTGTCCCCTCCCTGTCCCCTATGCCACCTACTCTGGGAGGTGCCTGGCAGTTAACCTCTAGCCATAACCTACATTTCCATGGGCCTTCACCCTGCAGGGCAGCTTGGGAGCCTGTGAGCATCAGTTAGTGATACTTGGGCAGTCTTGCAATATGTCAAGTGAGAAGAATGTTAAGTACAGGGCAAGGTTGCATACCTGGTGTGGAAGCACAGACCTCAAAAAAAGAGGGCTTCCAACAGATTTTTGTAAATTTACCCTCAACATTTAAAAAAAAAAAAAAATGAAAGGTTCAAAATAGGTGACAATGAAGGTAACATAATTGTCATTATTGTTGGATTCTAAAGCTATTGAACCTCTAATGAAAACAAAAAAAAAAAACCCTGAAAGCTCCCTTTATCTGTGATTAGTAGGGACACATTGTACACTTCAGGGTTTTTCCATTCATTTGCTCCCAGATAAGCAGTATGCTATTACTCTCTAGTGGTGCTGCCTTCAGGGACTATTTCTGTCCGACACTTGGGAGAAGGCATTATGAGATGTCAGCATGTGTGAGCAGAGATAGTATGGCTTGTCATGTACTGATAGGCCATATTCTGCTATAAAATGATGGCTTTGTCTTTTATCACTGTCACAGTCTTTCTTAACAAGCCGTGACTCTGCAGTTCGTCACAAAGGAAACTGTCATCCCTAGATACGTGCCTTGAAAGTCCTTTCATCTTCCATGCAGGTAGGATCTGCCATGTGACATCAAGCAGAACAGTAACTCCAGATGGACTCTGGTAGTGCAGCACTGTATTAACAAAGGGGTTCGCTGTCACAAATCCAGGTTTTGCACCTCAGATTACAGGGATGAGGAAAACACATGTAAGCTTTTAAATGAAGCAAGACCTAGTAATATGTCATGGCTATAAATAGAAAAGGAAATGTTAGTAATCCATCGTGTTTAAGTGATAATTTATTTATCATGGTCTTATACTGAGCAACAGATAAATCAATTAGAGTTGCTTTCAAAAGCAAATAAATAGTGTTGGTTCAATGGAGTGATGACAGATGAAGTGTTTCGAGTAACTCATAAGTTCTGTAGATGGATTTCTCCACATAATTATGTTTAGGATGAAATCTGGAGAATCACTGGCCTTCACTAAAGACTGTGATGGTGCTAGCAATTTATCTGGCTCAATTTATCTAGTGCTTTTTTTCATAAGGTCACTGAACAAAGAAACAGTATCTGTTGCTAGGATCAGAGACAGACACCTAAGGAGAAAAGCCTTCAGCATTTCCAGAGGGCACATATATTAAATAGTTACACAGGGTGTATAGTGAGTGCTTTGCACCAGAGCCTGCAGGTCAGAATTTTTTCTGGCAGAGGAATATGGACACATTCCGCTCACTTCAGCATTTTGTACAGCCATGGGACATATTATACTGCCAGTGTTGTGATTCTGCAGATCAGATTAAACTACTTTGTGGACATTAAAGTATGAATATTTCATGTGAGCTTTTACAGGGCTGAATTTAAACTAAGATCCTGAAGTACTTCTTCACATTCCTCTTTCCTGGGATTTTGTATTTTTAAGCTCGTCCTCCCTTGCATAAAGTTGTTCTTCGATGTGACTGCTTTTTAACTGTGTAAGTGGGAAAATCAGCTGTATTAACCCTCACGAGGAGCAGGCTTCCAATCCCAGTGCAGCAAAAGGAAGAAGAAAGAGATGTCTGTCAGTCAACAAAAGTGTCTTCTGAGGGTGTAAAGTTACAGGGAGTGGAAACAGAGTAGTTTGTCCATCGACGGAAAATTGTAGCATTCATATATAATAGTACTGCGAGGATTTGAGGGAAGCCAAGGAAACCTGTGTGCACGTATTACCAGTAAAAATGCTTGCATGGCTGATGCTTAAAAATAAAAAAGAGGGTGTTGAAAACATAGAAACTGATGTTGAAGAATTTCCGATCTCTTTATTTTAAAAAAAACATCATCTCCCTCTGCCTGACTCTTGAGTGCTCTCACCTGTACCAGTGTTAAAAGATTTGAAACAAATTATAACTCCCTGGAAATGCAGTTACAGATAGTTTCTACTTGAATAGTGTTTTTCCACAGAGTCTGGATGCATGCTTCCCACCAGTGATAACTTCTAGCTATACTGAAAATTGGTACCACTTAGACACAAATATAGACCACACAGATCATTTGGACTCCCTACCTGGGAGGGAGAGAAATCAAACTACTGGTTTTGTTTCACTTTATAATCTATGCTTAGGCGAGTGTGAACGGGCAGTGAATTCATCTTTTCTGTTGCTGGTATGTTGCCACAGGGATACCCAGTTTCCAAGGATCCCATTAAACTTGCTTTGTGTTGAAGTTAAGCCCCACTGTAATTTCTGGATGACTTCTTTGTCTCTCCCTTTCCCAAAAGCCTGTGTTATGTATATGCACTAACAGACTCTGAGACTAAGACTATAATAATCTCTAAGCAAAACACATATATGCTAAGATTAAGCAGCATTAAAAATAAGTATTTTCACTTGCCACATAATAAGATTAACTTATCATGGCAGCTCCATCCTCTTGGACCTTTCTACTTACTAATGGTTCTCACTTTTGGACTGACCTTTTATCAAAAAGAGATTTGGTTTTCATCACGCATGTAGTATGTCTCCTACGGACATCAGAGTAATGAAAGTATATGGTGGTGAACATCCCATTGCAGTGAGCAAAGGCTGAAAACTCCTGTGTTTTCCTGATGGCAGTCTGGAGTAATGCCTACTGAGGATTGTATTTTCATCTTTTATGGCTGGACCACTGTGGGAGTTGAACAGTCTATGGTGTGAATGAGTTGTGTAGCCAAAACTTTCTGATACGAAAATCTGCTATTGTGTGCTGGTTATGGCTGGGATAGAGTTAATTTTCTTCACAGTTGCTAGCATGGGACTATGTTTTGGATTTTTGCTGGAAACAGTGTAGACAGCGCAGGGATGTTTTCATCATTGCTGGGCAGGGCTAACACAGAGTCAAGGTTTTTTCTGCTCCTAACACAGCCATACCAGTGAAGAAGCTGGGAGTGCACAAGGGGTTGGGAGGGGACACATCTGGGACAGCTGACCCCAGTTGACCACAGGAATATCCAAAATCATATGTTGTCATGCTCAGCATATTAAGCTGGGGAAAGAAGGAGGAAGGGGTGGACATTTGAAGGGATGATGTCTGTAATCCCAAGTCACCGTTAGGTGTGGTGGGGCCCTGCTGTCATAGGGTTGCCTGCCCTTGGGAAGTGGTGAAGGGATGCCTTCTCTGGCTTTGCTTTTGTGCACTGCTTCCGCTTTACCTACTGAAGCATCTTTACCTCTGAGTTTTCTCACTTTTACTCTTCTGATCCTCTTCCCCACCCTGGTGTGGTGGGAATGGGTGAGTGCCTATGTGGGGTTTATCTACCGGATGGGGTTAAACCATGACAGACCGCATAAGCTTGGGTTGCTGATGAATTTTGCAACGCTGAAGTTAGAGTCATAGAATCATGGGATCATTTAAGATAATTAAGTCCAACCATAAAAGTTAGATATTGATCTTCCCTTTACACTTCAGAGAAAGAAGGGGGGTCCACAGAATCCAGCATAGTGAGGAGGAAACCACTTGAGGTATCTCGTGGAAAGGAGAGGTAAGAACTAAGTCTTTCCTAGAAGATTAATTGGCTTACTGATGCTATCTTAGCCCCAAGTTTTCTCCCGGAAGGAGACAGTCAGCTCTTTTCCGAAGCAGCAACAAAGCTTTCTAAAACCAGCTGGTGGTACTGCAGCCCATTTCTGTAGTAACTCAGTGGGAGTCTAATGACTGGGGCACTTGCCATGCATGCTAATTTTTATGCTTCCTTTTTCCATCTCAAGTGGATTGCATGTCTGTGTGTCTGTGTGTGCATAAGTATATAGTGTGCAAAATGGTAGTGCTATTGCAATAAATCTTGTCTGTGTGTGCATTCACACTCAATTTATCTGATTCAATATTACACACATTTTGTAGCATTCACTGGATATTTGTGGAGTCAGAAATGGTGTGCAACGTATCAGGTATCATTTTTTCTGCCTTTTCCTATGTTGCAGTAAGTCAGTGTACATAATGGCTCTAGACTACGATAAGTCAGGTAGAAGTATGTTGATTTAAATATATCATTCATTATGACTCTAACATGATGAAGACCTGTCTTTACAGTATAAGAATATTTCCTGGAAGTGATGGTGCTATAATATCATTTAACATACCCCCCTTTGCTTTTCATTTTGAGTTAAAGGTCTGTTTTATTCTTTCAGTATGAAATCTAATTATAAACACTTTTTCTCTAGAAAACAACCATTATACCTCTATATGCCAATTTTTTATCTCAACACATTATGTAATAGCTCAAATGAGAGCACGAAACAACACAAAAACAGCTGGTGGGAAACTTTATTCAACATTAGGCACTTTCTAGCCTGAGCAGTGCAATGTGCATGGCTTAATGCATCATATGTCTCTACTAATTTAAGCTGATTGTGCAAAAAGGGCTGTGTAGGGACACCACTGGACAGCTTCTGTTATGGAGTCATGCTGAAGCTAAAGGTCTGCCTATATTTGCTGCATAATGGAGCCAAAGTTATTTTTACTTCCCATTTTGTGTTTAAAAAGTAATGTTAAAAACATAGAGGTGGAAAACTGGTTTATATTCACAAATGTAAGTGCAAATAGAAGCATTAGAGAAGAATATTATTCTCTTGGGTAGCATTCTGAATTTAGACACTAGCATCAGCTTTTGAGTTTTTGGACTATTAGAGTCTGAATGAACAAGCATCAAGAGATTTGGAGTTGTAATTAGATTTTTTTCTGTACTGTGCCCTTTTTGAGACCCTTTATATCTCTGCTAAGGCTACCTTTATGATCCTTTTGCAATTTCAACGTTACTGATTAGGGAGTTGCTATCAATTTTGGCAAAACTCCATTGAAATATTGGTTAAATGATCAAGCAAACACCTTGATGTTGATTCTTTGTAATGTTAATTTCATGTTGCATTTAATAGAATTCCAGCTGAACTAGCTTTAAATATAAATACAATAATGTGTAAACTATTGTTTAGAAAGGAAAATATGTATTCTACTCAGAAGGTGAGGCTTTGAGTGGAACTATATGTAATAAATGCAATTAATAGTACCCATCAGGTATATAAAATGGTACGTATTTATTTGGGATGAGAAAGGTCATTTCAGAAAAATAAAGTCATATGAGTTACTTACTTTCTCCAAATGCCTGCAGGATAACTATTGATGTATTTTAAATTGCATCAGTAACCATGACTTCCGTGAGAAATTCTGTCTCTGTTTAACCATTACAGCATCCTCCGTACTTTGATGTGGTTGTAAGGCCATCTGGGACCCAGCCCTCATTTGCAACATGTCCTATTCAAAGAACATGGGACAGATCTGCAGAAATGTTGTGGTTGTAATCATTGGCTCCCCTGATTGCTACCAGTTCCTGTGGGCAGTAGTCTTGCAGAAATGTTCCCCATGGTATATTGGATGCTTTTTGGAGGTTCATGCTGCTTTTCAGCTAAATTCCTTTGTATGCTGGAAAGACATGTGAGTGCATTAGGCACCTCTGTTCTGCACTTGATATGTTTTCTCAGACTGTAACCTCCCTGAGAGACTGTCTTTTTCTACGTCTATTTAATCTCTAGGGTAATAAAAACCTCACAACTCAGCTAGGGTCTGCACATACAAGTATACAAGTAAATAAAACCTGACATATACAAATGCTGAACACAAAATAATAATGTTCTCAGGATACAGATCCATTTAGTTGAGTGAATATTAATGATTAAAATTCATTTATAATTTATCTGCTTACTGCCATTTTGTTTTTATATATCTATTATATAAATATCTATTAAAATATCTTTCTTTTTAAACAGAAGGTAAATCGGATGCAGTACAAACAAAATAAAAATGTGCTGCACAGTCCTTAAAACCAACAAGTAAAGGTAAGCAGTAAAGTTCTGGCTTCCAAAAATAACTTTTTGTTACAGTACAGCAGTGAAAATCCATTTCAAGTAAAGGTAAGGAGTAAAATTCTGGCTTCCAAAAATAACTTTTTGTTACAGTTCAACAGTGAAAAACCAATTCAAAGTGCTGACTGACCAATCCTCTTCTGATTGCTGTACTCTTTAGCAGGCTGCCCATTATCTTGAATAATAGATAAGACTGTTGCTCCCAGACCAAGAGCAGCTCCTGCAGAACGATCTCTGAGCCAGGTTCCCCTATTCATCCCAGCACAGGGAGACCCACCAGCAATGGGGCAGAGCACAGAGCCAGCTTGAGAGAGCCAGGGTTACTTGCCGTGCTCCAAGCTCTGGTTGACTCCAAGCTGACTTACTGTCAGCTTTGCCTGCATCCAAGTCATCCTCTCTATGTCCTTGATGATGGAGAATTGAGGGACTTGCTTGGTACTGATTGGACTGATTTATTTGGTTTCCAGAAAATTGTTCCATAGCATTCAAAAAGGCTTGGCAAAATTTATGGCTTTTATACAATATGAGGGAGATTAACCTGCTTTGCACATAATGAGAACAAAATAATTTCTGAGGCATGAGTTTGGTGTGTTCTGTTTTCCATTTTTATTAATCCACTTGGAGACATTGGTTTATTTACTGGTTCTTTACTTTCTACAATCATAAGGAATTTGTTCTACTGAAGAAAATAACTTTCTTCAACCTCCAAACTTGCATCTTATTAGCTAGCAATGTAAATAATTTTTAGTGTTTGTAATTCCTGAACATGAAGTAGTAGTTGTGAAACCCACATGAGCTATACCTTTTCCCCTGTTCTTCATGTGATTTTTGAACAAGCTTAGCTGCCCTGGAAAATAGGTCAAGGCTGTGCTCAGAACTGTGCCACTGCTCAGGTGTTTGTCTTTGCAGGGATAAGAAAAGCAGATCTACAGGGCCAGCCTGGTTTAAACAGCAGGTTAAGGACATGGGCCTTATTTGATGCAACCCCAGTGTTAAAGTATTTGTGTGTGTGTGTGTCTTGGGTAGAAAAGCTTTAGAGGCAAGGCAACCTCCAGAGCGAGCATGGGCAAAGGTTTCTATTTTGTCATGTAAGTAATTAATAAATGCATCACTTATCCTGCATAGCTAGATCTCCGGCTACACTGTAGATCTTCACCTGTGAGTCTTTAATGTACAAATTCAGTTTTTGGCAACTAATTTCTTACGGAAGTTTCTACTGAGTATTTTGAGAAGTTAAAATTTTCTTTTCCCACTTTTCCTTCCCATTCCTTATTTAAGCTACCGAACATAGGAAATGTGTATACAATGCTGTACCTTTATTGTTCTGAAATGCTTTAATATTTTACAAATGACAAAACTTAATTTTGAGGCATTCTAATATACCCATGGTTTCTGTAAAAGCAAGTAAACAGATCTGTTGATATAAAATGAAAATAAGAGTTTCAGTTTAAAATTATTGAGCTATTGCTCTCCTTTTAAAGAGATAGAATTTTTATTTTTACTTTGACGGTTGGAATTTTGTTATTCTGCTCTAAGGAAAGGCTGAGGTGTTGCTGCAGAGCAGGTGCTATATGGCCAGGAGTGGCCTGGGCCTTGGAGTTGCCTTTGCAGGCAGTAGAGGGGAAGGATGAAGCCAGAGTCCCAGGTGAGGTGGAGGGGAAGCCAGCTGGAGCCATGGCAAGGCTTTCTTAGATCCCAACAGTCACTGCAGCTGAATGAAACACAGTTGAGAGGTGAGGACAGTTTGTGAGGGAATGTGAGACAGGTGTTTGTTGTTATTTTGTCACTGCTCATTGCTACTTTTGCTAATTATGAATTAATTATCAGAACTCCCACTTTGAGGAATCTGATTTGTTGGTTTTCTTAATTGATTTTAAGCCTCTTGGTCTTGTTGGGGAGCTCCTTATAGAGTAGGTCAAGACAGATACTTTGCAATACCGCTGATCAATTTGTAATCCTCTCACCAGCCTGTAAAAACTGCATTGGAGTAAGATGATGTTTTATATTGGTGTAGCTGTAAATAATGCTACATCTTTTGTTTTAGTAACTACTAAAATTTCAAAACCTGTCTTGCTTGGAAAATTTTGCAGATGAAAAAATCTGATGAATACAACAGAATACTGCCTGACAAACTGGCATGAGATAAGAGTCAATGATTATGTTTGAGACAATTGTAATTTCTGTCTCACATCATGATGACTTTGTGGCTTGAATAAAAGAGCAGGGTATGTGGCTTGTTACTGTAATCAGTTTAAGAACAAATACTCTATCTGAACTGAAGAAAATTCTTCCAGGTTTTCTGTAGTTTCTGTAAGTGTAGGGTGCATAAGGAATGCTTCAAATTCTGAGTGTGGATTTGATGTTGCTATTTTAACTTGAGAATGTTGTTTTAGCAGAGTTCTGTGGGTTCATAGAATAAGAAGAAAATTGGCTCAGGGAAGACAAAAAATTAGGAAAGAAAGTAAAGGAAAAGCAAAAATCGCAGATGGAAGATACTATAAATGGATGAAACTGTAAGTAATGAAGAACACAATTGCTAGCTATTTACAGACAGTTAAAATCAATAGAGGACAATGACACTTCAATACAGACAAATACAGAAACAGAAGGGCTTTTTTTTTTTTGGGCAGTTGTTTGGGAAATGGTGGGGGAAAAATAATAGAAGGTATAAATATGCTTGGACAGATACAGAGCTGGTGCAGGTGGGCAAGGTACAGCTTTTCCTAGTTACTCAACATCCTTGCCAAGTAAACACACTTCAAAGACAACATGTTCAGACTCAGCTGCCTGCTACAAGCCACCAAGAATCTATTAAAGGAAGGAAGAATTAAGAAATAACACTGAGGGGAAAAACAGCAGTTGAACTTGTTTAAACTAGAACTCTTTATTTCAGCTTGGATGTTCTGATGGAGACTGCCTGCCCTGCAGTATGAACTGCTGTTTACATCCGTCTAAATAAGGCCAGATCTCAGCTTTAGGTGTCTTGCTTTGGTGAAGGAAAAAAAAGGCTGAAAATCTGGTCTACTGAGCTTGATGTGAATATTGGCAATAGGAACTATCCTGACGGTGCAGGCCATCAGAGATGTGTGGCAAAGGGAAGAATAATAATCACATGCAATAGTACTTGCACCTGACAGCCCCAAAGCTCTGGCTTTCCTTATAATGTCACGACATTCTGAGGGTAGCTGCAGTTTTACTGTCTTCTTGGTTTTGCATCTTGCTGTGTTCCTTCTTAAAAAGCTTGACAAAAACCTTCATCTGCCCCTTCCTTTACTCTGAAGCCCAGCAATAAGGGCTGATAAATGCTGTCATGAGCTTTTATACTCACTCTACACAAGTGAAAAAGATCATACAAGATCATGGTTGCTGGAGGAAAGGTCAATATCTAACAGGATTATAAAAGGAAGAATTGAAAGAGCAACAGGTAATGCATTTAGAAGACAGAAACAATAAATTATGAGTGCACACTGTGTCTAGAACAACTTTCTGCTGTTGCAGCAGCTGAGCTCAGCAGGATGGATGCTGCTTTCCATTTCCTAGCCCAAACCCACAGAGCGGGGAGACTGCTTTCCCCTTCCTCCCCATTAACACAAAACAATAGGACAAAGATAGTCCCTGCATTTTTAGGAGAGGACTGAGTGATTAATTTTAAATGTGTATTTTACCTTGTGTTTACATTTATGGGTGTTGTTTCTGTTTCATCTGCCACCATGATTTAATGGAGCTCTGGCAATGAATGGTGCTCTGTTGTGGACCTGTTATCTCTACTTCGGAGTCAGCTCTGGTTATTTTATGACTAGAATGACTGAGTTTGGGGAAAGGAGCCCAAGAGCCGTGCAGAGCTCTGTTCCCTTGAGCTCCACTTCTTGAAGGAAAGAGGGTGCTCAGCTGTTCACTGGAGGCTTTATTATTATTACTCTCAGAAGCCTTATTAGTACTCTCAGAAGTCTTCAAACATTAAGAATCTGTTACTGTCAGTATACTAAGATCATTTTTGAAAACTTTTACTTTGCAGTAGATTCAGGCCATTCGTTACCATTGAATAGCACCCTGGAGCCAAATTCCTCAAGATCCTGCTGAGGATCTTCTACACTGCTACTGAAATTCTTTCCTGCAAAAGTATGAAACAATTTCTATCATTGCCTGGTGGATTTGAGAGAAAAATCTATAGAGAAAATATCAATTGCAAATTATGACAACTATGGGTCAGACTATTTTTTTGTAAGAGATCAGGAAATCTGTCCAAATGGGTAGGTCACGTCTTTATAATACCAGGCTCAAATGACTGAGCATTGCAGGGAGTCCTCATAGTATAAGCTTGAATACCAACATGTATCAAGGGCATGTGGCAAGTGAATAGTTCTACAGAAAAAACCATGTTTGTACAGATAAAAACATATAGGGGGAGTGAACCTGAAAGAGGACTCCAAGATCAGTAAGATCACAGAAACTCCCTTAAGTCTAAAGAACTACAGAACAAATTTGGATTCAGCTATTTGTCCTTGAGGTTTCTCTGGTGATTTCTCCTGAAGCACTGGCTTCATATGGCCCCTATGCCAGAAATAACATAACGGGATGTAAAAGAACTTATCTCATGACGGTTGTCAGGGCTATCATAGAGAAGAGGGAGACAAACCCTCTTGGCACCAGTAGCCCAAGTAAGCAGAAATGGGTGGCTTAGAAGAAACAAGCAAAAGACTGTCACAAGGCCCAGAGGCTGTCTACCCCAGAAACTGGATCTAGTAGCTAAAAAAGCGTCTCAGAATTGGTTGAGGGTAATCAACAAATTGTAAAAAGAAAACTTGTTTCAGCTGAGTGCAATTTCTGCCAGTCTTCAGTGTCCATTAGCAGCATAAATAGTGCTCAGACTGATAGGAGCCATCACAAACATATATTCTCTCCCCCTGGGAGGTTTAATAAATATTGGTAGGTCCTAAAAATGGCTATAATGTTTATTGATTTAAGCCTCTGAGGTTCTACTGAAGAATAATCTGAGGGTTTCATAATGTAAATTATATGGTTGTCTATATATAGTTTGAAAACACAAAGTCACAGCTGTAAATCTGGATATTATTTGTATGTGTATCTTTGAGATAAAGATTGATGCCTGTAGTTAGGATTGTGGGGGTTTTGTGTATTCTTTTGTGGGATTAAATTTTTGTTTACTTTTCTGTTTATTTTCTTTCAAGTTTGTTTATAACCCACCACCTACACTTAAAAAAAAAAAAGACTCCCAGGTTTGAAATTTAAGGTTATCTTTGTAAAATAATTTTTAACCACTCAAAGCGGTATCATAAGTAGTTAGTTTTGTGGGTTTTTTTGGTTTGGTTTTTTTTTTGATTTTGAGAATAAGCCTAGAAACAGGATTTTTGTCTGATCTAGTCTCTTCTCTGGGGGTTGAGATCCCTGTGGAAAGCCAGGAGAAAATCCCCAATTCTGTAGCCAAACTGGCATTTGGATAGTATATAATGAGTAACATGCAGCCCATAGTGGAACTAAAAGAAATAGTGAGCAGTGATGACTTGGTTGAAGTACTTTGTACTGTAAAAACAGCAGTCACTCAGTTAAGGACTGTATCGTGAAGAGAAGTGTAAGAAGTCTGAATCGAGGTTATATTGCTAACTGCAGGTTTACCAATCTCTCCTTTGGGCCTCTGAGTCTCAACATATCTCAGCCTCAAAATTCTTTTTACATAGTGCTTGAATAAATGAATATCCGTGCAGCTATACATTCACCTATATTTTAAATGTAAATCTATAGCAAGGCTAATATAAAGTATAAGTATTATTAAAATAAAATTTTGGTTGTTTTTTTTTTCTTAGTATTTAAAAGGCTGTAACTTCAAAATGAAGAAGTTACAGTTTCCACAGCTACCAGGGAAAATTCAGTTCCAATTTGAACAAATGAGCTGCACTACTGTGTCACCCAGTGTGGCGACACATGCTGGGTACGTGATGAGAGGACTTGTGGAGAGCTCAGCTCTCTCAGCTCTTCATTCTCATGCCTCAGCAATTCTGTACAAGGTAATCTTAGGCCTTTCCTGTTGTTCATATGACCTGCTTTTATCTTCAGCTACATCCAGGCAACTCTCACTAAAATCCATTACAGCACCGCAGGTCTGTCTGAGCACAGACTGTATGGGCTAAGAGGCCTAATTAGTCACCTAAGGTTGCATTCGTTTTGTTATAGTACAAAAATGAAATTGATGGGAGAAATGTGTAGCCTCAGAAGAGGAATAATAGCAGTTTTTAGAATAACGTAATGGTAATCCTAAAAGAAGGGAAAATAAATATTACAATAAATTGCACAAAATCCCCTAAATTACCAGAATGAAAGAAATCCTTCAGACCTGCATCTGTGTGCATGTAGCAGCTCTTATCCAGGAGGTGGTGGGATCTGTCCCCACCAGAACTTCACAAACCTCTCTCAAATCCTTTTGCGGTTTTCTGTCTTACTGGTGTTGTGAGGTGGTAAACAGCAATGCACCTCTGCTCAACTACAAACCTCCTACAAATCTGTACCAATGCAGCAAGTTTCTAGAATTTTGGGCTTTTTTTCGGTTTTTTTTTTCATAAAAGTGTTTAAATGATTTACAGAGTCCTTGTGCGTACATGGTCCATTGCTGTAGCCAGAGTAGGGGTGTGACTGTCTCTCCCAAGGAAAGGGTAAATGGCAGCTCAGGCTGACTATGAAGGGGGGACCTGTAGGAGAGAGTTACTATTAATAAGACGATGGCTATTTTTCTCCTTCTCACAAATGTAACAACTAAATACTCTGGCTGGGTGAGAGTGACACTAGAGTGGATTAAATGTCTATTTGAAGTAGAAGTATTTTGACTTTTACTTCTTCTAGACCTATTTGGATCTACTTCACTTTCTTAATTGTGTGACTTACAGAAATGTTTGCTAAACTGCATTATAAATTTCTTCTTAGGACATAGATTCTTTCAAACTTGCCCTATTCTTAGTTACAGACAGTCAAGCACCTGCCATTATACTGGAACTAGTTAGCATTTAGGCAAAACTAAATTACCTTTGCTTTCTGAGTTGATAAACCCTTTATGCATAGTGTGTTAAAATGGTTAACCAACATGGTAAACTTGTTGCATCTTAACACTGAAAAGATTCCAAAGATTGCATAGAGTGTCTTGACAAATGAAACAGTAAATAGCAGAAACTCTGAATTGTAATCATCAGTAACTAACTGAAGTGTGCGTCTGATTATAGAACAATTAAATAATTGAACCTCTTAGCCTTACCAAGAACTTGTCCTCTGGGGTAGGAGTAGTGATGTGCTGGCAGATGATCTTCACATGAAGAAACAACCTGCCTTTCATCAATAGCATGACTGCACTGCTAATTAGAGAAGAGTGAACAAGGCGTAAGTCAAGGTAGAATTTCCAAATCTTGGTTAGACTTAAGAGATCCATTAAGATAATTTCAGGGCCAAGGTTTGAAATCATTTGTTAATTCTGAAAATACAAGTGCTTTTTAATGACTTGATAGTCTGAAAAGGACATGGGCCCTTAAAAGAAGATACAAATGGACTTTAGGTGGCTAATTAAAAATTATGAGAAAACTCTTGACTCTTATTGTCTTCCTCATGCTGGAATCTCTACAAGTTCACAATGTCCAGATTCTTATCCCACTCCCATACAGCTCAAAAATCTAGAAATGGTGCCTGAAAAGGGAGTGGGTGCCTCTCTGCAAGACAGATGCTAATACTCCCAATGCCTTACTAGTAAAGAGAATGCCTGCAGACAAGAAGGCATATTGATTGCAAAATGCAACCCTGTCTCAACTCTATTCCTTTCTGCCTCAAAATACTGGTGAAAACTAAGGATTTTCCTTTTAGTCACTTCTGGTTATACAGAAGCTAATAGAATATAAATCCCTGTCTAGGTCTACTGACTTGCAGGACTGATGCAGTACGGGTGATCTGTACAGACCCTATAAGAGTAACCTCTGATTTGTTTAGAACTGTCAGTCTTATTCATACACTTTGACACAGTGGTCTGATAGGGTAATGTACAATGACTTATGGTACTTAACAGTAATATTCCTAGGAAAAAAAGTTGTCTGGATTTTAATTTATTTTATCAGAGAGTAGACAGAGAAGGAAAAATAATAAAATACAAGTTTAAAATTTCTCTTTCCCTTTGCCATATCTCAGTAATGGAACAGCTTTGAAACTGGAGATACTTTTAACCCATTCTCAAAGCTAATAGTGACAGTATTTATCAGTGGTATTTACTCAGCTGCTGTATAGCTAAGGTCTATATGACATGTTAACACTTGGACACAAACTGATCTCTGTTTGTATTCATCATGTTCTTGACCAAACATCAAAAGAGGCTGCACAGGAAAGTAATCTCAGATGTTTTCCATCTTTGTGTTCTGAAAAGTGAGTGGCATTAATTTAATGGGCTGGGAAGGGTTCTTGAATCAGAAACATGGACAAAAAGTTTTGTCAGATTAATTTGGTATATTATTTTTGTTTCTGATGTTTCAAGTGAGATTTCAAGGATGCTGGGGGGATAATGCCTTTCTATCAGAAGATGAAAATTATGGGGTTTATTTTACACCCTCTGAAGGAGAGAAAAAACCCCTATTCTTAAGTCTGTGCATTTAACAGCACACAGGCAAGCACACTCACATAACTTTCAACCAAAGAACATTCAAAAGAATGCAAAGCTGATCTCTGGAAGTATCTTGTGCTGTTTTGATCTGATGTCTCGTTTTACAGGTGTCCTACATCAGCCAGACCACAGGCAGGATGGTGCCTATGAAGGCAGCTGCTAGATGGTATTTTCTTTCCTCCCCCTCTGTCCACCATGTGCTAGCACTCTTTATGAATTCAAACCCTGCTCTGATGACTGGGTTATTCAGTACATTTTAAATGATAGCTCCAAATCCCAGCTGATTCCTTGGTTAAATTGTTAAATTTGCCTGGGGAACCTCCTGCAGCCTCAGGAACTCTGGTCCTTTCTCTGGTACCATTTTTTTTGCCCCAGTAATTCTCAGTTCTTCCTTTGCACACTAGTGTCTTATCTGATATATCTCTTCTTATGCTTTCTGCTTTTTGCATTCATGGTCTTTTCCTCCTCGTTTCCCAGGGCTAACCCAGTCTATGTGCTGCACATCAATCTCAGTTTTCCTTTTAATGGATTCTAATCCCATTTCTCTGTAGTCTCATTTCTTTCCTCTTTCTCTTGTCTTTTCTTTATTTGAATATAGCAATGGCTCACTGAGGTCTGTGGAGACACAAGGCATGTGCTTTTAAATTCCTACATCCGGCCTTAGTGTTACAGGAGACATCTTCCATGAGCAACTTCTACTGAAACTGAAGAAATCGCTACTGAAGAGGAACAGAATTTATCCAGCCCTTTCCTAATGAAATTTCAAGTCATTCTTCAAAATCTTGGAGACACTAGGACACTTCTGAGACAAGTACATCAAGTTGGGGGTTGGTGAGTTCAATTTTTAAGCATGAGCAAAAGAGTTTTACCTTGCTTTTTGAGACAGTCAAATCATTAGAATACTTCTACACAATACCTAGGATGGAAAATTCCAGCTTAGTCTACAAAAAGTTTTCAAAGTTACAAGCAACTGAAAAACTGAAGACAGGGTCTTAAAATAGGAACTGTTAAGCAATCTTACTAATAGCTGGTATTACCAGCCCCACCTATATAAAATATAAGCATTGCTGTTCTAATAGCCTAAATGCACTAAATACCACTAATGTAATCTTAGCAATTGCTACCAGAAAGATGTGGCTGCTGTTTTCTTGACTTTATTGATCTGCCAAAATTATAAAGTGTCAGTACTTTATGTAATCTTTATTTAAAAGCATAAAAGGAGAGTGATGACAGAACAGTTTTATATACTAATGTGGTAAATATAGATAGAATTCTGTTCAATATGCCAAGGAAGGAACAAGCCCCTAAAAATGCTATTTATGTGCTGCAATTAAAGAAAAGTTGGACGATTTGGGTGGGGTTTTGTTTTGGTTTTAGATGGTCTCTTAAAAAAAGAAATCTATGTTTTAGGCCTCAGAAGCATGAACTAAGTTTACTGACTGACCCACAGTAAATTTTGAACACATTCAGATTAGCTCGTGGTGCAGCAAAAGTGGACCAATAACAAAGACTTCCATTCATTTTTTTGAGGTCTCCAAGCACGCACTTGAACATAATCTAACTTTTAATGACTTGGTATTTTTAGTTATTATTAGTAATTTCCTTTTTCTAATCTTTGTTTAGCACTGAGACTCAGCCCACAGCATTAAAGTACCCAGACATAAGGCCACAAGAAAAACATGTTTGCAAGTGCTATCACCAGTTCTGTTGATCCTCCTGTGTTGGTGAATTCCTTTGCAGTAAAATTAATAACCTTGATAAGGTGTATTTCCATACAGTATTTCAAATTCATCTTTATATGAAAATTCCCCTCCTCTACCTTGCACAGAAGCCTCTTAGCTGCTACTATTATACAAACAATGAAAAAAATTAGGTCAGTATTAAGTTCAAGACTGTGTTGTTTAGAGAAAATAAATGCAGAGCTATAGTTTCATAGTAGTTGTATTTTTGGTTTTCTTTGCATTTTGAATAATGTGCATTATCTAATCTTTTAAAAAAAATTCTACTGAGTAGAAAAAGCTAAGACTTGAACCTGCGAGCTATTGCAGATAATCTTAAAACATGATGTTCTCTTCCTTATTATCTAAATAAAAGTTTAGACTATGTAAAAAGAGAATTTGAGTGAAGGGTCTGGAGATATTGGGAAACCCACTAAAAATGTCAGCATGTTAAACACAACCTTATGCCATCAGTGCTTAGGGGTAAACTTGTGCCTGTTTTTATTATTCTGTGGTGAAAAATGGGATTCAGGGACTTGTAACTTATTGGAGAATCAAAGAAAGACAAGTGTATTGAAGAGTGCAGTGGACACCTAATTTAATTAGGTATGGAGGGCAGTGAAGCTCCATTTTCACTTGCACCGTTCATTGCCACCTATGGTTGGGCTACCAGGTGCAGAACTGAGCTAAGTGATTTTTCATTCTCAGCAGAAACATGTCAAGATGTTTCTCAGATATTGCCTATGAGAGTTAGACTCCTAGCCTATACATGATGAGCCTATGAGAGTGTTACTGACAGTGATTCAAAGCACTACCGCCTTTTTTCCCCATTCTAGTTATCTGTGAAGCTCCTACTGATTCCAGCAAGCCTGCCTTAGTACTCCTACTAGCACAACATCAATGAAGAATTTGTGTTTCAGAACAAAACACGTATAATTCCTTATGGTTTAGTTATGGAACTTTTGTGTGAAATCAGCTCCTGTTAGTGTCAGTTGTCTTGTGAGCACATGAAGATTCAACAAAAACAAGCTGTTCAGGCAATTAAACTGTCATGGGTTAAGAGGAAAGGTCCTTTTCCTGGATTAATTTCCAGTTAAAAGCTAGAAAATAGAGGGTGGGAATAAATGGTCAGGTTTTTTTTAAAAGAGAGATTATGTATGTGATCCCTTTGAAATTTGTGTTTCATGTTCAGTGTTTTCATACATTCAATTTATAGTATGAAAAAAATAAGCAGAAGTCTAATAAGAGTGTCTTATACTCACTGTAAAGTGTTGCTGAAAATTCCCATAGTTGATGATAAGCTGCCAGGTGGAGATCAATTTTGATAAATGCAAAGACACTTGGAAAATAACATTTATGAATGCATATAAATTATGGACTCTAACCTAACATTGCAGAAAAGACTTTGGTGTTAATGTAGATACTTCTCATAAACATTAGATCATTGCTCACAGCAGAAAAAAAGACATTGCATTCTAAGGATTATTAGAAAAGGGATTGATAACAAAATAGAAAAGTACCATTATGCAACAGAATAAACCTATTGTGCTCCCACATCTTGATAACTACAAACTATTCTGATTATCTTACCTAAAAAAGCTGCAACGGAACTGAATTTTGAAAGAAAAGACAATGTTTATAAAAGATGCGGAAGGAAGCCCGTGTGAGGAGAGGTTTAATAAGCATTTCACTGTTGAAAAGAGATGATTGAAGGAGGACAGTGGAGTATAAAATTGTAAAAGTCCTAGAGAAGATAGAATGGTGAGGGAAGGCAGGAAATGTTCACTTTGTCTTATGACTGAAACAGAATAAAAATATCCAGCAGAAATTTTACAACAGATTTAAGTATTTGTCATGCAATACAGGATTAAATTGGAATATCCCTTTACAGGAAGATGTGATAACCAGGAGTGGTAATGCGTTGAAAAGGAATTTGGAAAAAAAAATCACAAAGAATACATTTGTTACTGGCTATTAAAGTTATGGATTAGATGTGATGTTTGCATTCAATGTACTGCAGCACTAATTGATTATTTTTATACTCCTTGAGCATCTGCTACTGGCCAGTAGAAGCAATTAAATTCTGAGCTTGATGGACTTCAAGTATGACAGTTTGATCATGGTCATGAAGCTTATGGTCTTCCTCTGGGAATGGCAAATCTTGAGGCACACAGTTCTTTGATGAAGACAGTTTGTAAGGACTTTGTACATCACTTTAATTTTACTATCCTTTGATAACTGTTGAGATAAAACAGTATGCAAATCATTAGTTAATAAATAATTGCTGAATATAATGAAATAGTGAGAACTGAACCAATTTTGATGTTTCCACTGCAGCTCATTTCTATCTGCAGTGAAGAGAAAGATATATTTACTTTTCTTGTGTTTCCATGCTGTAATGATAAACTGAGTATTTTCCCCAAAGACCATTCGCTGAGTGACAGGTTTTTGGAAGTCCACCTAGCCATTGAGCAGGCGCCGGAAAGACTTCATCAGATGTAAATTTTGGGAGAAGGGGAAGAAACAGTTGCACTAAGGAGTCCCTTGTGCTTTTCAAGAGAAATATTTTCAGGCTTTATATTGTCATAGTCTGGTACACCTGGATTGTCTTTCAGCAGATGTAGAAATGGTACTATTGTAAATGTTACTGGTAAATTGGGCTTTTTGGCCCTCCTAGCACCATTCTCCAGTTGGAGTTAATATATTTAATGTGTGATCTTCTTCCTCTATTTGCTTGTACTTTTTACTCAAATGGAGAAAATAATCCAAACTAGACACTGAATTTGAACCTAGTAATTTACTTAAATAGCTTTCTAAATCACTGGTGTGAGCATTTCTATGACAAAATATTGGTCAGGAAATATTTATGGAAAAATTCTTTTGACTTGTAGGGAGAGATGTAAGGAAGGATTTAAACATCTAAGTCACATACTGCAGCAAACTTCACACAGTATGTGGGGAGAATTAGGATATGACACTACAATCTGGCCCAGACAAAGCTCCCCAGACAAAGCTTGGTTTAAGAGAGCACTAGCCTGTGTCTGAGCTATTGCCATATTGCTGCTGCCAGATTATATTATCTCAAGCGTAGTCCACAACAGCTGCCTTGCATCCAGCTCAGCAGTTAGCAAGGACAGGGGATTTTAGATAACCTTCTGCCTGTGTGAAGGTATAGCGGATACCTAGAAATGAAGCCTGAAAATCCTCAATGTGGGAAGCAGGGAGTAGTCTGTGCTAGCCAGTATAAAGCTTTGAACATCCTGGGAATCCTGCTCTTGCTCTCCAGTTGAGGGTTACCTTACTCAGGACCAGTGTGAAGAACCTTACAGATATGACTTTTTGTCTATGTTTCCAAAAACAGCTGCTCACCCAGGATACAGCCTGGGATTAGGGGCAGCAGCACCTTCTGTCTGTTGTTAAATGCCCCAAACTGGCATGGACAACCCTAGTCCATGCATGAGTATGTGGCCAAGCTGAGTACAGCACTAAGGCCCATGCGCTACCCTGATGATGCCAAAAGCAAAGCTGAGCTTGTTTGGTTGTTTAACTGAGTCTGAACACCTTAACTGGAAAGCATAAAGGCAGCAAATCTGATGCATCTGAGTGTCATATAGAGCAGCCATGGGGAGCTCAATTCTGAGATTTGCCAATAAATATGCTCTGTGTGGCAGATTGTAAGGTGTGGACTTAAGTTCTCATAAATTCATGAAATTCATGGCTGGATCTTTCTAAGACACTTTTCAGATGAAGTGCCAATAACCTCACATACAAAATTAAAATACTTTAATTTCTGTGCATATAGAAAATTAATTCTTTACCTAGAAAGCTTAAAATATGGTTAACTTAGTAGAAGAGAGCCCCTTGGGGTATCCATGTTGAATGCATTAACCCCTTAACTAAGATCTCTGTCTAAACTACTAAATATAGCAACCCTTCCATCTGGGAAGCATGGAACTTCAGTTAATATTGAAAGAATACTCCTCGTACCTACATAACCCTTTTAACTGCAAGGTCTTACTGTGTTTTTGCAAACTGCACGTATGTTCTAGGGGCAACTATGCTTCAGATAACTCAAGAGAATAATGCAACTGCTACTTTATGTAATGCCTATAGACACGAGTGGAGATTACTTCCTCTTAGATCAGGATTCTGCAGCTATTTGACTTGACAAATGAGATCATGGTGACTCTCAGCATAAGCCACTGCTGTTGCATCTACTAAACTCGCAATTCAAGAGGCCAGGACAAGATTCAGAGAGCTTCAGGTCTGTATAACTTGAGGATTGGACAAGATTTACGGTCCTAAATTACAGGGAGCACTGTAACTGAGCCCCAAAATCAGCATAGCCTTCTACTCTGACACTTAAGGTTTACTAAGTGCCAGTGCGTGCATACTAACTTAGAAATGACAGAGGGAGCATTTAGGCCCTTTTGCAAACAGGGATGAAACAGACACTTCTAAGTTCCAGAAGGATCAACCAGATTCCCTGGTTATGCCTGTGCCTATTGGTGGCCTCACCAGTAAGCAAGGGAGAGTGGAATCTACTTTTGCCATAGCCCAGCGGTCAGAACACGTGCTCAGAAAGCAGAAAGTCTGCTTTAACTTGTCCTGACCTCTGGACAATATAAATGGAAGAATTTGCATGTGGAAAAACAGTAAAAGTGTGCACCAAGGAGGACAGAGACAGGAAGTGAGACAAAGTGTACATACACATGGCCTTATAGACTATTGTTTAAAGCATTCTTGTTCACAGGTAGAAAACTGTCTCTTTCAAAGTCATATTCTGGTTTTTATCTGATGAATGTTTACTGCAAAATATATGTAAAATTTAATGTTTCCCAAGGATTACAGTTGTGCCTTGAATCAGAACTGAGCACTTATCAATGCAGGGTGCAGCAAATCTCAACAGTAGAAGAAGGAAAATTGCTGCCTTGGAACCAAAATATTATCAAATCTGTAGAATTCACTGAACTGGAAACTGCACCTAAAGAAAATTCATATAATTTATGTTTTTCAGACTCAAAGTTATTTAATGGAAGACCTGTGAAGAAAGCGGAAAAGTAAATCGTGCTCTGCGAATCATAAGAGATCTGTGGATTCAGCAAAAGTAGGTAGCAGAATTTACAGGTACCTCTAATCAATGCTGGGTGCACATATAGTTTTAAAGTTGGGATAAACTGAAAAAAATGAGCATGTATTAACTGGGTGTTTAGAAAGGATTTGGGTCAGACAGAGAAGTACAGCCCAACACCAACTCAATGCATAGTGGAAAGGTATCCATCATTCCTGTGTATTGTAGCCATTTATTTGCATCAAGTACAGGCTGGAATCTCTCCAAAACTGTGAGGAGGTTTCCAAGCTGAGCTGTGGCAGTACTCTTTGGGCTGGCTGCATTGCCAGGGGAATATCACTTTTTGGGACACATCCCACGTAGATGTGTGGTTTTGTTTGTTTTGTCCTTGAAAGACAAAGTGCCAGTAATTTTCAATATGAAAACTGTGTATTTGTTTCTCCATGTGCGTGGAAATGCACTCAGCTCTAAGGGCTCCTTGGGTCAGATTGCCAAGGCTTTTCATTTGACCTTGGGTTGACTTTTTTTTTTTTTTCCCATCTGTGCAACAAAGTCTTGGACAGCTGCTTCTTGGACCAGAGGTTTTTGGATAGGTTGCAGTCAGAGCATGCTTACTGCATGCTGAAGAACAGTCTTAATGATCCATGGGCTTTCCTATACCAACACACAAACTATCATTATCACTGTGATCTGAATAATATTGGAAAATGGCTTAAAGTGGCCAGTGACTTGCAATTGGTAAAAGGAAAGAAACATAATTATGGCTGTTTTTATGCATAGTCTGTGTCCCCAAACCAATAACTTATTCAGAATATTTTACTGTTGATTCCATGATGCTCCAATATTTGTTGGTTGGTTTGTTGGTTGATTTGAGGGCTAATGTTCCCACTTGCAGGTCTTTTATTTATTTGTTGATAAATCAAACTAAAATGAATGGTAGTAGATATATTATGACGAAGTGGGAGACATTTACATTTGTTCTTAGATGGTAGAATCTGCATTCAAGAAAAAAATCAACTTCCAGTGAAATCAAAAGTAGGATGAGTGAGGGCATAATAAACACGTAAAATTGAAAATAACCAGCTGGTAATTTGTTTCAGTAAATCTGTAGAAAGAGAGTGGAAAAAGCATCTAACCTTAGAGATGAGGGTAGGGAAGTCTTGAATTAGTTTTCCCTCCTTGAGGCAAGGCACAGACGGTGAACTGCTGCCTGCAGTAAGTCAAGGCTTCCTTTAATGCACAGACCTGCCTGCTGCCTTTTGTGATGAAATTCTGCCTTCAGTATCTTCTTACCCCTTTTAAGCTGGTTTAAAGAATAAATAATTTTCTGTGAAAACTGTGAATGATTCTGGCCTAAAATGTGACATTTCTCGCTCCTGTTTTACACACAGCAAATAGCATCAATTACGTGTAATATTTACTGATGATTATTATAAATCACTGCAGCCAAGAGCTACAGATCTGATTACAAATGAAGCTTTGGAAAGAGTGGACTATCATGCAATGTGTTTTAAATTTATAGCATGCCTGCTCCTTTCAATAAGGTTCAGATTATTAATTAAAAGTCAAAAATAGGATTATAACATTCAGTTACAGGGTTCTTTTTCCAATTACCTGTAACCTGTCACTCAGAAAGTCTATGATTGCTTATCTGAGCATGACAACGATGTTTCTTCTGCTCAGCACAGAAAGAAAACTGACCCTTCCCCTTCATTTTAATGTGTTATGACTTATGTGTTCCTGTCTCTTTTCCACTGACTGAAGGAGAAAAAAAATTCTTGAGATTTATAGACCTCGTTTTACCTTTGGTATGAAAATAGCTCTTGGAGATACTGTATCTGAAAATAGGCTGAAATAGACTGTCCCTATTGTTTAGTACAACTCCTCAACCAAGGGGAAGGGAAATGAGATCTGCATTATGTTACCAGTTCTTCTGCTGACTCGGTTTCTGTCTGACTCTTATTCTGTCTCTATGCATCTACAAAATGGGCACACTACTAGCTGAAAGGAATGGAGCAATTTTAATGATGGCTTTGAGAAACACTATGATATTCATTACTTCTTTTAGTGACCATCTCTGGGGATAAAAGAATAAAAAAATAAAAAAGGGAAGGAATGGAGATGGAAAAAGGATGGTGGTCATCTTACCTCCAGGGACATATTTCAGAGGTCTCAAAGAGCACCAAGGGGTGAAGATAAACAGCTGATAAAAATCATTTGTGAAAATAAACTTGCAGATAAAGCAGAAATGCCAGAGAGAGGATGAGAAGGGAAAGTTGAGTGTCAGGAATAATTCTTGTCACTGCATGTCATGGTCCTAGATGTTAGACATGGGCCAATTGCTAACCTCTTGGTTGGTAGTGGAAGCACCCAACTATTTTCCCAAGCTTTTTCTTAGGAAACAGACTGAGTGATGGTGGCTGGGTTCAAAAGGTGGGATTCTTTTCTGAGAAGGGTTAGGGTCAGGGTTCTGGGAAGGTTTTTTATTTTGACCATTGGTTTAGTTGGATTTTTTTGTGTAATTTTAAATGATCTGTATATTTTCCCTAGATCTTTGGAGACGCACATTTTAAAATTTAAAGAAATAAATAGAATAAATAATAGAATATATGTTAAAGTCTTCAACTGGAGGCTTTTTTTGAGAAGCTACTTCACCTATTTTGGTCTGGAAACAGTGATTAAAGGTTAAACTATCTTGTAATATTGCTTCTGTATTTGGTCGGGTATTTTTAAGATACTCATTCCCATAGCATCTGTTATGTCTGTCTTGTGCCTATGTGGCTTGTGGTTGAAATTTTGGGGTGATAGTTAACTTCTTATTGGCATTACTATTTATTATACCACTGCTGGCTACTTGCCAACAGCTATTTGTTCACACTGAAACATGTCATTTTGATCCCATTGATCCACTCCTTTTTGTTTCAGTGTGTCCCCTGTGTCACCTCGCTGATGTGGGCACATCCATCAGTTTCGTGTCATATGGAACTCATGACATTGTTTCCTCATAGATAAGATTTTCCATGTTAGACTCCTGATTATGAAATCTAGGTGCTCAGATACCAAGGCTGTGTTCACAACATCAGAACTCAAATAGAGCAAAGTAAACCTGTTTTTTGATGACAGTTACAAATGCTCATGAATTTTTGGCTTTGCTTTATTTTCCCCACAGATTCTCAGTCTTTCAGGTGTTGTTAGTGATATATTTTACCCAGTTAAACACGTTTTTGTCTGATGCGAGTTCTACCCAATTAACTTGCGACAGTGTTTTTGCTGTGCTTCAGAACTGCTGCTGCAAACACAGGCAGGCATCACGATGAGAGTCACAAAACAAGATTTTAACCAGAACACTGACTAAAAGCATCCTTAGCTGTGTGTCTAAGATACCCTTGCCTCAGATACCATGACACTGTGAACCTGCCCCTGAGAAAGAGTCATTTGGGTGAATAATTTTGAGGGTTGCCTGTGAGGACTTAGGGGCAGATCTGAATTGTTTATGTGGCTGAGATGAAGCAGTTATGTGCTCTTCATTGCTGTCCAGGCTGCACGCTGTCTTTAAACCTGTTACTGGTGAAGGAGAGCTACAAACCCTGCATAATCTTTTCCTGAATAAGCTGGCTCAGGAAGCTTTTTGTGGGCTGCTGTGGTATTTTTTTTTATGTGTGCGTGTCTGGTGTCTTTTTTCAAAGACTAATGCACCCTTGTCTAAGTCAGTCACATTATAAGATTTCAAGGGCAAACAACTGTATGTGCTTTCCTTCTCTTTCTCTGTTCACTTTTTTGACAAACAAGAGTAATGTTTTTCACCTCTGTACTATATTTTGATCTTCTCTAAAAATTACCATTTTCTATAGGATCAGCAAAGACTAGCATGGCAACATTTGAGAGAGATGAAAGGTGGGAAGTAACATAACTAAGTCAGTTAACTTGTAAAATCCACAACAAATCAAAAAGGGGTCCACTATAAAAGTTTGCTTAAAAAAGGTCAAAATTTTAAAGCACGTTTTGTTTTTGTTGGTGGTGGTGGTGGTTTTTTTGGGTTTTTTTTGTACCTGTAACTTACTGGCACAGCTGATATCATTTAGGCTCTGATTCAGCAAAGCACTTAACCATGCTACTTAGTCCTGTTGACTTTAATGGGAAGTAATTACATGTTCCAACAAAGCACACGCAGAAGTGCTTGGCTAAATCAAAGTTTTAGACGACGTAATGAGAACCTGATTGGGAAGGAGGGGGGAACTGAATTAATGCTGTGCTCAGATTCAAGCCTATACTCTCCAAAAACATACAGTAGGAACTCATTTGTGGCAGTGCTCTCCCAGTGTTGAGGCACACACTGATCTCATTTTTATACAAAAATCAAGCAAATAAAATTCTAGTGACTGTATCCATACTATTGCACATGGAGTCCACATTTGGATTGTCAGACTATAACTGCTGCATAGTGATTTAACTCCAAATGATACTGGCTCTTTCTTCCTTTAGCATTTTTCCTCCTTTTTCAATATCCTGTCTCTCCTGCTTTATTTTTCGTTTTCAAGTGAGGACAGTATTCGTATCTTGTACTTGAATGGACTGCCATTTTGATTATGTTTGTCAGTGCTACTGTTGATGTGAGCTGTATTAAAATAGCAATTTGAAGTAACACTGGCACCCGACAGTCACCACTCATTAATATCATCTCCGGAAAAATCTTACAACAGAGCTACAAAACTACCTGCTCTGTAGCACTTGAATAGTAGTGTGATACAGACTTGGCCACACAGTGCCACGGCTTCCAGTTGCTCCTGTTACATTACACTGAGTCCAATTTCATCTCCTTGAGAAGGTTTTATTACTGAGTATGGAGCAAATCCTGCTCACTTTGTATCCCTGCTGACATTAATGGTCCTTCTCACATAACAGATTTGGCTCAAGGGATGAAAGGGTAACAGTATTACTTTTCTTTAAATTCTCATGGAAAGATGCGGCTTGAGATGTGCTGAATTTGCACAGGTTTTGTGGTTTTGTGTTTTGTGGGTTTTTTTTAGATGTAAGTTAATCTATTGCTGATAAATCAACAAGAGAAAAGGATTCCTTTGTGTGTCTCTGTGTGTAGATGGTGCAACATATTATAAGCTAAAATCTGACTAAGCTGACTAATTTTTCTACGGTAAATTTTAGCAGGGTATTTGGGCTAATGTGATTACTAGAGTCCTGATTTCTGAGAAACACCACCAAAATTCAACAGATGAATTCAGTCTAATACTCATCCATCTGTTTGTTGGTGGGGACTTGAGTAGCCAGATAAGGAGGGGCTACTGTCTGCATTTATGTGGCTTTGGAATTACAAAATGTTATTGAGGGAGTCATTCTTAATCCGTGACATTGTTTGTTAGACCATCCTGTTAAGATAGCCACAGTCTTCCTCAAACCCTGTAAAAAAACTTTGGGCAGCCTAACGATCGCAGCCTGATCCCATCTTCGCAGCCCTTTAGCACAGAAGCAATTCGTGTCATCCCCCTGGTCAGCACCCGTTGGGGACAGACCGGTCCATCATGGGTGGTGGGTGGCCCTGGCCCTGCCAGCCCTCATGGGGATCTGTGTGGGGGCTGCTCCCAGGCCTTGCTGCTGGTGTGAGATGACGGGTACAGAGTTGGGAGCAGGAGGTGTTTGAACCTGTCGCCCTTCCCTGCAAGATATGGAGCTCACATGGAGCATGGCCCTATAAAGATCCTGTGTGGTGCAGGACTCCCAGCCCTGCTGGCTGCTCCCAGGGCGAGGGGCAGCATTTGGCCTGTTCTTTGCTTCTCCAGTCAATCTATTTTCTTTCTAGCACTCTGCATGTGCTTTTGTAGTCCCTTACAACATCTTTTAAAAGTCTCCTAGTACTTTTTATTTTTCAGCAGGGGGAGGGGAAGAGTTGTGGACCTGCTTGCTTTTGTTCATTGAGAAAAAAAGTTTATGGAGAGTCCTGGTAGGCCTGGTAATCACACCATCTTTTCCATAAGTTTCGGGGATGACACCTACCAGCAATCCTATTCTGTCTGTGCAGCAAGGACATCTTCATCTCGCAGTGACCAGGATGGTCACAGTGCTGCACTCATTGTTCTCAGTGGAAAAGTCCTGGCTCTATCTAGCAGGGTGCAGCATGCTTACCTACAGAGCATTGGGGACACTGGAGTGGACCTTGACTGGTGCTTTCCTTGAGGAAAAAGAATAGGAGAGTAAGGCTGGAAATGTGGGATTCATTAAATTAATTGGTGGAAAGGAAAAAATCCTCAACTCTCCATTTTTGTTTTTGGAGGGATGTTTGTTTGGTTTTTAAAGGTAAAACACCTTGGGAGAAAGAAATAACTAATTTCAGGGTTTCCAAGAAATCTGGGGCTTTTCTGCCTTCCTTACATGGCCTCCAAGGCTGAGCTATGTTCTGCTCTGCTCAGCTGAGCTGGAATTTGTGGGAAGCTATGGGCAATTGCATGAAGATGGGGGTATCTTTTCAACAGAGATGTGAGAGAGTAAAATAAATGTCAGTGACATTGAAAGAATGACTCTATCAGTGTATTCAGACAATCACATAAGGCCATCTGGTCTAGGCTAAATGTCCTTAGGCAATGCGAGCACGATGGGGAAACACAGGGATTGGGCACAGGGTATCTGTACCCTTGTGCAGTTATGGTCTATTTGTTTTTATTCTCTTTTCAACCTAAAGTTACCAGGTTCTTGTACCACTTCCAATAAGACAGTGAACTAACAGCTCTGCAAGTTTTTTTACTTCATTTAATCAGAAAACATTTTCTTTAATGGAGGGTGCTGAGCACAGCTTCTGGACAGTGCAGACACTGCTGGTTTGCTAAATGGGCAGTGGCTTGTGTTTCCTCATATCTTCCCAAGTAGCTATGGCTCTGCATACATAAACAGCACCGAAGGCTTACTGTAGACATAAGCTTCTTGAAACGTGTTAGCCAAGGATGGTGGCTCTTAATCGTATTTATAAAACTGTTAAACGCAATATATCCTAGATATAGAGTGACACATGAGAATAAAGGAGAGACATGTTAGCAAGCATATGTGAAGCATCATTTTTTTTCTTGATTTCATCAGTCCTGTTTACAATGTTACTGGGTTTTTTTATAATTGATGCTAAGCTTGAATCCTAATCTTGATGGGTGTTTTCTGTGGTATGTGAGAGCTTTGGGTTTTCCCTTTCTGTCAGATACTATTGCCTTGCTGCTGCAGTAGATCAGAATGAGAGGACAGGCAGCTGGTGCCCTTCCCTGACTGCTCTGGCTGACATTCCTGAAAGTTGAATTAGGGACAGTGTTATTTACTCTGTCTTTTACTGCACTGAGAGAATAAATTCCAGAGGCCTACCATGTGTGTTGTCTTCACACATTGAAAAAAAGAGGTTGCGACTTTCTGAGGCAGATTCTTTACCATTGATGGGAAATAAATGATAGCAAGTAAAGTATTGCTTATTAGGATTAACTAAAATTATTAAAGCTTGAGTGTTGTTTGCTTACATACTTCTAGTCTGCTGTGAGCCCCTGGACAAGGAAGCAATTTCTTTCTACTTCAAGAGACCATTTTACAAGAGGAAAATGATATTGTGTTCCACTGCAAAGTACTCTGCTACCTATTGATAAAAAGTACTATTTCAGGATCCATTTTTTTTGTTACAGTTCTGTATTTGTAGAACTAATTAAGCTCTGTGATATGAGGAGAAAATGAAAATCAAGGTCTATCCTTGTACACCATTATTTTTCCAGCAATCTAGAATAAAAGTCTTTTAATACTAAATGGCAAAAGTTGACCCTTGCTTTGTTGTGGCCCTTGATGTATTGTAAACCTTACTGACATGAAAAATTCCTAGTTAGTTAAATGAATTTTTGTGTAATTGCTGAGCATGGCAAGGTCTGATGTTTTTTAAAATGCTCATATAAAAGGTGAGACTGCTACAGTGCCCATCAGTGGGAGCAGAATCACATCTACTAACAAGGCAAAAATAAAACACAATTTAAGGAGTTGTAAAAAGGCCCAGTCTCTAGGCCCTCTGAAGTAATCTATTTTAGAATGGCTGTTGGCATTGTCAGGAGGATACAGAACAGGAGACTTATATGGTTAAATTTTATAGTAGTCTAATAATGAAAAAAGCATGTGTAAGGCCTCTTGGCAAACAGTCTATAATCGTGGCAGTATTCCTACAAGTAAAGCTGCAAGAGTGGAGGAGAGAGATAATTAATGGGGACCTGCTTTCTTTGCCAGGAAAGATTATTCTTATGCTGGGAGCAAAGGTTATGTGCCTGAGAAAAACATAGAGAAAGTAGGCTTGTTTTGTGGTGCCCTAAAATACAGTTTAATGAAAATGAGAAAATAATGGGAGGAAAGTCACTTCTATATTCTCTGGCCAGCTGCCCAATACGAGTAGAGATGCCCTGGCCTGTGCTTTCAACACAACTCACAGAAAGCTCGTTGTTCCTCCACACGTTTGCTCTATTTTCAGACACATGCTATTTGAAACCACATTTTCTCTTTTGCTCTTTGTTCCTTTCTTGCTTCCAGCTGATGGTGAATTTCTACCTCAGAATGTTATTTCTTGAAATGTTTTCCCTTTGCAGAGAAGTATCTGTTGTTTTCCATTCTCACTGGGGAACAGTAGGAGTCTGATGAATCTTGAAGATACCTGGAGTTACCTCTGATTTCCTAATCCTCAGGCGAACCTGTTTGGCAGGGCTTGCCTGAGCTGCAGAGATCCAGCTCTCAGCTGTTTCTCAAGCAACCAAACCATGCCAAGCCTCATTTTATTTACCCATAGCTTGAAAATATTTGATTCCTTAATCTGGTGTATTAAACTCAGGAATCCCGAGTTGTCCACATGACCTCCTCTTCTCTTTTCTCGTTCTTTCATTTCTTCCTCCAGGACATTTGCACAAAGGTGGAGGAACAGATGCTGAGATAAGGTAAATCAGTGGGACCATATTTATTTACTCCATTAGTAGATCAAGCTATACATACAGGTGAGTTTTTTGTCTGGACTTTTCCCCCCCCCCCCCCCCGTAGTACCATAAATAAAATGATACTGTACATGTAAGTGAATGATGGAATAAGATTGAATAAAGTTAGTATATTTGGGTGATATAAAATGATAAAGAGAATCCTAAATTTAAAGCAAAGTATAGCTAAGAAAAAGGAGGTGATTTCTGATTCAGAAATTCAATTATATTCCTTCAGATGTACTCTGGAAACCATGAGACTAGAATAGGATCACCTGAATTTCACATATGTATGTCTTTGGTTTTCTTCTACCCTGTCCTCTACACAGTGGGCAGAAATCTGATGTCATGTTATTTTTAATGATGGGGAGAAACCAGTGAAATAATTCCCACTAACACATATATAGTGCAGAAACCAAGGGGTCAGGAACAGAAAACAAGTCCAGCACTGCCCCAGACTGGCAGTGTGCATGTATTTGGTGGGCTGATGCACTTTGAGAGTCACTTTTTGTAATATGGAAGATTCAGCATAAATAGATATTATTTTACGTTAGAGCTCTACTCTCCATTTTCCCCCATACTCTGTATAGTCCTTATCCAAGGATTTGCTCTGTGAAAGTGTTCTGTCTTATTTTTCAATGGACATCAGTTTCTGGAAAGCTACTTCAGATGATTCCTGGGTTTTCTTCTTTCAGAATTTGATCTGCCTCTGTCTTTTCCAAAGAATATGACTGCTGTCTGGAATCAAATTTACATTCTTATTTAACATATTTCAGGGCATTAAAGTTGGAAACAGTGCAAATCTGTTAGACTTTCTCTGCCCCATGATTAACTGTACTTTAATATCAAGGTTTTCAAGAGATTTATTACTGAGACTTTGAATTCACTTACTTTATATCCTCTTTGCATGTATTGTTCAAGACAAAAATTATTCATCCTTTTGCTTTAGCAGTAGAGAAATTGCTCCTAATGTTATTACCTGAATGATACTGCATTTATTTTTATTCATTCCAGGTGAAATAACTGTGAAAATATTATGAAATACCATTGATAAATGTAATAAGTAAAATTTTACCTGGCATTTTTCTAGCAAGAAATTTTCATTTTTCTGGGCTTTCTACTCAAATCTCTCAAGTTTTTACAATGTTCCTAAAGATGCACAATTTTGATGCAAATATATAAAAAAAATAAAGCTGATCAAAATATAGGAAAGAATTGTGTGAAAACCATCCTGTTAGATACTCTCTGTTTATGTGAGAGTGCTTGGCTTTTCAAATGGCAGAGCCACAGAAGACACATCTATATTAGCTCATACTTTTTGCTACATCCCCATATGAAACTTCCATGACAGGCAAAAAAGTAGTCTTAAATATACATAGTTAACTATATAACCAGTAACTATATATATATAAGTATATAATATAACTAGTTGACTATTTCATACCATAAAACCCAGGTTGCAGAAGACCTGTTCAGTCACCTAACCAATCCAACTACCATCATAGGGTTGTTTCCTTGACATTTGTTCTTGATTCTGCAGAAAGTTGTCTGGCCCTGTTTCCTCTGAGACATGGTCTCAGTCACAACTATTGAGGCAGCAAGCTTCCACTTAATGCACATGAACAGTAGTAAACACCTGATTTTACAGAGTATATGCTTGTACATGTAGGGATTTTTTTAATTTTAGTTTCTTCTGACCAAGACATGTATGTTCACATGTCTATGAATCACTTTGCAAATGAATCTCTCCTGGGTTTTATGTGCATTTATTTGTAAGATATTTGTATGAGTTCTTTCAGGGACCCAACAGACAGTGCTCGGAGTCTATTCTGATTCCAGAAAAGGTGTTCTAGGAAACAAAATGGAAGACATCCAAGAATTGTGTAACTGTGAGCTGAGAAAGCCTTATTTGAGGGAATTTATATGATATATATTAGGAACACAACTTGACCTAAAAGGGGTTTTATCAAAATATCTCGGACTTTGACTTTAAAAACAGAGCAGACTTCAGTTTAACTGTGGAACCATTCTCACTTTATTCTATTTCTGTACATGTTAACAGAAATGTGGAAAGGTTGTTTGGTATTGCCACTGCTTTGTTCAGGGTTTTTTTCATGATTTTTTGCTTTGTGCCATATCGACCTGCTGTTCAAAACTGTCAGCTTAAGTTTTGGTCTGATACAGTTATGCCAAGGTGCAATCTGCACAAGACCAAATTTTCTTTTTATATCCTCTATCTGGGTCATTACGCTTACTTGTTCTAGCTGTTCCTTGGAGGGCTTACAGTTTACCATACCTTATCTTTTTGTTTGTGTATTCAAAACTACTGAAAGCTAATATATGGCCTAGAGAGAACTGGGTTAGATGCTTGTGTGAAGAGCCATTTAGTATCTCTGAACGTCACTCTTAACCATATAATTGAATTACGATAGCTCCCTAAGCTAAAATAAAACAAAATTCACAAGTATTTGCAGTCTGTACTAACACTAAGGTAACAAAGGACAAAAATGCTTCAATTAATAGATGCAAATTGAATAAGAACATATGCTTTTGACTTGGTTTTATATTTCTTTAATTAAAAGTCCAGAAGAATTTCTAAGTCTATGAGGCAGTAAGTAGCTTTCTTGCTGATTCTATTTGTCAGAATTACTGGAATCCTTTCAAACTGTTTGCTGAATAAACTGATAAAGAGATTAAAGTGTTCTATCTTGAGAGCATTTTTTTTCTTGATTTTTTCTTTGTTTTTTTTTTTTGGTTTTTTGTTGTTGTTGTTGTTGTTGTTTTGGGGTTTTTGGTTTTTTTGAGTTTGTGGGGAATTTTTTGTTTTGTTTTGTTTCAGATTTTTTTGAAGGTTCTTCTTTTTTAGTGCACTCTGGTGATGGCTCTGTAGTTTGTCATAGCAATGAAGTATTACTAAACTGAGCACTGCACTTTGTTATTCTCATTAGAGATTCTGTAAGAAATAAGTCTTAGGTGATTTGCATGAATTCTGGTCAATTTGCTTTCTGCTTGTGCACACAACAATGAAAAAAATAGGACCCTATTTCCTATACTTTGATATTTGATAGTCATTGTACTGGACACTTTGGAGAGCTGATTTAATAAGCCATATTAAGCAGTCTCATCATAGCATATGAGTCATTTGAATTCCTACTGTATATTGGCTTGCTATCTCAGGGAAATGCTGGACATATACTTGGCAAATGTCATTAATTTTTGGAAATATTTAAATGACAAAGCAAATAATGAATTGTCTTTGAGTTAGCATTTACTGTTCTTTGGTATGTTCTCCCAATTTGGCTCATGTGTTTTGTAAGATGTCTTTGTTCTTGGTCATATGCTAACATTGTCATAGCTACTACTATTATTATTTGAACTGGAAGCCACAGCTGAGATCATCAGTGTACTTGGTGCTGTACTCGTGACAGTAAATGTCAGTGAGTCTTTTGTTCATTAAGGGCAGAATTTATGCTGGAAAACATGAGTGGAAACAGTGTATGTTTTACTTCATTTGCCTGAAACTAAAGCAAAGAGCATAAAGTGATGCAGAAAAGCTGTATTTTCTGGTTCCTCTCAAGGAGGAGAAGGCTTCATATGGAAGCATATTTCGTCAGCCAAGTGTTTTGAATAGATGACTCGGACCCTCAGTCCTTGCATTCTCATGGATTTCCAAATAAAACCCAATGACCTAATAACTGTTGGGACACAGATTTTTGTGGCTCAATGTTCCTTCATTTTGATCAAAACTATGAAATGAAGAGCAAGTTCAAAAGTGAGAAGAAAAAAGAGAAACACATCAACCATCATCTTTGCTTTGAATTTGGTTGTTCACAGGAAGAAGTTAAATCAAGTTGGAACTCCAAACTGTTTCTACATTCAGTTCTGCACAGAGGCAGGATGCTGGTTTGAAACAAGGACTAATTAAATCTTGATTTCTTTGCTAATACGTACTTTTCAGGTGCAATTCTATGACTTGTGATATGTTTTTCCTCTGACACTTCTTTTCTGTGGCTGTTTGTGTGTGTGTGTGCAGTTCATGCTATATGTAGTTTTCAAGAAAGCAGTCAAACAAAGTCATTTGTAACTGTGAACAGATAAAAGATGCCACAACAGCTTACTCAGAGGACCTCGGGCAAGCAACACTAGATATTTAGAAAAAGAACAGACAAGGGAAATGGGTTAAAAAAAAAATCTGAAATTGAGACTTCAAAACTCAGAACTCGAAGGTAGTTCCATGTGATGAAAGAAAATGCAAAAGTAAATAAATTAATGAGGCCAGAAGAAAGTATAAATTTTGGAAATGGAGCAGAATAAAAGTGCAAGTCATAACTCTGAACCAGAGTTATGGTGGAACTGGTGTATGTCAGGAGAGGGAAGACACATTTTCTTGAGTACCAGGTACTTGAAAGAATGATAAGATTTTAAGGGTGAAAGTGAGTGTTTCCAGGCCATGTACTTATCATATATATTGGCTGAAATAAGTCAATAATAAAAAAAAAAGTGTTTGTACATCCATATATAATAACATTATCCTGACAGCCTTTTCCTGGACAATAAGACAAAGAATGAAGCTTGTCAATTGTTCTGCTGAAGTATTCTGAAGCTGAAAAAAGAAGACAGTAATTTTTAATTCCTTATTCTGTAAATACTACTTTCTTCCCTGGTGACTGAAAGTAGATAGGTGTTATCTTTCATGCTGGGGAATAATGGGAGATAAGGGTTAAACATAGTGTTAGATATTTTTAGATCCACTGACTTCTAAGTTGGGGTTTTTTGTGCACTTGTTTTACAGCGAAAACCTAGTCTTAGGAGAGTGGCAGTAACTGTTTGATATGCTAACGTGTAAAACAGTTTCAAGATAACATGAAAATGGGAGGTTACTGAAGGTTTTCAAGCTGCAGCAGTAAGTTATAATAACTAAGAGAGGAATGATTTAAGAACAAACTCACAAGAATAGTTTCCTTTAATAGTGGGATGATAACGAGCAATTGTTACTTCAGCATACTTCAGTATTAGTAGACTTTATGGGGAAATGTCCCACAGCAATTCTATTTTGTCACAATCCTGATTCTGCCTGTGGTCTGGTGGGAATAGGAGGGAATAAGAGAAGGGATTCTTCTTACCTTCTGAATCCTTCAGAGACTTCCTTCTGTAGAGACTTATGTTTGTACACAACAAAACACTCTTGACTTAGCCACTTGAAAGGATGTCTTCAGATCAGTTCATGCTCTCATGTCGTGGAATCAAACTTCGTAATGTAGCTAAGCTATTTCTTTCACAACTAAATGAGAAGACAGAAAGAGAAAATATTTTCATTAGCAAGTTAGTTTAGGGAGGCACTTCAGTCTTTTCATGGTAAGAGTCACATCTCTTCAGATTAGATAGAGAAGGGAAGGGAACTTTTATCAATATAATAAGAGTAGGAACTTATGTTCAGATGGAGTCAACTCTGCATGAACCATGGGTAAAATTTCCAGACACTACAGAATGGATTAACCTTACCAAGGTGCAGAGATTCCTTCACATAGACTGTACAGCCCTACTTATGTCATCTTTGACCAGGTGTTAGCAGGAATGGCTCCTCTCCAGGCAAATGCAGGTGTGTTCACAAAGGCTACTCTTGAGCTCTAAGCCCTCCTGTAGTTCAGATAGCACTGGACTCTCTTAGGTTTGGAGAACATAGCTTTGTTCAAATTTACCAATTTTCAAGGATAGTAGCTCCATCAGTTTTGTGAGTGGTTAAGGTCACCTGTTTCTCTAGAGACCATTTGGATCAACTCTTCCAGTTTATCTAATGAATAGATTCTCAGAGTGTTTCAAACAAGCTAACTCTGAAACCATAAACCTTAAGGTCGTGTTAGCAGGGCTAAGTGCTTTGGAGGCTCATGCTGATCGCATGGTAGTGGTGCACTGCTGCTTTCCCCTTACAAGCTAACACATTCAATGGGAGCTTGTGTTATCCTGAGCATGCAGCCATAGAATCACAGAATAGTTTGGGAAGGGACATTTAAAGGTTCATTTCTCAGCACAGGTATAACCTCTTCCTAATGACAGAAAAGGCTAATTTAACAGGAATGCTGACTATTGTTATTTTTAAATTAAATCTCTGCATTTGAGATGTCTTCCACATGTTTTGCACTTACTTACTTTGTTATAAGTTCCTACACCTCCAGTGATTTAGTTGATTATGGTGGTGTGTTGTATTTTTTGTGTTTGTTTCTTTTTTTGTATTTTTTTTTTGTTTGTTGTTTTTGGGGGGGAGGGGGTGTTTGGTTGGTTGGGTTTTGTTTTGTGTTTTTATTTGTTTGTTTTTGTTGGTTCTCCTCAGATTTGCCATAGGAAAATTGATGTGATTTAAGTGCACCTGTTTTGTGAATCAGGTTGGTCAAATACTTAAATGCGTAATGGAGAAAGCAGACACTTTAAAGATAGTTTATTTTAAGGAACTTGACATTTTCATTATGGAGGAGGTGTATCCTGAAACTGTTACAGAATTAAACACGAGGGTAAATGTAGAGTAATTTTTTCAGTGCAGTGGTATTCAATCAGAATAGTGGGGATCTGTTTCTCTTTTAAAGGCTCCATAATTCTCAAAAGTTTTATGAGTTCGAAAGCAGTCCCCATGCCGAGCAAAGCAGGTAAACCACAAAGGGATCTGGAGGCTAATTGATTACTTTTTTCCTTTTCCACTTACAAGGTAACACATAAAACCAACACGAGAAAAATGTTACAATTAAATCAAATAGCCTGAAACCTAAATTTGTACCCATTGCTATGGTCAAAAGTACAATGACCCTGCAGTGCACACGAGTGCACACAGTGTAAACAGTCTTTGCAGAAAATAAAGGCTATTTGATGCCATCTAGTGGCATTGCGGAAATGCGACAGCAGCTTTGGAAAAGCCAGAACCCGTTATTTGCCAGTGCACATTGAGTCTTTAATCCCTCAGCCCATCACTAACGTGGACATGCAACTAACGTGGAAATGCAACTATAGCAGTGCTATTTAGGAAACTCCACAGGTTTACTACAGGCACTGACTGACACATGGGGTTTTTTTGGTACTTTTACCTCAGGACCACTTTGCCCTAGGCCTGCCACAAGCAGTAATACTTCTAAGAGTACAAACCACCATCTAAATTAGGAAACCTGGCAAATTTCAAGTTTAGGAATTGCATAAAATATCAGAAGGTAAAATTGGCAAGCAATTTGAAGGTAAAGTATTACTTCTTTAAACCTAATCACATTTGCTGAGTGATTAAATCTATTATATTTAAACAAATTAAACTAATTATTAATATATTATTACCTTATTCCAGATAAAATATTAATATAATGTTCATAGAAGTTTGTATTTCCAATGTTATTATCTATGCGATATAAAGGTATGAGCCTATTGACAATTTCTGTTCATGAAACATGTAGGTTCTTTGGAAAAAAAAAACCACATCCAATTTTACAGTTTCTGGTGCAAATTAAGTAGTAGGTTCTCTTGCAGCCAAGTGTGAAGGCACCATATGCAAACCACCAAACACTGTCAACTGCCAAACCGCACGTGTGCGTATGTGGCAGGGGGAGGGTGTTAAAGAGTAGAGCAAGAATAAGAGTTATTGCACTTCACTCTGTGCTATTTTAGGGTCTTTTAGAAGGAACTATCTTTCTAGAGTGTCACAGTCCAGTTTCAAAAGGGCATTACTTTGTTATTCCCTATGAATTCAGCCTAAAGAGCTCCAGACATTGCACTGTTGAAGCAAATGGTGCTAATTCAAGCAATGACTTTCAAGGTCGGCTGCAGCCTCTCTCCTTGCTGTAACATACCAAATTCCGATCAATTCCAGTCTGACCAGCTAAAGTCAGGCCGAAAAAAAAAAAATCCAAGTACCAAAGCAAACAAAAGAAAGCAACTGCATGAGATTTTTTTCACCACAGATTAAAATTGTTATTTTTAAAAAACACTGTATCTGAGTATTTCCTAGAGCAAGAAGTGAATTGGGAAATCATTCCCTTCTGGGGCTATTGAGTTTAACTTTCTGCTTTGCAGTTCTCTGTGTGAAAGTTTTATCGCAGGAAATGGCCACAAGTAAATACCAAAGGAACATTTTGCTGAATGAGCTTTTTACAGACATTGTGGTATGAACTTTCTTTGCAGTAGAAAAGTCATGAAGCAGCTGATAATGAAGCCTCTACCTGGGCAGATTACTAGATGTTTTCCTTAAGATGTGCCAGATACTGTGTGAAAGCCCAGAAAAAGAGGAAAAATTAATGTCCTGGCAAGTTGTAAACCCAAGGAATGTAAGTGTCTAGGGTACAAGCAAAGCTGTCAGAGGTACAGGCTTGGTATTGTTTACTGAGTGTTTCTGGAGCTTATCCTCATTGCTTGTGGAAACATGCAAAGTACTCATCCAAGTTCATGTTTTATTGTCTTTGGCTGCATCTTATGGCAAAGACATAATTAACCAGCTCCTGGTGACTCTCTCTCTGTGAGCATCTCTTCAATGGGATGGTTGGTCACAGGATAGGTAAACTCCTTGAGGCTGCCCATTGCCACCTCCTCCCTCCTCTACTCTGGTACCATTTGTGGCTATGATGTTTCCAAAGTGCAGGAGAACCTCTCCCTGGCAAACATACGCCTATACTTTAGGTCACCTAGAAAGGATATATGCAAAGATGGAGGAAAATCTACTGAGTTGGTAAATCTGAATCCATCTCCTGTGACAAGAGCTGACTGTCTGTTACTCATGTGACAGAGGCTTCTGGTTTCTTTGGCCCTTAAGTGCCTGTGTGTCTTGAACCATCATAAATATCCCTGCCCTGAGTAATTCAAAAAATGTAGAAGGAAAGTAGATGCCAACCTCTGTTTCTTATTCATAGGTAGAGAACTGAATTAAAGAGAAATTAGTGACTAGTTCAAAACAGCACAGGTAAGTCACTATCCAAACTGGAAACTGGCCCTGGAATTTGAGAGTATGGCTTGAGAGCATCTACTACATGAATGTATTCATCCAGTCATATAGATATTTATCATGTATTTATGAACATTTCATCTAACAACTGCAGCAATTCACTGCTATTCCTGTTCTGTTGTAGTATTTAGCATCAAGTTTTTAGTCACTTTACAGTGACTAAATTGTGGATAAATTGTGTAAACTCTACGTGAGTTCCAGGGAGTAGATATGGACATAGAATATATATGTAACCAAGAAATTAGAAGATGAATTTCACTGGAAGAGAATACGAAGTCAAAATATGGTAAGTAGTTGTGCATTAGCAGTCATGGAAACAAAACAGAAAGTGTTTTTTTCAAATGAAGATCTATAACCTTCCAAAGGTTGTTACATGGAGTGATGGCCTCCAGTTGCAAGAACTTAATTTAATGGCCAGGATATCCCATCACTCTGATATCCTAAATTACTAGTTAAAGCATTAGATGATGATGTGATAGAGTACCAAGATTACATTACATGTGTCAGGAGTGTTCTGTTACTTCTGAATGGCAAAACTGACTGTCATCTCAAAGCCTCAGAGTACAGTGCATAGTTTAATTTTACTGACCAATGTATTTTTAAGACAAAACTGTTTGAAATAACATAAATTCATGTTCTCATTTCTTTATCAAGTCAGTTGATTCAGAGAGAAAAATGCTGCTAAAACTGAAGGCCTTACAAGTCATCCAAGCAGATCCTTGCTCTCTTTCTGGAAGCAGTTCGTATAATAATATCTGACTACTCATTTTTTCAGTGCTCAGGTATTTTTTTGTTTGTTTGTCTATTTTTTTTTTTTCCAACGACTCTAGATTCCCTGAGGTGCTGTTTTCTATTAATTGAAAGAGAAGATAAAGATGGCTCCTTTTGGTGCCACTTACCCAGGATATGTCAAGCAATTTATTTGTTTTTCAGGCAGACAGCCCTCTTCTGGATACATATCAGGGGAAAGAAAACCTTTTTCTCACATACTGCAGATTGCAGGTCAGGTCTGTAGTGACAAAAGTAAAAATAATGGAAAAAGAAGTTCCAACATACCCATACAAAAAAGGCTGATGAATGAGTGCAAAAGTAAATGCCACTGATTAACATGAGAAATGACCTCAGGGTAACTTTTATTGACTCCACAGGGCAGCCAACCTGATGTGCTTTCTCTGGATCGGATCCTAAGTCATTAGAAAGGAACTTACTGATCTGCTAGTTTTTGAATGTGACTGAGATTAACCATATCCCCCAAATTTGGTTGAATTACTGGGATCAGGTCAGCCATTGCTCATCTATGTGGGTATGAGAACACAATGTATTTTCTTATTTTTTTGGTATAGATTAATCCTGCTGATTTCTGAGAAACTAATTCTTTAGCCTTTTATCTATCACGTATGAAATCTCTCTTTATCTTGTGTTTTTATTCATGAAGCTGAGTACTAACTTACTGAAATCAACCCTTTTCTGCCAACTTCCAAATGCATCTTAGCCTTCAGACTTATTTTCTCCTCTCCAAGCCTACTTTTGTTGCAGGGAAACTGGAGTGGGCTTGACTGAACATATGTCTGTTAGATCTAGCTGAGATACAAGCCCTAGTAAACTAAGTTACTTAACCACTCAGTGAGTTTCTTGTGGTGTTGCCCGTGGCTGTGAGAAAGACTGGAAAGATCTGAGTGCCCACAGTGCAAAATAATTCTTTCTAAAACAGGGAGCTGGAAAACTTCCCAGCTGCCACATCTGCCTCTAAGTTACCCTTCTGAATACTAGGATGAGAAAGGAAAAAAAGCCAAGAAGGATTAATAGTCTACTCTCTGTGAAACTACTGTGGGAGATTACATCCCCAGCTGCAGAAATCTGATATCAACTGGTTAGTTACAAGACAAGCAGTTGAAGTGGTTACATGGTTTTTGAACCAGAGATTCCTTACGTGTCCCCTCTGATCCATTTGCAGGAGACACTACTTGTACAGAGAAGGATCTGAAAGCAGATCCTTAACAATGACTTCTAAGCTCAATGAGAAACAAAGTCCCGGGTTGAATCTAAAAACCTCATACAGAAACTTGAAAAGAGGAGTAAGGGCTCACTCATTCCAACTTAGTTCACTTTATTTCAGTCCATCTCTCAATAAATTGAGCACACATGCAACTCTAAGCAGGTTAGCATGATGCTGAGAACAGTGTAAATGCTGGACAACATGACAGAAACAGGCTAGGCTCTAGATACAGGATGCAAATAGGCTCAGGTCTAATAGGAATCAGTCTGACAGGAATCCTGTAACTACACCTGTGACTTGCAGGTGCCTTTTCAGTGCAGGGCATGGCTGCAAGATATAGTATGAGATGTCAACTGTCATAAGATGGGAATGACTCCCTGCAGTACTACTCACTGGAGCGAGCACTGATTCCCAGACCTCTATTCACCAGTGTGGTTCTGTGTCTGGTTTTGATAATACCCTTAGCCACATGCACATTGCACAGACTTATCTTGGAAGTGGTGGAGGATGGTAGAGAAATCAAGGTGGCTGGATCCCAATTCACCAGGGCAAGGAGTTTTCAGTCTTTCTTGCAGCATAGAAAGCCATTTGTTGACAAACACTGGCATTGTGGGACAGGGATGGAAGATGGAAAACCAGGTCTACACAGAGCCATGTGAATGTAGGGCTTCAGTTTCTGTTCATGCCCTGAAAGAAGGGACGTATGAGCTAAAATAATGTGTAATTCCAACTAATGTGCTGAGAATCCTTTCTGAAAATGGGGTGAGAAATGTGCATTCTCAGTCTTGGGCTTAGAAGTAGAAATGCAGCAGATGCAGCAAGCCAACAGCTTCATGCTTGGGAAAAAATTGTCCTTTCCTGCATCCCAAAATGGGACAGAAATTCTCTGCAGCAATTATATGCATTTCTAAACACTACAAGTCCAAATCAAAGCAAAATGCTTTATAAAATAAAGCAAAAGGCTTTAACATACAGATAATACACAGGACCAACCAACTGTACTCTTTCATGTGATGTTTAGTCAGCTATTTTAAATCCCATATATAGGACACACAGCTTATTCATCCATTTAAAAATAGTTAAACTGTATTGGAGAAGCAAGATGCTGAGACTAACTTGAACAGTGCATACTTGAAGCTAGGGTGTATGTTGCTTCTCGTTTCTGGTGGCTTGAAAGATTTTTGCAGTTAAAGTGATTTTTCTTCGTTATGTTTCTATGGAATAACAATGACATCCAGTGGCTGGCTGCTTTAATAATACATACGTATCTCTTGCAGGTATAATAGGCAATGATAAGATTTCTCCGGGGTCGTTTTTTTATGGTAGCTGAGAGTTCTTTCTGCCAAATTTGTCAGTGAGGATTTTGGGGTGGGGGGACCTGAGGGATGGAACCTGGGTGTGAAAAGTCACAGTGCTTTAATAAGGTTCTACAATAAGAAAGTCAATTCCACTTTACTGGTACCTAAATGCCAGTTTAGCTTCAGGAAAGAACACGATATTGTAGTTTGCTCATTCTCAAACTCTTCTAAAGAGAATTGAACCCAAATTTCTTTCCTAATAACTGAAACCTATAGTGGCCTAGGCACTATGGCCATATCCTATTCCCCTTTCTCTTATTTGAAAGTGTTAATCTAAAATATAAGTGTTTTGATTCTCACTATAATTGTATTTCACCTGTTTTCAGTGTTTTAAATACTTTCTTGCTGCCCCATCTCTTTTTTATGGACTGCCCTGAGGCATCCTTAACTTACATACCAACAAAGTGTATTTCTTTTTAGTTTTTTCTATTTAATAAGAATAAGTTACCATAGCAACCACCACTCACATGGTACTTGTTGCCGTGGGATTTAGTTGCATTTCCTTTTAATAACAAGAGCATTAAAACAGTAGCACATCATGCAATGTTTTTGTATTTTATTTTGCAGAAAAAATTAGATACCTTTATATCTTTTTTGTAGTGACTGTTTCATTTGTATATCAACATTTAGTTTGTCTTCTTCCTTTTAAATAAAGTCTTCCAAGAATCTCAACAGGGTAAATATATGGGATGGAAAATAATTTCTCTGAAAAAAAGGCTTGGGTGCGTAATGGACAAAAGAAAACTGGGTGTCTGAGGAGCAGGAACATACTTGAATAACAAACATGGGGTACTTGGTCACTGATGTAAGGTACGTTCGCTACACTCCCACTTGCTTCCTTTGACTTCCCTGGTGTAATGCCATGACTCCAGGAAAGCAGAAGCTAAAACACTGCCTCTTTGTGATAGGCTGGATAGACTTGTTCTATGAACAGTTCCAGAATTTGAATACGGATGTAGGCTGAAAGATGGTAAATTAATTTGTAAGTGATCTCCAAAACATTGTTTTGCCTACTAATTAGACAACGCGAAAAGAGCAGCAGTCTATGTAGCCTAATAAAGTGTTTTCATACAAGTGCTAAGCTGACCTCTTCTTCAGAGCAAAAATTTTTTTACCTGTTATTAGTTAATTTCTTGTCTCATGGAGTTAGCATTGCTTGAGTACAGTCGCCCCCCCCCCCCTCCCCCCCCCCCCAAAAAAAAAAAAGAAAACCAACCTGGTATAGACTTATGACCAGAACCTTCAACTCTTGCTAGTTTAACAAACATCAGTCCTGTTGCACTCAGGAGAGCTAATGATGAACCATTTTGCTTGAACAGGTCTAGTTTCTTCTTTTGCTAAACAAATGCAATTCATTGTAATGTCATGTAAAATGATAGGCAATAACCAGTAGCAATGTAGTGAGCTGAAAATATTCAGAGAAATCAATGAAATTGGGTTTAAAGTAAACAGTAGATATGAGCTAATCTAACGCTCTGCTTGAGATGAACTAGGGTACTCGTGGGTGATTGCTTGCAGATAATTTTCTAACATTCTTATACATTTCCCATAACTAGATGTTAAAAACAGTTTGCTCATCTCTGTGTAAGTATAATTTAATGTTTGTTACACAATAACTAACAGATCTGTAAATTCAGCCCATTAAGCCATCATTCTCATCTTAACAGTACTTTGATTACTTGACAATGGCTGTTCCACGCCCTTCCATCACACCTTGAGTAATCAAAGCTAATCCTTTCAGCCATTCCTCTAAGCATCCTACTCATACTGATTTCTTGTGGATTCTCCCTGCCATCCTTACATTTTCCTTCAAGTATAGTGTCCAAAACTGGGCACAGGATTCCAGCTGTGACCTCTCAGTGCTGAATAGATTTGCATAATCACCTAATCTGTCTTGTTTCTCACAGTCTGGCTAATCCTTTCCCAAATGACACTGGTGTCCCTCATTTATTCAGTGTTTGGAGGGTAGTTATGAATGGCATGCAATTTTTCAGTTGTCTAGAGGATGTCTTTGATTATTTTGTGTATTAGACAATGTAGGATTGATCTGGGTCTTATAACAATCATTTGGGTAGAAATTTGAAAAGTTCCAAAATGAAAAGGACTCTAGAAAATTAGTGAAATTACAGCTAGGGTTTCATTTGAGTCGGAAGAACTGAAAAAAATTGTTCATATTTGTAGTAGTGAAACCACCATTAAGTGCCCTTACTGCAACTTGTTTCACTGGAATACATTAACTGCCCTTACTGCAACCTGTTTCACTGGAATAATAAAGAGTGAGATAGCTGGACACCAAATACCAGGGTATGCAGAGGTTCTTACTCACAGAGGAAGAAGCCGTGTCCTAGTTCCACCGTTGTTTTGGAGATGGAGTGCTGGATGAAACTTTCACACCAAGAGAATCTTTTTCGACTGGATTGGTTTTTTTCTTTTTACCAGTGCTTAACCATATTTTAGGTAGGGCTTTTTCACCACAGATCACAAAAAAATAATAATTGTGAAAACCTGAAAACTGTTATGTCTTATATTTCTACGATGAAAGTTCTTTACACAAAAATTAAAAACCTTTGTCAATAGATCTCTTTTTACATCAAGATTAATTATCACAGCCAGAACAAAGCAGTTGTATGGAAGATTTCTGCAGTCATTTAGAGATATTTGGAACCAGCTAAATTTGAAAAATTGAAAGAAGTTAACTAAAGATGCAGATGTTATCAGAAACAAAAGGATTTCTAAGTGATAAACATGATTACCTTATTTAATCAGAATAAAAATAGCTATATTTTTATGCTAATACCAAAAAGGAATTTGGGTTGTTTTGTATACTCAGTTACATAAGTGAAAATGCAGAATAAATTAATTGACCATTGAACAAAATATCCTTGAAGTAATCATCGAGTACAGGAATCCTGTCAGCTCAGGGGAACCCTCAAGGCCATTCAGCTGGTGTTTGGAGGAGCTTTATTTTACAGTCGCATGGACCGGTGTCTCCTAGTTACATATCCTGATCCGTGGGATTTGAGGGTCACACTACCTTTCATATTTCCAACAAGACTGTTTCTGGGAAGGGGAACATTTGGGACATTCTCTCCTTTGACTTTTGCCACTTTGTTTGCTGTAGTGGGATATTATACAGCTTTGTGCAGAGCAGAGAAAGGAGTAATGTGGCATCTGTACATGAGATTCTGTCAGATAATTTGCTGTGTTCTGTTTTATATTCATCACTTTCTTATTTACTGGAATAAACAATGTTTAATACAGAAGTGATGATTACAGCATTCATTTACTATTAAAAATTTGCTTCCATGTTCTTGCTCTCACTGTCTTCCTACTTTCCAGGATTTTTTTAATCCCATAACATGGTTACCATAGCAATTGTTCCTGCTCCTTACAGCTTTCCCAGCTGCATTTGAGAGCATTTATTTTACAGAACACCTTCTAGTTCTCTTTAACTCTCTGGAGAGACCTAAACTAAGTTAAAATGTTGATGATGACTTTACTTTCTGATATTTCATACAAATTATCACAATGATCTTTGAGGTTTATCCATGATAGCATGGAAAAGCTGACTGAAATGTAGAGACATAGAGCCTCCTATAGATGTCACCGTACTCCATGCATTTAATTGAGAACAACTTGGACTTACCATAAAGTGTAAAATTAGTTTTTCTAGCTGGCAAACTGTTACACAAAATAAGGCAGTGAAAGCTTGATGCTCTTACTCATCACAGTGTCTAGTATGTCTTCCAGAGTAAACTGTCTTACTGAAATCAAGATTTCACCCTTGAGCAAACAAATCTTCATCATGAATGAGGGAACCAGAAATAGGTAACTAGTAATAGGCAGATTGATAATATTAAAAGAGCCTAAAAATTATTGATAAAGATCATAATCTTTAGGCTTATTTTGGTAGTCTGGGGCTTTACTTTCATAGACAAAAACTTCTGAGAATTTCAGTAGGTTTTTGTGCTTGACTTGAGAAACACAGAATTGAATCCCTTATCAATGATTTGCCTTGTTCCCTTGACCTTCAACCTAAAATCCTGAAAAAATAGAATGTTCATTATAGGAGGAAGGATCACCTTTGGTAAATAACATCCTTTCATCTTGGAAAAAAATGCAGTTTAGTAGAATGATTTTTTTTTCCCCCTCATATGTTACTTAGTTCCACAAAAACATTTTGGCATAAACAGGACATTTTCAGAATGCTTCATTGTGTCTTTTGCCTTTCAATTTTATTTTATTTTTTTTTCAAGGTCCATCTCTTTTTAGAAGCATAGGAAGCATTAAAGAGCAACAATTAAGACCCAGGCTTTTCACGACAGGGCCACATTAATGTTAGTCGATCTGGGTTGCATTTCACAGAGTTTTATTTTGATATTAGAAATAACAGTTCTCCATCTTTATTCAACCCAAAGAATTGTTTTTGAGTTGCCCAGTCTGGCCAACATCTTTTAAATGTTACTAGTTCCACACTTTTGCTGCATCAAAAACATCCTTCTGAACCAACTATTTTAGCTGAAACAGTCCTTTTTTTTTCCTTAATTTAATTTAATTTAATTTCTTTTTTTTTTTTTAATTCAGATTGTTTTCTCCATCCAAACACACTGAAATCTAAATCATCTGGAGTACAGTAATGAATAACTTAAGAAGCTGGTGTATAGAAAATTACCAAAAGATGGCTTATCTCCTCTTCAGGTTCATTGTAGAAACGACCACAGATCTAGCCAAGAGTAACTCTTCCATTTGGTTAGGAATCACCTGAATCCCATTTCAGAATGAAATAGGCTATACTGCACCAAACTTCTGTGGAAGCCAAGACAGTCAGACCAGCCTTCTTTTTTTTCAATGTCGATATGCTGACTTTAATTCAAAGAATTTACACTGAAGCTGAACTATGCATACAATTTAGGTAATTCCTAATGAAAAAGAGCACTGAGGCTTAAGAACAAGAGTTTTCTGTGACTTGCACCATACTAAATCTCTGACTAGTCCTGGTCACCTGCAAACAAAATTGATCTGTTTGCTTATGCAAATCCACGACTGTATGTATTAATCAGACTCTTGTTGTGCAAACATGCTTCTTAGTTTGACCATTTAAATTTGTGTCTTAATATTTTGGAGGTTTAGAGACGGAAAATGGAGGGCGATGGTATCACTGGAAGAGAGCATTGTTAGTAATTATACAAAAATTTTTATAACATTTTTATCACATGTAGCAAGACGACCAGAATTAAGGATTCAGAGTTTTTGCCTTTGCTTCTATCGCAGCAGAAAATGGCCATGATCTGCTGTCATGTTGTGGACGTAGCTGCTGTACTGACTTCTCAACTCCATTGTGAAAAGAGCCATTTTCCTCACGAGCTGGTAATGTGCTGCAGTTGCATATGGCCATAACCTTTCCCTGAACCCCAGCCCTCTGCAGCAGGTTGCAGGGGCCCAGAGTGGCCAGGTGACATACAGTGCCATCTGCACTGCTATACTGGTCATCTGGCCAGAGCTCTGACCTTTCTGAACATGATACAACGAAATCTAACTCCTGAAAGCAGCTCGGAGGCAAAATCTGTTCTTCACCGTCAGTTGCACTACTCAGTCACTTAATTGTCCACCGCAACTGATAAAGTAACCATTAGGCTCAGGTCATGAACTACACTTTATCATTCACATGCAATAATACACCCTTGAATCACACTGGTTTCTAAATCACAGCAATACAGGCTTATTCAATAAAAGGGATTTAAAGTACCTGGAATTTAGTCCTGCACTGCAAAACAACAGCTGAAAATAGATTGTTTTGTGCAGGGAGAAGCTGCTGTGATCGATGCACTCTACAGTTTGTACTGCGTGCCAGATAAAGACTGATACCAGTCTTTATAAGACTGATACCAGTTTTACAAAACAGTAAAAAACATTTTAGATGGACAATAAGGCCTGATTTTACTTGCAGTCTCGCTGCTGTCACTCAGGGTAGCTCGGTGGTGACGCTGAGCTGCGTGGGCAGAGGGGTGATGGTGGGAACAGTCTGAGAACGGGGCTTTGGAAAAGGGACATGCTCCTGCCAAAATACATTTTCCTGTTTAGTTGTGAATGGGAAATGAAGTTATTCCAGGATCAACTTCTGACCTCTGGTTTCAGAGATGGTATTATAGAAGTGCACAAGCTTATATCACTCTGTGAGTTATACAAATCCCTTGTCATTTTGAGAAGTCTTTCATCTGAAGATCATAGTTAGCTTCATAAACATTAACTAAGAATTAAGTGAGGTTGAGGGTACTGTCCCCATCATATAGACAGTCAATCTAAATTGCAGAGAAATGCAAACCACCTGAATTCCTCCTGTGTCTGCTCTTTGTCCCTCTGTTCTTCCCTCTTTCTTCCAGCCTCAACCCACCCAGTTCTCCCAGCACAGGAGCCACATCACCCTTTGCAGCCGCAGGGCTGGGAATGCTGAAGAGGCTGCTGTGCAGTTAACAGGCAGGCTGGGACCTTTGAAAGGGCTCAGTAGTAGCTACTCAGCCTCAGCAGGGAGAATCCTGTCCCTGTTAATCAGAGCTTTCCACTCGTTTCTGTAAGAACAAGGTCTTATCTTCTGCTTTCGGGAGTTTGAGGTGAGCAGAGTGTCTCTGATGTAGTTTTAAAAGATCAAGGATACACTTTATTCCTCCGGTGACTGTGAGGCAGTCTATGGAGAGCCATAACAGTGTTTATTTTTCCCAAAATTAGTCTTGTGTTTTGTAGCACTGAAGTTCCTCCTTTGCCGACATTTAGAGAAAATGCATAGGAAGTATTGGTGCTTCCATTATAAATTCCTCTCTGTGTAAGAAGCTTACCATGAGATATAGAATTTCAGTTAAAATAAAGAGCAATATAAAAGTATAGGTAAAGAGGGATTATTTAGAACACTAGAAAAGTCTTCAGAATTACCTTATGAAAAGAGGTTCATTGAATTTCCTGTTGAAGTGACAGAAAAAAAATTGCAATAGTAGAAAAAGAAAACAATTTCTAGTGAATAAAAAATCTCAAGGAATAAGAGTAAATAAACTTCAAAAACTTGAACTCTGAAGGTAGCTCATTCCTCATTTTCTGCTCTCCTAGGGACAGTTTCCATCTCTGGCATCCACTGTGTTGAACAATAGAAAGCTTTACAAATAAATGTCTTAAATTACATAAGTTCTTTTGAAAGTGTTTGTGAAGTCTTCCTCTTTATGGTATCTGGTATCCTTGTGTGTGTGTGTATACATATATCTCTGTACATATATATATATGTACACACACGTGTGGTTGCTCAGAGAAAACAAAGCAGGCTAAACCTTTAAAGAAATCAATTATATATGAGTGAAAACTCTCATAATTTGTGATCCTCATGAATTGATCGGTTATTAAAAACCACAAAGATTTCTTCTATTTTAATTTGGAAATTCTATCACTAATTTAGTATTGTTTTTTAAAAATATATTTCTAAGAGTTATTTTTGTACTGATACCAAAATCTAAGAAAAGCCAAAGTTAGTTTTGACACTGTGTGAGTTAGCTGACCAGGAGTTGTCTTGTTGTGATCCCCTTCTGTAAAGGCTGTGCTGTGTGAAGACAGCAGATCATACAAACCCACAAGATTACATTTAACTTCATGAACTGTTGCATTGCAACACTGGACAATGACCAGAAATGTATTGCAAAAATCAGTGAAATATGAGATTTGTTTTTTTAGGGTATCATCCATGATCTTTTGCGTCTCCTTCATATTAAAATTTTTTTAAGCATTTTTCAGATATAGTGACATCAGATTTTATATTTAATCAATTCTAAATTTTTTCCTGAGCATTTCTGGGGCCTCCTGATTGTTCTGGTAATCTGATCTGTTAATCATACTAATTTGTATGATCCTGGGTAATTTAAACTTCTTTCTCAGTGGGATGGTTTGAGCTCCCAGAACAAGATGCTCTCTTTAAAAAAAAAAAAAAAAGAGATCACACAGCCAAATCTTAAAAAACTATCTCAAATGTGGTTAACTTAACTTTCTTTAAAGTGAACATGTCTTCCAAAATGGAGCTAAATCACTGATAATTTCTTTTATAAATTGAATTGATGAAGATGGAACAAGTTTCATTGTGAAATGTCAAGAGAGCTAAGTAATTAGTTGCCCCCTGGTGATGCAGAGTTACGACCATTATGACCAAATATTTTGCATTTTTACTTTGTCCTACACAAAATTCATCTAAATTCATCAAGAAATATACTTGGGAATAAAGTCTAGGTACTTTCACATTATTGAGACAACAGATGAGAACATGGAGGTGTGATGGAAAGGTGGCTGAGAAGCAAAAGTAGGTTTAGTAGAGAAATCTTGCAAAATATAAAGCAGACAGAAATTTAAATTCGTATTTGTCTTCACATCAAAACAGTAACAAAGCTGAAAATGTTTTCTTTTTTTACAAAATCAGGTAAATGGATTGATTTCTCCCCATTTTTTGGCAGTGCTTGTGGAAGAGTGTGTGATTGATTGTATTTCATCTGTGTACTCTAAAAGGCATTGCCTTGTGTCTATGTATCCATCAATACAGCACAAATAACGCAGGAACCTCATCTTCTCTATGTGAGATGTAGTTAGAAAACAAGACAACATGCTAGAACAAATAGCCGAATCTATATCCCTAGATTCATGCAAGAGTGATTTATTTGTAGTCTTTCTGCACATAATTCTTTAAAATACTTAACTACTTAAACTTTTGACCGTAGGCATTTTATTCACTGTATAGAAATCTGTATCAGCCCAGAAGATTATTTTTTGTTCAACAGCCTCTCTGGAAGTTGCTCAATTTCGTTTCTGTGTCAGGCATTTCTGGGTAAAATCATTACCCTTAATTGTGCAAATTAAGCTGTGACTCACACAGACAGAACCTCCAACGTGATGGGGCTGTGCCCAGGCCGGGTAATTCATGGAGAGGGTTAAAAAACCAGAATCAAATGCTGGCTGTGAGTTAAAGAGCATAGGGGATAAGAGCTTAGGCTTAACCTATAGGGGGACCTAAGGAATAAAGCAAACCAGAGTCCAGTGTGGGGAAGAAAGGAGAAAAAGTAAAAAGGCTAAAAGAGATCAAGCCTAATGAGCCTTTCGAGAAAAATGGGAGACTGGAGCCTCAGAACGAAACAGTGGCCCAGCAAAGCAAGGATAAAATGGATCAGCCACAATGTCACCAAATTGATCCAGAGTTCAAAAACCATCAAATCACCGTATACAATAAAATAAATTAAAAAAAAAAAAGTTCAAACAGTGTCAGGTTCCTTAAAGCTCACTTGCTGACATCAAATGTAATACAAAAAAGACCTGTTTGTAACATAATGTGACTCTTTTCCAAACAGAGCCTTTGAAATGTATGTGCTGGTCTGTCATTTTCTGTTGTACAGGTCTTACATCATAAATCTATAGGTCTGGGAGAATTTTTATATGATATGAAAAAGAGAAATAATCATGGAAGAATTAGAAAGATATGTTTAGACTACAGGGTTCTCATCCTGCTGTGTTAAGGTGCCGTGCTACCATCTAGACTGACGGCTTGAGACGTGAGGCAGAGAGGGGAACAGAGGGAAATTCTGGAGTACAAATTAAACCAAATAAATTTTGTATACAGAAAGCCAGTAAATAGCTATAATAAATGCACACTAAAGGAGCAGAAGGTATTAATTCCTATCAAGAGCATTTCTAATGTACCTATTACTCTAATGTGTAAGTGACAAACAAGACAAAAGACCCCATGTGTCAAAGCCTATATATCTCTTCATGACGTAAAGAGGTGGTACTACCCATATTTAGCAGGTTTTATTTAGCCACCTACGCACCTCTGACTTGGTAGACTTATTTTTGATAAGTGGTGCTTAAAAGTGTTGGTATGAAGCATAAGTAGCTAATGCAAATATGTTACCGACCCCTACCAGAGCCAGTAATTATGTAAATTTTCAAAGCCTTCATCTTTTATAATTAGATGTGACTGGCTTAGAGTGAAGGACTTCCATTGCTGGCCAGCTCAGTCCTTATTCCAGTATTTCACCAGAAATTATATATTTGAAATCAGAGGAATGTTATATTCTTTAATGTAATTTAAGATATAGCTTGGAATATTTGAAAGACCTTTAGTAATTAGCTTCTTGTTTGCTATGCTTGAAAGATGAATAAAAGCATGGAAACACTTGGTGAATAACATCCTCTTGTAACTGATTTTAATTAAGTGTACTTTCAGTTTCTTCTAAGTGTATGAAATGCTTATGACTTTTTACAAAATCCAAAATACAAGTTTTCTTAGCTTGGTTAAAGAAGAAAAGCACAGGTTTATGTACAAGATAGAAGTCTGCCTATATGTAAATCCTAGGAATCTTCCTCATTAGAAAGATGATTCTCCCACAGGTCAATTATTGCTGATCCAAATTACACTGAAGCAAACAGAGGAATTAGAGTGATTTCAGTTTGATTTGGATCAGTCCCTAAACAGCTGCTCAGGTACAGTGGCAAAAACATTCTGTGTATATCCTAATACACATTTCATTGTCATAAAGGTCATAGATTTTTCTCAGAATTTTGCATCTAGAAGTAGTGTTAGGGTATCCCTTTTTTCTTGTGTACATGTGTCTTTGCATATTTATAATTTGCTGGGAGAAGTAGAGGCTCTGGTAGATCTGATGTTTTCTCCAGGTGATATTAAAGTAGCTTCAAATAAGTATTGGTGCCAGCCTTGGTAGAGAGACTCTATGTGCCTGAATGCCACGTATCATTTTCCAAACTCTTCTCAACACTATAATGTTGGAGTACTCAGATCTCTTTAGATACACCCGAACTTGGAGCAGAGGAGTAGCACCTGCCTGCAGTGCTGAATGCCTGGACTTGGAGCTGCCCCCCAGGGCTGCCATCAATCCCTCTGCTACCCTGCCCACCCACAGGGTTAGAATGTATTTTGGGAGACCAGAATAACTCCCCTGTATTGTCTGCTCAAATTGCAGGAAAAGAAGTGGGGGGAAAATCCTCTCTGATATTTCCTCTGCTTTACCTTTTCAATTACTCATTATTGCCTCTGCAGAGTGTGAAATGCTGACATTCAGGCTCAGTCATGATTTATGCCCATTTTGTAGTGGTTTAAATAACTCTTGCAGGTGCAAGACAGTGAAGAATCAGGCCACTGGATGCACTAGCCACAAGGGTGTACTTACTGCCTTATGCAGCAAAGGGATCGTGAAGAACAACATAATGACTCTTTACATTCAATACCAGAGGCACTTAAGTATGTATGTGTATGAAACAGCTTTAGAAGTGTATAGCAAAGAGCCTGGAAATTATTCCTATAATTCAGAAAACTTCTCTAGGTTAATATGCTAAAACTTGCTAGGTATATCCTTACCAAAAGAAACCGCTTATTAGGAAAACTAAGTGAAATGCAAAGTGGTGTGGTATAAAGTTGTTCACCTCAGATACTACAGTTAAGATGAAGGGGTACGTGCTTGTAGTTACAGCAAAGTGTGCAGGTGTGAGCACATCTTTTCTCCCAGCATTAGAGGAGAAGTCAATATATTAAATCCTGGGGTTGGTGTCCAGGCAGTTATGACCTGAATAATTTTTATTACATTCTAAGGCACTAGGCTTATTTTCACTGTATTATTTGACACTGATTTTCCTATACCAAAGGCACCTATGTCTGTACAGGTACCTTCTCTGGTTTGCACTAACCTTACTACAGGTGAGGTAGTCTAGGGACTCGTTTATTCCATTGATGCATGTATTGCACTTGTCCTTTCAGTAAAGGGAGGACTTTAGTTTTCTACACTATCAATGTAACACTGTCAACGGTAAATGTGATTAAAAATAAAGTAATGTAACAAAATTAGAGGTGAACCACAGCTATGTGCTCAAAAAGGGAAAAAATAGGATTAATAACTGATGCAGTGAGAGAGGTGAAGCATGCTTGCAGGGAGTAGAGTAGAAAATGTTATAGATGGTACTATACACTGTGAATGAACATCAAAAGCCTTGGAGGCTGGGTTCAGAAGCTTATCAGAAGTTACCTCGGCCTATTTGATTGAGAATTCATGCTGGTAATTTCCAAAGATTGGATTTCCTTGTGAGATCTTTAGTAGTTTCTCGTCTGGGTCAGATTAAAGGACAAGAAGAACAGCTCTGCTGGCACTACAGTATTTCTGCTTGCTAGCCTAGTTAAAACTAGGAAGTATACAGATATTAGAAACACATAGAAATAAAATACTCAAATAAAGCCAGATTTTTTTCATGCTTTAGAACAGTGCCGCATACAGTATAATCACTTAAAGTACACAAAGAAAATCCAGACACACTCTTTTATCTTTTCACTGGTTCCTAAATGGGTCAGGCAGAGGCTCATTTTCATGGAAAGCTCCATGCCTTAAAAAGCATGTGGTCAAAATTAAGTACATAAATTCATAATACCTAAATAAGGTCCTTGGGATTTTTTTTTTTATGTATATGTCTGTTGGGGTTTTTTTTAGTATTTAATGCACTCAGAATTCTCCCAGTAAACACTCAGCACCTTTGAAAACAAGCATATTAGATAATTGGCTTTTAAATACATGAAATTTCAAGTGATTGGCAGGCATGTGCCATCAATCCTTTTTCTGCTGTGTGTTTTTGTTACAGAAAGGATACATATTTCTCAGCTGTCACCTGTATTAAATAAGGGTGAGCTCTCAAACCTTGTCCTCTAAACAACCACAAAGGACAACAATAAGAATTCAATTGGCCACTGATGCATTGAAAGGAATTTTACAAATTTGGGCTTGTCATTCAAGCCAGCACCGCTTTGATGATGTCACCAGAGTAATTCAGGCAAAAAGAATACTCACATTACCTGCATTTAATTTAAAATAAATAACCACAATCTTTTGGGAACCCTTGAGCTCAACGATACCTCTTGCAGAGCAGTGGCAGCAGAGATGTGCCTTGTAGCAATCAGTCAGTATAGACTCTTGAAGAAATGGAGATTTGGGGTTTTTTTTCCCCAAGGCAGAGAGATGGAGATGTGGCTGCAGGGGAGCCAGAACTCTGCCACCGGCCTCTCACCGCTGGGAATGGATCTAGTCTGGTCACAAGATGGCACCAGGGACCAGCCTCTCAGGGAAGCCTTCCAAACCTTTTGCCTCACGGCCCGCAGCAAGCACAGGTGTTACAAATCTGTTGTTTTCTTTGAGTTACCACAAATAGTGAGACACATTTTCAGATAAACAGAATTTTTGCCTCAGCAATATTATGGGCCCTGGTCATGCTTGTGAGCACTCTGCTGAGAAGGACTCCTTGTTTCACACTACGACACTTCCTCCCCTCCTAAAAAATGTTCTCGGAGGAAGTCCTCTGTCTTACAGCCTCGTTCAGCACCAATGTGAGAGCTTTTCCTGTGGTTCTAAACTACAAACTACTAAGGTATTATTCCCTTTTTTTAACTCTCACAGACTGCCTCGCAAAATAGAGATATTATTTGGCTTTTTGTGCCTAAAATAGAATCTAGAATGTCTGATTTCCAGTGCAGAGGCTGGAAGTGTATTCTGCTTAAATATGTGCTGTAATGATTGTAATGTTGACAAATGTAAGAATATACAGCAGTGTGTAACGAGACCTCACTATAAAAATTATTTCTCTTTCTATTACTACCTTTCAGAAATTGAATTAACTAAAAATGTAAGTTTGGATGTTCTAGCACACTTTTAGAAGCTTTTGTCATAATCACTCCTCTGTGGGCAAAACAACCACGCACTGGGAAAAAAATGGGCAAGGTTCAGCTTCTTACCTGTTACAATTCACTTCAGAAAGGGTATTAAAAATCTATAGTTTCCCTAACTAATTTTTTCTGTGTGAACATCTTTTGGAAAAACTGACAAGTGAATGTAAACATGAAAGTTTGCAGCAACAGTCCCTTCATTAGTACCTGACTTGCAGTCCAGGTGTACTTGGGATCCCCCTTTAGCTTGTTGGCAGTATAACCTTGCTGCATAAGGTTGCACATCCAGCAGTGAGTGTGCTGTGGGGCTATGCAATTCCACAGCAATCACACAATTAAGTAGCAATGACTGGCAACACTATTGCTCAATTAGTCTCATACAGTACGCCAAGCTAGAAGATATTTCACAAATAGACCTTTCAGAGATCCTTGCCTTGATGAATCCACTTTAAGACAAGGTAGCATAAAAAGTACTTTTAGCTGAAACACATTATACTATGGCATCCAAATTTTTTTCTTGTGGTTAAAAGCAATGGGTCAAATTCTGTGATTTACATTGATAAAGACCATAAAAGTCAGTACATTTGGACAGATAAGACTGAGAGAAGCATTGAGCCCTGTCTCACAGTCAGTGTTTATAATAATCTGCAGACACGGACCATGCAAGAAGGACTATCACCCTACTAGCAGCTTGTCATGAGTTGTCATTTGAAATGATAACATAATTGTGCGCATGTACCATCATGAGGTGGCCTGAAGCCAGAGCCTGAAGCAGCCAGATGAGCTGTTAAAGGGAGGTGATGTCTTCCAAGTCTGAGCAGGCGGAAACAAGATACACATCTCACTCTCCCTAGCCCATAAACATGCATCCGCTTCTTTAGGTGCCCTTTAGGGGTCAACGCTTGGGATGAAAAAAGATTTGGCTGTTCTGTCCTGAGTGTCAGACTGCTGGGACATTACAGGTTGCCATGATCTGAGCATCCACAAGGCAAATCCACAAGGCAATCATGCAGCTCTGCTGGTATATCAAAGATGCCCTGTGACAGCAAAACAAAGCTCAGTTCGTGCAGTGACCCTTCACTGGAACCAAGCTCCTCTGTGCCATAGTGTGTGCCACAGATGGTTTTAGGTTCTCACTGTAGCTCTTTATTTCAATATCCTTGATACCTTTTTCATTTATGCTCAAAATATCGAGATTTGATTTTGCTCTCTGCAAGAGCAGACTGAGAACCCAGCACAACTTTTAGGTAAAAAAGTGTGAGAGATGATCCTCCCAGTGTTCTGAGAAGATATGGAAAATACTTCTAGGACACTTGTTTCTGGGGAAAAGTCAGGAACCACTGTCAACACCTTCCTATTAGGGTGTTACAACTTTGCCATAGTACTTAACTGCTCTGGGCACGATCTGCTATGGTAGACTCAAACTTGTGCCCTTCTGCCACTTGCTGGCTATTGCCTTTCATCCCCTCTCTCCTTGCTCCCATTAGCACCATATGTGCCTCACTTCCGAGGGCTAAAATTGGATTTCTCGCTATGAATGTCTCCTCTAATCTGTGTGGGAAACAACACAAGTGCTCTCTGTGCAGTGGTCTGCGGCTCGAGGGCTAGCTGGGCAAATTTTGAGCCATGTTGTTCCTTGGCTGTGTACTTGGCTTTCATGAAGGTAAGCACTGAGGTGCATTGAAACTAGTGCTATGTGTAGCATCTTGCTGGTTTTTTCAATTTTCATTTCTAAGGAAGAGCTAACCAGGCCAGGACTAGTGTCACCTTTTTAAGAAAAATGGGATAAGCACACAGAGACAGCTAGTTGGAAGGCTACAGTTGAGAGAAGACTGTGCCAGAATATTGTGGATTTAGACAAAAAGAAGACTTATTACAGAAAAGGAAAAAAAAGAAGGTAGAAATTAGCAGTTGAGAAGACACTTTTGAGAAGAAAAAATACATTGTTTATTACAGTCAACGAGAAGGAAAATTTAATCAGGATGGATTACTCGATGAAAGAACTTCAGATAAATATGGCATTTGGGGAAACTAATTACATAATAAATTAAGAGATTGTATAATAGCAAATCAGGGAAAAATTCCTGTTGTCAGAATATCTGATGAATAATTTCCTGATAGAAATTTAAATCTTTGTTCAGTATATACATCTTCTAGCATATAATTTCTGCAATATGGTCAAATGGCATCTATTTCTGTAACGTCTATAAATTATGCCTTCATACATTTGAAGATCCTTTGGTAATCTAACAGGACTGAGTTTAATCTACAGTGGGAGTCTGAATTCAAATTTACTTACTTTCATGAGACCAGAATTTCAACTGTAATAGTTATTAACCTGTTTTCATGCATATAATGTAAAGAAAAATTCCACACTTGGGAAAAGAAAGGTGGTATAGCTTGTTCATTGAACCCAGCTACATTCTCCTCATTTACTCCTCACCTATCTTGCATGATCTGTGCTCTGTATAGTAACAGCACAAATGTAAAATCTGCACATGTATGAAGGAGAAGACTACCTAACCATTTAAAGTAGGGAGACAGCTCTATTTAAAATGTATTAATGTTGATCTTGTGTGTTAAGACAGAAAAGAGTGGTCTAGAGCACCTCATTTACCCAATTCCTTACTTTTACCAATCTGACCTAATGTTTTTTTTTCAAAACAAAGCAACTAAATTTTGTTTCTGGCAAACAAACTTTTCTGGACTCATTGAACACATACCACTGTCATTGCTTGCCTGTTAGGTTTGCCAGTCCTTACTAATGTTATCTCATACTTTTGGGTAGGACTTAAAAATGGCAGTGCCATATTAACAGCACTACACACTCTATTGTTACACCTCAGATCCACAATGAGTTAAATACATATAGGAACTAGTGAAACTATGGAGATAAGTCAAGTTCACTTGTGGTTTTTTTGAGTTTAATCTGTTCACAAGCACAAAACAGACTGCATAACTCAGCCAGGCAGAGGGATCTACAGGTTGGTTGAGTCAGTAGCCAAATAAGGGGTAGGTTTGTGTCATGAATGTTTTTACACAATCGATTGAACTCTGAGGACTTGATTAATCACTTTGACTTATAAACTGGACTCAAGAGAAGGTCACATGATTTAGAGATAAATGCAACTACACCCCCAAGACAGCATGCAGCAGCCCTGTGTAGCCGAGAAACTGTCCCAGAGGAAGTCAGAGTCCCTTGAAAAGCCTTTAAGAATGTCTAAAAATACAATACCTAAGAACACTCTTTTTGCACTAAAAAAATGGAGAATGATTTCTGAGTACATGTACTTTTGTACCTAGTAGAAATATGCAGCCCTGTTGCTGTAAGAGGTGTATTTCCATCCACATGGCTGTGAGGAGATACATCTGACTGTGATAGAACTTATTCGTAGCTCATCAATTTAAATTACTTTTTTTTCACCTTCAACTTTGCTCCTCACGTTTCCTGACCACAGCACATGGTCAGAGATTTATAGATAAATTAACACTTCTGACAGCCATTCCCCTGCCAGCCTTGCTGTCATTGAGTGGTGACTACTTGTCAAGAGTTCAGTAACAGAGACAGCAGTGTGGTGGAACAGAGGGAAAAATAAAGTCAGTTCCGTGTTACCCTGCTAAAGTTAACCATCAGAGGTTCTAGTGTGGCAAGAAGATGTGGGGAGTGTAAAGCAGTGCCTGGCACTGGTTTTTCTTGAGAGATCATTACATGAAACATTTGAAGGGGTTGTCCAAAGAGGTTCTTATAGTTCATTTGAGCTTCCTCTTTGCCTGGTCTCTCACTATGTGAAGAGGCCTGGGTGAGACCGAGAGGAAAACAGACCCACAGAAGACTATGCCATGCTGAATCCTACCAGAATATGTATGTTCCTTACAATATCTTCTCAATACTTTGTCCAGATTGAGAAATTGATTATCTCAAAATTATCTCCTTCTTTTGCTGTTTATCCAGTTTGACTGATTGCATTTGGTTACTTTAATCAGTCAACATGCATTAACCAACCTCTTTCACACATACCAGATACGACCTTAACCCCTCCAAGTTCAGACAGGAAGACCTAAAATGTTTTTAATCTTCATTTAACTTAGAGGGAATCTTGAGCTCATCTCCCAGCATCTCCTCCTTTCACCGCACCAAAACAATGCCTGAAAAGTTTGAGTTATTTCATGTAACTTAGAAATGTGAATGTGTTACGAGTCAGCTTTGAATATGGCCTCGATTCCAAAAGGTGTTATCATCAAATCAAAATTATTCACACATGTCAAGTTAACATTTTATTTTTATTCCTTACTCAATTTTTGGCAAGCTTACAGAAGCTGTCAGTGTTTCAGTATTTTGAGAAGAATATTTTAATAAAACAGTGATGCGCTGAAAGGGGTTCACAAGAACTCACTAGAGACCCTTGTTAAAATTCTGCCACCCTTCAAAAAATTATTCCCTTGCCTCTCAAGTGGTTCACCCCCTCTCTGGATACTGCTAAATCATTTCTGCCAGGGATGAGTTTCATCCCTTGGGGCTCATAAAGATACTTCTGAAGAGCAAATTGTTTGCCTTTGAAATAGACCAGATTGCATGAAATAGCAGACACTTTAAAAATAAATTCCTGGGGTAGCAACACTTCCCCGCTCCCCCCGCCCAAGCATCCGATCTGATCTCCACCACCCGTACCTCTCATTGTGTTACACTATCAAGTACTCAATCTACTTCTCAGGAACAAAGTATAAACAGTTCCAGCAAGTGCACTTAATATAACTTTTTTGCCAAGTGGCATTGCCTCTCTGAGAGGCTGTGGTTATAGGAAAGCATTTATATTTAAAGGTAAAGAAAACCAAAAAAAGCCAGGTTCTTCCTGTGGGCACACAGGGCTTGAGTTTATTTCAGTTTAAAAGAGGGAATTTTTGTAGGACTCTTGTGTTAAAGTATTTCGGCACGACTGTAATAAAATAAAAGACCTACTAGGTGCTATGAAAAAAATGAAATATTTAAAAATAGAAAATCTGATAATCTTACTAAAAAGGGTTAATTCTTTATTTCTATCACTTAATTTGATGTGATTGAAGGTTTGAATTATGACTGTGTGGACCCAGATGAGTTTGGTCTGGAAGAATTGATGTGCTAGTATCCAGATATGCTAGAGCTTCTTTTTAAATGCTGAATGGAGAGAAACTATCTAAGTAGAAATCTTCTTTCTACTGAGTCAAGTCTTACCAATCACTGAAAGGTAGGGTCTTATCTGTATAGGATGTAGATGATTCATATTTTATTAACATTTCTTCTGAGATGATGCTCTTTGTTTCAAAACAGAAGTAAAACCTTGCCTATGTGTTCCAAGCATAAATTAATACTGTTGCATTATATTTGCCAAAAGAAAACCTGGAAACTCCGAATGGTCCTTTTTTCCTCACTGGCTTGTTAATTCTGGGACTCAGAGATGACTGTTTAAATTGGAATATTATTAATTCCTTTCACGGTAAAATTTAAAAGACACATCTGACACGTGGTCTAGCTTTGTTTGGAATGCTTCTGCCAATTCCATGGCTGTGGCAACTGAAAAGAGAACACAGACCACCATTTAAAATGAATGAGTCTTAAGAGCCTGTAATATTAATGTAACAGCTAACAAGTATAGCAGTTATTTCCACTGTTGCATTCTATGGTTTCGTTTCTAAAAGATTCATTAAAATACCTTTTTTTTTTTTTAAATTACTGTTGTGAAACTAAGCTTGCTATTGATCTTAAAGGATAAAATATTATTTAGTGCAACTTTGCTCCTGAGTAAGATTTCGGTTTACCAACCACTGGTGTTCACTCTTTTGCTGATGTTTGTCCCATTTCTAGGGCCAGTGTTGGAAAATAGTACCAACACCCATGTTGGTGCTAGTGTGTTTTATGTGATCTGTTGTCACCGTATGAAAAATGAACCAACCAAGCAAGATTTTGCTAGGGACTAATACTTAAAAGCTGTCTCAAAAAAGTGTTGATTGCCTCTGCAACCCTGATGTTATTATAGTTTTACTGGTTTCTTAGCAAGGAATAAGGCATGACTATCACCATGTAGCATTATTTGGGCAGAGCACCAAGAATGCTAGGTTGTACTCCTGCTACTCATCCACTGAAAGACTTTTGGGGAAGATACTCAGCCTCCTTATATCTTCATTTTTCTCTCTCCCTTAAATAGGGTAAGATATTTACCTCTTCTATGAAGTGTTCTCGCATGAATTTTGGTGAAAAATGTTATAGGAAAGATAGGTACTAACAGCATTTCAATGACCCTGCAGAATGAAAAGTGACTGAATATTCAAGAAAATGAACATACTCCTGAGTAGCTGACAGTCATAGTCACAGTAGCTTTTGCTGACTGGCAAATGGCTAAAGCCTGAAATTTCTGGCTTATTCTGAAGATTTGAAATGTGTAATTACTCCCTTAGAAGAGTTAGAGTTGAAGGGAAATGTATAATGTATAAACATATATCAGAAGATGCAGCTTCATATGCAGTTTAGAGTAAGAGGAAAAACTTTTCCAAAGGAAAGTAATTGAATGCGCTGAAACCCATAAACCCATAGGTCATGTAATTCTGTGGAGCAAAACATTAAAAGATAATCTCTGCTGGTTTTGTACATACATTTTTGGTTTTGTTGTTGTTAAGACTATCTTTGGAGCTATAGCTGAAACCCTGTATCTAGCACTTCTTGTATATAGAAGTTTGCAGTTGTATGTGCAGCCCGATCCAGCTGCAGGGTGTGCAGTACCTTGCCGGGGGGAAACCGGGAGCTAGTGTTCCTGCACCATACCAGGAAAAAATTATTAGACTACAATACTTGTAAACTTACACTTCAGTTGAACATTTGCCTTTTTTGTCATCTACTATGATCAATAATTCGATGCATAATAGTTCCAAACAAATTTTTAAAGTACTATTTGTGAACTTCAATTAATCAAGAGTAGCACTGATTTTGCAATGGTAACAGTAGATCTTGAAGTGTGAAAATTCTTAGTACAACATCCAAGCAGACACCTGAAATCCTAGAAAATCCCTGAAGTCCTGATTTCCTTGAATCTAAGTAGTTAGAAATATTTGCAATGGTGTAATAGTCTGACACAGAGATTATCACCGAAAACAAGCACAGTATGGTCACCCCGGTGAGCAAACCATCCTTTCTGGACCTAAGTGTAACAGTAGGAATTGGGAAGACAAGTATGTGCAGATGTTGCAGACAGACTTGGTATGAGAATCAGGCATCTGACTAAGGATGTCTAAATATCCATTTAAACAGAATACTTAGTTATTTAAGCCAGAAGAAACTGCTTTCTCAAAAGAAGTTTTCATAAAAGAACTGCCTGTGCTGAGGATCTCTATGGACCATTAAGGTCAGTGGCAGTGACAGATAAAGAGGACTTTTTTTTGTTATTTTGACAGTACTTCTATTGAATGAGCTTTATCCTGACTTTGTGTGCTTCCTGGGACATATTAAACAAAACTGGTAAGCATTAGATCTGTCCTCTGAGTCAATAGAGATTTTAAGGAAAATTGAAAAGTATTGTTAATTTGGATTGCTTTGGAATCTATTGTGCATAATCCCTAAAATACAAAAAGAATATAAAAAATGTCAATATAAAAAAGTCAGTGATGAAACTTTCCCGTCAAGAACTTCATAGGCCAACTGCCCAGGGTACAGCTTTTATTTTGGAAGAATGGTTATTTTGTCAACGCTAGCTGATTTGAAGTGTGCATTTCTTCAAAATATAGATGTTCATGCATTCAGTTCTGCATATGTATAATTTTTTTTCATTTTTTATCTGCAGTTAAAGTCCCTTGCAGAAATGCTGGGATCAGTTATAGTTGTTAAAAAATATATATGCTGCTGAATGCAGACTGTCAACAATTTGTGTGGGTATGTAGTACAAGTGCTATGGAGATCTGCATTACAATATTAGATGAAGATTGTTATGCTGATGATGCAGAAAATACATTTGCCAACTTTTCAGATGTTGGAAAGACAGAGAATATTACCAGAGATCTAATAATGAATTTAGAGATGAGTTTGTTCCATTGATATTATATATAACATAGCAGCCTATGCTCAGTTCCAGTCTGAAGACAGACATGAGAATTGTTACATGTATTTCATTACTGTTTATATGCTGTGTTCGTGAAGCATCATGTTATACTGGTAAATTGAAGGAATGTGTTTTGGTAAAAAAAGATAGATACTTGAACAGGTTACTCTTTATGTTTTCATTGTCGAAGTCCTGCATAAGGCTCTACTATTAGAGTCCAGCAGCACAGTGCCTCTACACCTTGGTGAGGGATGTATGGATCAGTTTGACTCTGCAGACACAGTGGTTTAGGTGTGAAGTGGCTTTAGGAAGTTCAGAGTCTTGTACAACAATTTGTACTGCCAAAACCCAGAAAGTAACGACAGTAGCCTTCAACAGAGGTTGTAATACTAGTTCCTTCTTGAAGCAGAGAAAGAATCTTTAAAGAAAGTGTCAAATCATAACTACTGTTTGTAAATTCTGGCCATCCAAGAGTGAAGAATAGAGTGATCTAGATATAAACATTTCCTTTACAATTGAAATGGTACATAGGAATCTCAGACTGATAAGGCTTTTACTACAGTGCAAGTAGAGCATGAAACTTCTCATAGTGCAAGGAGGAAAGACTGAGATGACGCATGACACTGAGTCACAGCTGAAATACCTCTCTTACTCTGCTGCAGGGGGAAGGTCCTTAGGCAAAGATCATGTTTTCTTATCTGTAATGTGTGATGCTTTACTCTTTTCTGCGCTCTTTCTATGCCTTGAAATGCATTTATTTACAGGTTTAAAGTAATTGATTCCTTGTAACTGCACAGTCTCTTTTAAAACTACTGCTTTTGTGAAAGGGGCTATTAATTCTTAAAAAAAAAACAAAAGGAAGAAAAAAAGAAAACTCTTTCAGTTCTATGGATTATGTTACTATCTACTACTATGGCCCTACATTTCCAGTCATGCCTTATTCCAAGAAGAAACAAAGAACCTGCCTTCATGCTTTGGCTGTGCTAACTGTAAGAGAGGCCAATCATGGGCCAGGACAGGGCTGCTGGTTACACTGCCGCATTCCCAGCCTGTTTATGGACTATGCCAACTTAACTTTCCAAGAGGATGTCTGAGCAATGTTTGAGGGACTTCATGTTTCATAAATCATTCCCAATAGGAAGTATGGGGAAGACTCATCAGAATATCCTCCCTTCTCTATACAACATCCTCCACCCAGACATGCTAGACTAGTTCAAGAGTGTGCACACATGAAATCACCTTTCCATTTGTGCAGCTTGGCTAAGGAGAATTCTTTTAAACACTGATGATGCATGCTCCTGTAGAGCTGTAAATAATATATGGCTGAAGAAAGAAATGACAAATAGCAGGTAAAGAGATATTGCAAATGTAGCTGCAAGTAACTGGGAGATTGTGCTGATCAGAGAATTTTTGAGTCAGGAACTAGAATCAGCATTATTCAATATATTCATTAGTGACCTTGAGCACAAAATGAATTCCATGCTGATTAAAATTTTTGGACAACAGATCTTAAAGAAAGAGTAAATAGAGAAATGGTAAGTTAAAAATCCAAAGGGATCAGAATGCTTTGAGGGTGGATCAAAAAGAGATGAAGTTCATATAAAGAAAAGTAAAGCAATACATCAGAAGTATTTGAAGCTCTTTGTTGTTGCAAGGTTCAGAGAGTTTTGGTGGAGTTTTGCACCATCAGTTCTTTCATATTTTTTGACACAAGACCATTCTTTGTTCTTGAATTCCCTGTAGTCACACATATAGACCAACAGGACAATATGGTGCAATGATACCATTAAAATGTCTGAACAACCTAAATATTTTTGTTGTATGTATGGACTTTTAATCCCAGATCCAACCCACCTGACTCCAAGAATTTAACTAAAGTACCTCGATTTAGGTGTCCCGTTATGAAAGTTTGGTAGGATGAATCCAAGCCTTACAGGTGACCAAACATAGAAAAGATGACTTTCATTCTCATCTTCTGTATGAGCAGCATCCTGGGCTCATCAGCCATCTTGGCACAACATTGTTTTATTAGTAAGGAAAAATATAAAAGGAAGGAGTCATGGGTCCACAGAGAAAACTGCAAGGAGCTGGAACACCGTTCCACTTCATAATAAGGAATAAAGGCAATAGCACCAATTTCTTTTGCGATCCAAGTGTCCAAATGAATTGAATCATCAAAGGTTATACTGAAAAAGTGTTAAGCAGAATACAGTTTGAAAGAAATTAGAGTCTTGTAATAACTGTAAGGATAAAAGAGTCTAAAATATCCAACTATATATAACATCTATGAAATTAAGCTGCATAATGTAATGACATGTTATGCTACCATTAACACATTATAACTATGTAATTTGGAAGGCTAATTTTTTTTTGTAAAACCACTTAACTACATAAAATTGAAAATAATGATTATTGTAACTACTTCCATTTTTTGTCTTTAGAAGTTCAAAATTAAATATGCCACATACAGTTATTTTATGGTGATGTGTAATTTTATGAAATGGTCGTATAACATGTACAGTAATTATTGACATAAAAATCCTAAATACATAAATCATCATGTATAAAATCTCTTATAACACATTAACTTTACCAGCAGCCAAGGTAAGTCATTTAGCATCTCATTGACTTAACACCCAGAGTTGACTAAGGAATCCAGATAAGATGACAGGAAATTGCAAATCTCAGCTAAGATATAAAATAATCATATCAAGGCAGCCTTAGATCTGAAATTTCTCCATTCTGTTTTCTTTTGACTTCCTAGCACCGATTTATTTCAATTCTTTGAAGATCAGGATGGAAAAAAGTAAAACCTGGCAGGTCACCCAAGTGGCCCTCAGTATAGTTGTAATGTGTCTTGCAGTTGCGTTCCCATCAGCTCTTTGGAGACTATTCAACTGCCTAACTCAGTTCATTTTCAGGAAATTTTTTCTAATATTCAGTCTAATTTTTTTCTCTATCGCTCTTGCTAATATGCTTTAAAAATTTAGAGTGTTATCATTCTCCCCATATGTCTTACTTATGACTCTGTGAAATTATATGTATACATGTCTTCTAGCCTCATAACCATTTCTATTAGTCTTCTCGGAACTCTCTGTAAATTCTTGCTGTCATTTAGCGAGGTCTTCTGCTCTAACTCGTAAATCCACATATATTTAGGCTTCTTTGGGGAAACCAACCTTTCCTGATAATGAATCAAAATTATTAAAAGGAATATTTATTTCATGTCAGGATTACATGAGAGTGAAAACTCAGTTTTCAAACCACCAACAAAAGTGAGAGCTCATGATAAATCAGAGTTAATCAAACAATATAAATTCTCATATTTTTAAATTTACCTTCATTCTGAGGAAGTAAGAAATTATTTTTTAATATCTTCCCTATAGATAAAAACTTACAGAAACAAAAGAAATATTTTGAAATGTAATCTGTGCTAATAACATACTCTATTCTGATTTTGGAATGTTATTGCATTTTTATATTTAAATAAATCAAACAATAAAAAAGGATCACCACAATATAATTATACGTTTTTATCAACACACTTTGAAGTTTTCCATTTGAAATTCTGACAAACCTGTGCATTCACAAGGAAAAATGTTTCACAGAAATTTTTTGGTCAACTAATTTTTGAGGAGATAGAGGTAAAAAAGCTGCATTCTCTCACGAATCTCCTTCGTTATACAGACTGAAAGATGATTGGCAGTTTCAAAGCACTTCTAATTCTATTATACCATATCCTCAGAGAATAGGGCTGTTGCACTAATGGGCACAGGGCACTTTACAAAAAAAGAGTTTATGTGAGTTATCTAATGTGTGAGCTAGGCTTTGCAGTCTAAGAAGAGGGGTAGATTTTACATGTTCTTTGTAGCCCAATGTTCCTAGGAAATGAAATGAGTTGTGTTAGGTACAGGCAACTTTATTAATCCTGAGAGTTTAGAATAACAAAGTGGGATAGAAGAACAGACAAGTAGGAATGTCTCTCCCTTCTCTGGAACTTGTCTGAAGGTGTATGTTGCCAGAAACTGTCTTCTGCTGCTGCCTTGCAATGCCAGGAACCCACCAGAGTAGATGTCCACAGAATGGGGGAGACATGTGAAGTGTAACCCATACTCCATGGTTGAGTAGATGGTGACAAAATGATTATAGGCCTCCTGAAGGTATCCTCTAGTGGAAATTGATTGAAAGGAAAGAGAATGATGGGATTTTTGCACCCTATTTCCTTTCTTTACTCTGATTTATTCTGGTCTTTGAGGTGGACCTTACCACAGAGCAAATCTATGTCAGTCTCATCCACTGTGCAATGCTGAATGATACAACAGAGTTAAAGAGCTCCCCAACAAGTGTGTGTGAAAGTACAAAACCAACATAACCAGTTCAGCATAACAAGGTCAGTGTTTCTCACTGATCTAAGAGAAGTTTCTGGTGTAACGGAAACATGACGGATGAGAGTGCCCTCCTGCAAGATTTCTTTAGCATCCAAAAAGTTTCCAGAAGCACTGGTAAGCCCAGCATTCCTCCATAGCAGATGGTTATTTGCTGCTCAGAAACTCCATCAGTAGATTTTTCTTCCATAAATCTGGTCACTCTCTCCAGCATATTTAGAGGATCCTTAGATTGCTTTACCAGGCACCATTTAGGTATTTACTGAGGCCAAGTATCAAGAGAATAGTGAAATATTTCTGTGAGATCTTTCATTAAGTGCATTGCACATATTCAGAAAAGTCTGGCCCAAGCATGTTTATTAGCATTCTTAAACTTTCATACACCTGAATAGTTTATTCCATCATGTACAAACTCTACTCTCAACATTAATTTTTCAAGATTTTATAGGCAACATACCCCTGTAAATTCAGCTGAAATGTTAGAAATCAGGCAAGTTTCTAAACTGTTAAGTTCTCTTTTCAGAAAAGTAGAAATTATTTTAAAATCTTCTAAGAATGGAAAGCTGAGGTGTTAGCTAAAAAAAAAAAAAAATTAAATATTGTTAAAATGTTGGCAGAAGCAGGATTTATTGAAATGAAAACTAATGCTGCCACTCAGAATGACTAGCCTACAAGTGTGGAGGTGACAACGTGATTATAATATTCACTGTATTTTAATACTAGATTTTATGAGCATTAGTCCTGAACATCAGTGGTTTGTTTTCTTTTCCCTATGCAGTATGCACACACAAGTCCTATTAATGTCAGTGAGAATTAGTGTCAACAGGAGACTATAGATCCCCAAGACACTTTTTCATAATGTTGAAGACTTAGTTGAAGAAACTGTGGGAGATCAATAATGCACCGAGGATACGTTTTTTTCCTAGGTGCAACATACTACAGGTTTTGTAATGTCAAAACTCAGATAGGAAACAGAAGCAACAAGAAGTGGAAAAAACAAATAATTTGTCTGGCCTATTTGAACTGAATAGCTTTTCCCAATGACAATGTGGAGCATAATACAAGTAATTATTACTGATTCCTATTACTACATTTTTGTGTTTCTTTCAGAGTAAATGTGACATCCTACTGCTAACTGGCAATGTTATCTAGTGTCTGTTCTGCAAGCCTGTCTCTTTGGCTAACAAAATATTAAATGGCAGGGTAACCTCAAGAAAAGCCCAAAGGGAGTTAGGTATCGTCATGATGCATTATGTAAGCAGCTTGGAGTTGAAAAGCATCCTGCAGCAACCATTCCATTTATACAAAATTTCTGCAATCAGAGTTAAGCAAATGTTTTATACCAGTGTCCTGCTGGTTTTTGACTGTAGATAAAGATGTTGAACGTGGTGCCTTTGAAACACGGGCTCTAGTTTATGCAATTTGCACTATTTTTAGTGTCAGACAGCTGTAATATCTTTTTTTCCTTCTTTTAATAAAGGACATTTGGGATTTCTTTTGAAGTTATTAATATCAATTTACTTTTTTTTTTTTTTTTTTGTAATATCAAGCTCAGGATGCATGATTATTTAAGGAGGAATAAAAGCTTGAAATTCTGGAGAATTTCAGTATAATGCGCTATAACAGCACTTTTTTCCTTAAATCAAATTAAATAATAGTTAAGTAAGGAAAACCTGCTTTTGAAACTTGCTACTTTCTTCCAAAGATGGTGATAGTTGCTATTGAGAGTAAGGTCAGTGCAAAACAGTGCAAAACAAAACCAATCCAAAACAAAACAAAACAAAAAGAAAAAGCCCCAAAATAAAAATGCAAAGAAAATCAATAAATAACTAAATTATTTAAGGACAAAATACAATGGGGTGTCTTACTGTCATGCACCATACCCTGCATCGGAGAGCAGACAGTTGGATTGTCTATAGCCTGTGCTGGGTTGGACACTCTCTCCAGCATGCTCATTAGCAGCTCCGCGCCTGGGCTCCCTGTTAGTAGAAAGGCAGGGATCACAGCAGGGAAGTTAGATCTCAGGCTTCTCACATTCCTGCTCTATCTTAGCAAAGCTTTGCAAAGCTTTTTCTGGCAGCTCATTAGTAGGTGCACTGATGCATAAGAGAAAGTCATTAGAAGTGTTTTTCAACACTGGCTTTTGATCAGGTGACTAGTAGCTTCATACAGACATTTACTTACATTGTTTTCTATAAGAGATTCTGTTGCTATATTGAGAATGACACACATATAAAATGTGGAAAACTAGCTTGACCTTTCTACGACAAAAGAAAAAAAGCTCCATTAGTTCCCTGAATCTTGTCTTTATATTGTCAACTATGACGTAATAGAAGCACAGAGTACTCACTCAGCTTTAATAATCTATGCCAAGTTCAACTATATCGTTTGATTTAAGGTTATGACAAGAAGGACACCGGTGTGAAAGAATACAGCTGGCATGCCTTATGCTTTAGGATTTACTTTTAACAATAAGCATTAGCAACTTTCTCTCTCCACACAGACTGGCATTTTTAGCTTTTTAAGATTAAATCTATCTGTAGGGCAAAACAAAATTTTTTTCTATCAAATAAGGTGGACTGCTTAAATGCCCTGAGTAGTAACTCTGCTGGAAGGATTCCTCATTGCACAGAAATACTTTTGCTAAACCTTGAAAAAAATATGCAAGTTTAACTGGAAATAGTTCTAACAGAAACTATAACTAGCATCTTATTTTTTCAAACCTGCTTAAATAGGCTTGAACCTTGAATAGGAAATGAACTTGTTCACAGAAACCAAAGAAGTATTGTGTAAGAGTTATGCTTTCGATAATGACCTTGCTTCTTTTCTTACTGGCTCTTTCTAAATACTTGATTGTTGTGTAATATTGCACATACCAGTATGACAATACTTCTCCAATCCAAAATGCCTGTGATAACTGTCTACTGCCTTTGTGCTGCAGAAAAATCTCATGTTAAGCACATGCGATGACGTGCAACCAAACAAGGGGAGGTAAAGCAGCTTTTGTAAAAGTTTATTGAAACAAAATGCATCAGCTTAATCAGGCCTGCTTCTGGCTATGTACGAACATGACATGCCAATTACATAAAGTTCCAGCTCAGCTAAGACTCCTGCTGACTAATTCAGTGTTGATTGTTTTCCGCTACACAGCTTTGAGTGCTTGTTAAGGCTAAAAAAAAAAAAAAAAAAGGGAGAGGGGTAACAATTGTAGGAATTCTTTGCTTCCATCAAACTGTCTTATGATTGCCAGCAATTAGTTAAGCTCCTTGGCAGTAAAATGACAAGATGGGACTTGACCAAATACAATGTGTGGAGCACATAGGCATCTGCCCCAGCTGAAAGACATTACAATGTTTGTTAACCTTAAGGGTCATTCCTGATTCACTTCTGCAGACAGAAAACAAGATTTATATAACACAGATCAATACAGCCCTAAGACTTTCGCCATTGAGGATGCTAGATTGAGGCACTTCTCTTTATCAGTTTACCATGACACTAATGTATTTTGCCTGTTTTGCCTGGGCAGTGATGAATCTGTTGGCAAGAGAAAACAAATAAGTTCTGTTGTTGAGAGACATGTTGTCTATGATTTGTCTCAGCAGACATGCCAACTTGCTGGCCAATTCATTTCCTATTTAATTTAAGTGGCATATCTGTCTTCCCCTCTCTGGTATGTCTTTTGTCTGCTGTGCACCCATACTGGCATGGCAAGAGGCGCCTGCAGTAGATCTTCTCAGGTAAGACTGATACAGAGGCAGAAGCAAAGTAAAGAATCAGAATCCCTGAGTATGGGATTTTCCTTAAATAATTCTTTTCTCTCTATTTGCAGTCTAAAGCAATCACTTTAATCATCTAATTCAGACAGATCACAGTGATTTATTTTGCATATCATACCCACGTACCCTTTGAAAATATGCCCTGCAATGTGCCATGTTGATATGGAGTTTATGATGCATTAAAAAGTAATAATATCTTTTCTATTTGTGAGAGCAACTTTTTAAAGATGTTATTTTCTTAGAAAATAAAGTGTGCACTTAGAGGCCAGTGTAGCCTTTACTGGCTGGAGATCAGCTGGGTACCCAAGGACTGCAAACCCAGGTCTGTATGTTGTAAGACTGAATGTTATTCACACCAAGAAGTCCTTTCTCTTGCTTTAGAATGATAAATGCAATTCTGAAGCTGTTATTTCCTGTCTGTCCTAAGTTTGTCATTTCTTTGTTAAAGCATTTAGTTACAGAGGGAGCTCATATTTTCTGGAAATAAGACAATGTATAAATTAAATGTAAAAAAATATATCTTCTTTTAAAACCTACTAAAGTGAATGTATGTTGAATAAGCATTTCCCTTAAGAGGCCCTACATCTGGAGGGGTGGGAGCTTGTATCAGAGAGGGCCTTCTCAGCTGAATCCCCTTCAGCCCTGGAATTTTCTTAACCAGTGTGTTAACCTCTAGGGCAGGGTGCAGAGCCCATGTGCTCATTCAGGGCCAGATCCTGCCACTCTTATTTATTTTGAGTGGTAGCATACTCCAAAAGCAGTTAGATCAACTCCAATGGGACCATATGGTTCTACTCAATGCAAGGAACAGTGGCAGAAGCAGGGCCTTGGGCTTTTTCCAAAAATGCACTAGAGGTAACAGATAGGCATTTTGTTTTGAGAACAATAATCTTCTTATAACTCCATCCTTATTATTGTTGTGGTAATAGATTTTAGTAATCTACATTCCATGGGTAACATGACCTTTTTTGATTCAAGAGACTATGCATGTGGGTGCAAGGTATCATAAATTGAATGATAAAAGAAATAAAATATTTGAAATGCTAAAAAAGGGAGGGAGAGGAAAGGCAATATTCAAGTGGTTCAAGCCTAAAAAATTTTTCTAGCACGTGTAACACACGCTACCCTTATCCACATCAGCGTGTCTGTTGTCCACCTACCACTGCACTCCTGCAAGTTTCTGGTTTCTACAGGTTCCTACCATAAATGAAGAAAAAGTTTACTGAAGAACAGAAAAGCATAGTAACTTAAAACTGTCAAACAGTACAACCATTTAGCAAGGACTGAATTCAAGCAGTGGAACAGTTAACATAAACCACACTTCTGAAATGTGCCAGCTAAATATCTGTGGCAGAACACACTAATTATAGCAGTCAGTTTACCTTTATCCTTCACAACATTTCTGATTAAAATTTCACACATTACAATGATATGCGTCTTTTCTACAAGCTATGAAATTTACTCAACGTCAGTAAGTTCTTAGTTTGTTTTTGAAAGAGTTGATATACATATAAAAAAAAAAAGTCTTTTGATCTCTGACAGTGAAATCAAAAACTTAACTTCTGTTTTGGATATAGTCATGCTACCTGCATGTATTATGTGCCTGTGCAAAGCAGTCATTACTAGCACCAGATAAAAAGGAATAAAAAAAGTCCCTAACTTTGCTGCCAATAGAGGGTATGTGGTTTCAAATTTTATATTTGCTAAGCTTAATTAAGCCATAGATTATATTTTGAAAGGTATGTTCAATTAACTGAATCCCTCATGAGAAATTATATACAGGAAGAGATAATCACAACATTTATCTGGTTTACAAATGTATATGCTTAGGTTAAAAATGTTCTGGAACTTTATTCCATAGAGATATAAAGATTGATAGAAAAATAATGTAAACCAATAATTGCAAATACTTACACATTAATGTGCATAAAAATTTCCAATTATATTCATTATTAAACATATAAAACTATTTTTATTGGTAGATAATTACTGATGAAAATCTCTTATTTAACATTTTATTTGCATCTAATTCAGAAATTCATATTTTAAATAAAGTTGCATGTTTACAACAGGGAGATCTAGTAACGCACATAAAGTATCTAAATCACTCTGAAGAATTGTATCCCGGCAGAAAGAGGAGGTGCAGAGTGTAGGTCCAGCATAAACCTTTGTAATTAAAGCATAAGTGCTTGCATTTGGTTCATGTGTATTCTCCAAGCCAGCTGGATAAGTCTAAAAATACATTAAGCCAATCTAAAGGCAAATACATGCTGTAATATACTGGTAATCTCCTGCATCATCATGTACTTCGTGAAAATGAGTGTGTGAGTCCATATGTAATAAGGGAAGTTTGACAAGGGATAAAAATCATATACTGTCAAAACAAGTGTCTGGACCTTGCCTACACATATATTTTTGTTAATATCCTTGCTTCCAAAGTGACATTTATTTGGTAGGGCAACACCACTCTTCCCTGACAGTGCATTGACTGTTTTGATTTCACTGAGAATAGTTTTGACTGTGAACATTTTCCTTTACTGAGAACATTGTTCAGTGACATAAATGAGATCTGATAGCCAAGGCAGGCTCTTGGCTTGGCAACAAGCCACTGACTTGATCGTTGGAAGGATAGAGCAAAATGTTACGGAAGTAGTCCAGTAGAGAGAAAACCCTCCTCTTTCAGTGGCACCCTCAGAGGAGTGACTGCAAGTGCCCATCTCTGGCATGTCCGTTCCTCGCTGGCTGTCCGGGAAACACTTGCTTGGGCTATACTCAGCTCTGGAAGGCACCTCTTGACATGGGGCTCAGAACACAGCACAGCACTGCTGAAGGGGAAGATGGTACGTACCGTCCAAAGGAAAATGCAGTGGTAGAGGAACACTCATCCTATGTGGAATTTTTGGGTTGCAGAGCCTCATTGGGATGAGAGTGTCTAAGACCATATATGAACATATTTCAGTATGAATGTCTACATTACTGCATTATAGGCAAGGCTGAACCTGGACAACTGTCTGGTTTAGTGCTGTACCTATGTTACTGCAATACAAAATTTAAGTGATACAACACTAAAGAAGTGGTATAAAATGAGCTCAAGTTCCTAACATTGCATAAAAGCAGCCTGGGGATGCAACAGGATCATGTTCCTGTCAAGGACTGATTACTACTCAATTTTCCATTGAGTTTCATGGTCTGCTAAGTGAGGAAGTAAAGGCTGAACCTTTGCCAGAAGACCTGGAGGATGCCCTGGTCTAGTAGTTACCAATATAGCGACTCCATCTCCGTCTCATGGGCAGACAAGGTGCTATTCAGATGATAAATAAGCAAGGTAGCTCTTAATCTTGCTGAAAGATAAAATGTTTTTGTCCTCTCTTCTGCACTCACTGATTGCTTCCAAGAAAATGCAAAGGTTTGTGAAAGCACTTTAAGACTTTCATTTATAATGAGCTGAAGGAGGCCAATGAGATGAACTCTCTTGTTTGAATGATTCTTACATAAAAATAGTTTAGATAGAGTTCTTCATTCAGATCTTCTGGGAATAATGTGTCCAAAGTAAATACCCAAAAGGCCACCCTTCTACTAAGTTCACAGTCTTTATTATCCTGTCTCCACAAAGCATTGGTGTCCTAAATGCTTCGGAGTTTCAGATTAGAAATTTCATAGTGCAAATTAATAAAGAGTTTAGCTATAGAGTAATCCTGTCTCCCAATCTAATCAAACCCAACAGCTGAATGAGTCGCTTTTGAGTTCTAGTGGATAAACAATGTATGTTAAAACCATTGCTTATGTGAACGTATAAATAATAGTACTGAAGAAAGACTTCATGAAATTTCAACATATCTGCATAAAAACCAAGACAAGCACTTTTTTTTGGTCTCTTCTGAATAGAAAGCGCTTCCTGACAGTCATAGCATCACAATTCTACCATGTGGATTTTGTCCTAGTATGTAAGACCGCACTCCATGAAGAGATTAAATTTCATATAAAAAGATCAGTATTTTATTATGATAATTTCCCCCCAGTAAGTATCTCTGTACATTCCTGGAACTGACTCTGTGAGTTGGAGATAGTCTGAACTAATTTGAAAGAGAAATATACAGTTTCATCTCCGTGCAAGTACTACCCTTCCCAAATGGCTCAAATGCATTACATAACCCACTGCAAAAAAATCTGTAAGTATTAGCTGCTATTCCACACAACGTGACATCATTCAAGCCTTCAAGACCTCTTTATAGAATCCATACATTTTCAAGTTACAAACCACATTGGTCAGGTTCCTTTAAATATTCATAGTATTTGCAAATATATAAAGCTCTGAGTGAACACTGGGAGTGCCAATGTAATGGGCTGTTTTGGGGACTCTGCTTCTTTTCTCACTCCAGGGAGGATCCCCTTCCCAAGATTCCTGACCCAGCCAGTGTCTACACCATATATCAGGGAGCCAGAGCAGAGCTCAAAATTGGACCTGCTATGTTCAAGTTTTGAATACCATTTATGTTTACCTCATTTCAGAGTGCACATATTTATTTTTACAAGAGAAAAGATGATCATGAAGTAGAGGTGTGAAAATTTAGATAGCAGCTAATTAGTTTTAGTCAGACTGTTACAGAGTATAATGGATTTTCAGCTTTCTCTATTCTTTACCCTCTGACTTAAGGCAACTGTTTGGCAGTGCTGGTAGAACAAGTTATTGTTCATAATTTCACAATGTAGAATGCATGTGTAAGGCCACACCAATTAATTGAATTTTTATGAAAATGTTTATTCAATTTCAATTGGATTGAGCTATATTGTGGCCAGTGTTGAATTAACTTAAGCAGTGGCTTCTCAGTTATATTGTTTTACAACAAACAGTGTAAACACTGCTGTAAATTTCCCCCACTTCTTACAAAAAAGGAAAACATGCCTCATGCTCCAGGTAGCTTATCAAAAGGCCAGGCTGATTTTGGCTTAATGTGAGTGATGTTGGAGGGGAATGTGGAAGTAATATTCACTATCCCTCACACTGGTTTAAGTTAGAGAGTAGAGGAACAGCCTCTGAAATCTTCATCCCACTGAAAAAATATTCTTTCTGCAGCTTAGTGACTACAGCTGCAGCAATGCCCCCTTTCTTATTTACGCTGATCAGTGGAGCTACATAAAAGCTTCTCCCTCAGGGCCTCCCAGTGTCACTCCTGTCTCCTGCCTCCCAGCACAAGGTTTCTCTGGCAATGGTGCCTAAAGTGTACTTGTAACAACTGCCTAAATATTATAAGGAAAGTCTTACTCTAATATGGGAAAACCCTCTGCAAGAAGGAAGTTTCTGCAGATCTTATATGCAGATTTTGGCATTAGATGCCAGGGTGGATCATGACATAGTGAATAACAGGAATCAATTTGAAAGTGATTACCTCCAAATAATGACATTGCCTAACACATTTATGTGTTCTGTAAGAGTTTTTTACTCTCCATTTAAAGTTGGAATACTGCAGTATATTCTACCTTTCTTCATCAGCTAGTAAAAAATCAAGGTTCACCTTTTTTAACTCTTGTTCAAAGTTCTCACTTTTATGGGGAAAAGATCTATTGCAATCTGTTATGCTGATTAGATTTACTGTCAAGGCAACTAAAAGGCACAATTGTGTATTTGTTTGTTCTTTCAGTGTAAACATTGACTCAGTTGTCAGCTCTGTTTCTTATTAAGGTTTCCCAGAAAGTCCCTTTCTAAAACTCTGTTTTCCAAGTGTTTGCCAAATTTGAACCATCTGAGGTGCATTTTGCTATGACAACATCTCCGAAGATTAAGATGTTTCAAGAATATGGTTAGGAAAAAAAAAAATGCTGGCGAAACCTGGCAAGTTCCTTTCCTAGCAGATCCATCAACCCTGGATTTCAGAAAAGCAACCTGAAATTTGGCAGGGAGGCAGCCTGTGAAAATCTGGCCATGCTGTAAGCTTTGCAGAATTGTAGTTGCACATGATGAGAGTCTCGTTCCATTTTAGCTGCTAAAAGTCCTGGAGGGTCCCGTCACGTCGCACAAGTTTCTGCCCGTGACCCGATCCCACCGGTGTGGTCCGTGCAGCTGCCACAGCCCAGGGCTACTGGAGCAGAGCTGGATCCTCCTCGGGAAGGCAGTTCCCAGCGTGGGGACTGGGCTGGGGCACAGAGCTGACAGCAATGAGCCTGTCAGTGCTGTGTTCACACACCATGACATGCATTACTGAGTGGCACCCGGGCAGAATGGAGGAAGCAGTCTAATTAAAATTCAAAGGTAACAAAGCCAAACCAGAGAAGGAAATAAAGTATGAGACTGGTACAAGGAAGCTGGTGAAACTGGAAGTGACTGGACAAGGAAATTATGTTCACTGTTGGTGATTTAGATTTAATTAGCTGATTCCCCCCCTCCAATTCCAATTCCCAGCACCTCCTGTCAGTTATAAAAACAAGTCCATTTGGTTCATTAAAAATGTGTGTTTCTGTACATTGAGGCATTTGGGAGTTCTTAGAATAAAAGATCATGGAGAATATTTTGAATTTTTAATAATGAGATCCCTTTCAACATGTTCAGTGATGGGCTGAAATTGTTCTAAAGTTGAAATCAAATAAGAAGGCGGGGGGGGGGGGCTACAGTTTGTATCCTAGTTAGCTACCATTGCACTTCTGCTTGGGTATTACTTCATTTGAGAAATGTCTTTCAGTTTCTACAATGCTTCTGAGATTTTGAATTCTATTTACCAATTTAGTGCAAAACTTGAGCTGTCTTTATTTCCAAGAGGAGTTTCTGTTAGTTATATGAAGACAGAGTTTCCTGCTTTTCAGTTATACCAAAAATAGCCTTTAATTTTCCATGGGTAGCTCTGCAAAACTCCTGGAGTTTACTTCTCAAACAGGAAGAAAGCACCTTAAAATACCATATATTTTAGCCAGTTTAAAATCATGCTACAGCATGTCATTCAGATTCACTAACTTCAACCTGATTTAACAGTGCTTGAATAACATGAATTTCACTTCAACTTAATTAAACAGAGGCATAAGCATTTCAGGAATGATTTTGATGCAGTCTGGACACTTGAAGCTTCATTGTAATCTTCCACACAAATAAGCATGCAAAATGTCACTTGAAAGGCAGAGATTTAGATACCTAAGTTGTAGAGGCAATTATCCATTTGTGTACATCAGGGCTGTGTTTAAGAATACAAAATATTTGTGTGTATTCACTGAAGACCCATTGGGAGAAAAGAGCTCTTCAAAGTAATTTTCAAGCCTTTATTTAAAATGAAGAACAATTAATTTAAAACTCAGGATTATGAAATGTTGATAGCAGAAGATCAACACTTCCTCTTTTAACTGGTTAAATAGGAGAATAGGAATCTGAAAATCAGAGGGCAGCATTGTGTGTATGTGTACATTATTAACTTATTTATTACGTTTGAAATAAAAAGGGAAAAATTATGTCAAATAATATGCCGAATTTCATTGTAAAGAAATTTTCACCATGTGATTTTCTAAGCTTATGATGACTCTTTGGATTCATTTTACCCCTGCCATTAATGTGGCTAGAAGAGATAAAAATGGAAATGTTTCTGTTAGAAATCATGTGATTGAGCTATTTTTGCAAACACAGTCCCCCCAGCCACACTTTCAACCCCGCCTGTGAAAGATGAGACATAATAGCGTTGGGACAGTGACAAACTCAGTTATGTTAAAGATATTTGAAAATTACACTGGCTTTTCCCATGTATTAGCATGTAGCACTGCCTCTGTTACCTGGACCAGAAATATTTCATTTCACTAGATCCCAATCTTGTAAGACAGCCCTGTCATTTTAATTTGTCACTCTTTGTGTACTGCATCACGCAGGAGTCTCATTGCCCCAGCCAAGTGCCATAGGCTACTGCTTGGAAGAGAAGCCTGTCACGGGGGATAGCAAAGGTAAACACCACAAAACAGAAAGTTTATGGTTGAAATCACCACCCAGACCTCCATGCCCACAGGTTTAGCAGGTGGTATAATTTCCCACAGCTGAATCAGAAAGATCCACAGTTTCAGCTATGACAGGCACACAGTTCTCCCACTGTTCCTTGCCTCTGCAATGGTCCCATGTCACTCACAGGAGGAAGCAGGAGGGGACAAAAGATGATAATTAAGTATAGGTAGGAGGAAGAGAATTGTGATTGACATGAAGTCTGAAAACAACTCCAAGAACTCTGTAGTAGAGGTGGCAGAAAAAGTCTGGTAATAAAAACGAAACAGACTAAGGACAATCAAACATCTCTGAAACAACCAAGTGATCCCAGTTCACTGGTGACAGTGGTTCCAAGTCTTTCTCAAAAGAATACACTGGTACAAAGCAAACAAGACCACTGTTCTGTCAGATTTTTTGGTGTCACTTTTAACAGTATGATGAATCTTCCTTGCAAAGTGTGAAAGAGTCAAGGGACTGAAGACAGTAAAAGTTCATAGCATGTTTACCACTTAAGCACAGAGATGGTGAAGCACAGTTCTGCCTTCGCTGATGTGGATTTTTGGTTTACCCTTTTGTCCACCCCCACTAAAGCAATTAATCAAAATAAATGAGGCAGCAAACATCTGATACTAGCGGACTTCAGACTGTAGCATGTTAAGTGTCTCCAGGAATTTCATTTACAACACTGTGCAGAGCACATTGAGAGCTGTACTCCAATAGCTTTGCTCCTGAGTAGTATTACAAAATATGTGTTATTGGTAGACTACTGACTAGAATAAAGGAATAGCTGATCTTTGCAAAGTTTTAATTGGTTAGGATTTGTGGAATGTCTATGTAGTTATGCAGATATAATGAAACCAAAGGTCATGCTATCAGTTGTCATCCGTACCAAGATCTGTACCCTTACATTTTGTGATAGGAAAGGCCCTCCTCTAAACAGATGTAAATCAAACAATTAGAGTAAAAACATCACAAACCTAGGGATTACTAAATCCTTTATCATAAAAACTGTGAATTTACTGTGAACCACAAGAGACACTAAACATCTTCGGGGTAAAAAAGCAGCAGCTTATCAAAATGATACTTTGGGAACACAAATTTGGAAAGATGAAACTTAGAGGGAAAAAAGTTTCTTTTTTAGATACACACCGAACAAGTAGATAGGATTTTCTGTGAATAATGTAAAAGAGCTATACTGGATAAACATGACCATGTCATTCTGGGGTTATTTGGTTTGATTTGACTAAAACTCTTCATTGCTAGAGTGTGCAGGTGGGGTTTCTGTCTGCCTGTCCTCACATCCTCTTTTTATGTTAGATATTACTCTCAGAGCAGAAGATAGCTATAAAGTGCCCATACCTACAGTGTTTTCAGCATTCAGAGAGCTGATCTTGGCCTCTTGAGAAAGCCTAGGAAATGAACATAGTCTATTTTCTCCTTTCTGCTCCCAGGTGATTTGGCTTTATTAGAAGCATATTCATGAAAAGAAAAGGGGAAAGAAAAGAGACATCAAATAAACTAGAGTCTTTGTTTCTTCTCCAAAACTGATCCCTGGATTTTTGCTATAAGCTTTGTCATCCAGAAGAGCCTTCAAATCCCTAGAGCAGTTAATAAAACCAATCTGCTAATATGACTTAAAAGTAATTAAAAAGCACTTCTGTGCAAGTTTTAAGAGCCTTGTATAAGAATGACTAAACAGTGTCCTTATACAGATTTCTAGTATCACTGTCTTTTTACAGCAAATAATTATTGAAAAGTTTCTTAGGTTTGCTGAGTGTTTAGAAGTTTTCAGTATCAATTCAAAGAGGTAATTTGGTACATTTTGAAAAGAGATTATTCAAAGCATAAGGAAAGGTATGAAAATTAGTCAAGAAGAGGTAAATGACAAGTTTGGAAAGGGCATAAGCAGATGTGGAAATGAGGACTTCAGCTCCTATATTGTACAAATGGGGGAAGAGAAGCAAATAGTTTTAGTGATCTCATTGAGGTGACAAATGAAGTCACTAGCAGAATGAAGATTTGTAACCAGAGGGATACTTGTCATGAAATGATATTTCATTTCAATAGGATTTAGCTAATCAATTAAGCCCTAACACCTCTGAAAATGTTCCCTCCAAGTGCTTGGAGAATTTTCTTTTTCTAGTTTAGTTTGCTTTTTGATTCTGAGAACAAGATCTGAAAGAAAGAAATGAACCACCTTTTCCTTTCAAAAAGGTCTATTGAATCCCAACTCCCTTTCCAAGAATTCCATGTCCCTCTCCCATGCTGCTGTGGCCAGAGGGATGCTGTGGTCCCCGCACTCGGCTCTAGGAAGCAACCTGGGTAGGGCTGGCTGCATTTGATACATCCCTCCTGGACCATGTCCCTTCAGACTCGGTATATAAATATCACTACCAGAGGTTTAATAACTTCTCTACTGGAAAGAAAGCAAAATAAAATGCCCCATTTTACAGGTTCATCCCCCTTACCCAACGGTCATTTGAAAAGCATACCAAGAGCTGTCCCAAACATCTTCTGGGTTTCCATCCCCATTTGCCTCTCCTACACTTCATGCTCTATCATTATCTGGCAGGAATACTGCTTTTTTGCAATTGAGAACTATGTTGTATACATATAACATGGATGTTAAAATATTAAATGATTAACTGTTTGTTTGTACACCTATGAAACACTCTGTAGCAGGATTAGGCTGGATCCCTAAAGAGTAATTAACCTGCATTATATTGAAGTATTTATTACTGTGGCATATGTAATGGATAATATTTGTTTACATTTTTAATTACTCATATTTTCAGCCAAGAAAATCTCCAAGGATAATGTCTCATTTACAAGTGTCCTGGCAAAAGACAACATAATGTAGTCACACATTACCAACAATTCCATGACAACCATGTGATGGTTTAAATATGAATTTCAAATAAAGACATAATTATGGTAAACAATAAAAAAATATACATGACATCATGTATATGTGTATAAAAAAACCCTGAAAAACTGAAATGAAGCAAACTTTTCTCTAGCCACTGTAGATATCGAGCTTGTTCCACTGCCCAGTGAAGCCAAGAGAAAAAATTCTGCTTTCAGCAACAGTTTCTAAGCTTATACCACAATTAATGTAGCAAGTAAGTGGCAATTTGTACCTTCAGAGTTTCCCAATGAATTGAGTCCTATGATGGGGATGGAGAAATAATTTTTTTCTCCTGGAAACTAAGTAACTAAATAAAAGGAACTTAAATTTAAGTAATAAAAAACCTTCAATTTTGCAAGGTTTCTTTAAGAACTTGTAGTAGACTCTACTTGGAGTTTCTCTATCAGATCCAAGGAATGAGCTATATTAGTCCACAAACTTAGATCAAACATGATGTATTTTTGGTAAGTTTCTCAGAAACATTCTTCACAGAGCTCAATGTCAGTCAGAGAATTGATCCAGCAGTAGTCAATAGACCATTGTCTCAATCTTTGTTCACTGCAATTTCAGTTTGTGTAATTTCAATATTCTGCAAGCAGACTTTTGGTAATAACTTGTAGAAAAAAATCCCTTTGGGGTATTACATAGAAAGTAGTTATTTTTAGCATTTTTGGAGACCCACTGATGCTGCAACAGAGAGTTTCATCCTCAAAAATTATAAGAATATTTGTATTTTATTAGAAGCATCGTGGGGAATAGAATTTTGGAAAACATCCTGAAAGTGAGAGGAGCAACACAGAGATTTTTTGTGAACAACATCAAATCTCACATTCCTTAATTGTCAAGAGTATATTTCTTGTACTTGCTATGAATACCTTTTCTTCTCCCTTTCTTACTTGTCGTCTTCATTCCTTCTTGGTAGTTTTTCCAGACTTCATAGTAGATTCAACCACACTGATATTATTCTGTCTGAGGGCTATTACCACACGACAATAAGACACCCTTTTATTCTTAGTAGCGTATTCAACGCTTGGCCATAAACAAGAAGATAAATTATATATTTGATCTTTACAAAGATGTATTTGGGTAGTAGAAGCTCTTAAGTAATTCTCATGGCATCATCAGAACTTAGAAAATTGCAGCCTATCAAACAGAAAATTGGGAGCTGTTTACCATCTTTTCAGTTCTTGCAATATATATTTTCTGATACCTCACAATGGCTTCTTTTGCAGATAAAAACCATAATCTTTGATTGCTGTTCCTAATACCTTTCGCAGATTGCCAGTATTCTTTGAAAGTCCCATTTCAACCACTGCAACTGGCTTCCCAGGGAAGTGGTTGAGTCACCATCCCTGGAGGTACTTAAAAAATGTAGATCTGGTGCTTAGGAAAGTGGTTTAGTGTTGGACTTTGCAGTGGTAGTTTAAGGGTTGGACACAATGATCTTAATGGTCCTTTCCAACCCAAATGATTCTATGATTCTAGGTTTTGACAGCAGACACCATGGCTTGGGGCCTAAGTGTACTGCAGCATAGCAGGGAGCAACCACTAGTGAGAGGTGAAGCTTGAGGGTCCTGAATGCTTCGTCTCTGGGACATGACTGTGACAAACACAACAACAAAAAAATAGAATGATAGCACAAAAGAAATTATTTTCAAAATAATTGACAGTTATTTTGAACAGTTCTAAGAACCTTGTAAAAAGTCAATTCTCTTCAGTCTGCATTTCACTCTGTTGCTTGTATTATCATAAAATAAAAAAACCAAATCTTCCATCTGGAGGGGTAGATAAAGTAGCCATTTTTTACTTAGACATAATTTTTTTTTCCTGTGGCAAAATGTGCCTTGTTATTAATCTGGACTACAAAAACCAGTCACTTATTTAGCATTTTTATAATGTATTTTTGATTTTACATAGAGAAGTGGACCTATGTAACTGAAACATCTTTGCAGAAAACCCTCTCTCCATTATCCACTTGCAGTTATTGAAAGAAAACAGTCCAGCAGAACAAAACACAAAGTGTTCCTATCACCGTCTGAATAAACAGATCCATGACCTAAGTTCAGCTCATAGTTGCTGCGGTGGAAGGAGTGTATACCATGCTACTTAATATCTTTGAAATCATACTCATGTCTTTAAAAGAACGTGTAATTCTCTCATTAATTAATTTTAACGGAGTTTAGTTTGCCCACTGAGAGGAGTATAAACCCTATAATTGCTATATTTTAGAAGTCTCTGAATCCCCATCCAGCAGTAATCATTTGATGTGTATCATGTCAAATGAAATTCTTCAAAATTAGTTTGATTAAAAATACGTAAAGTTAATGAATTGTCAAAAAAGCAGTGTTCTTTAGAAGGCACAGTTTTAAAAAGTGTCTGTTTTAATCTTTGCAATACAACTGTCTCTGGTATTTCTGTCATTTGGTAATGGTAATGCTTCCAGACACATTCATGGTGGTCATCTTTGATCATATAAATTCAAGAGATTCCAAGCCTTTTTCTATTTGCATAAAAAACAAAGAAAGCATTGTCAGAAATCCCCAAATATGCATTTTGAATCAAGTTTCACCTAAATGCTGTACAAAGACTCAGTGTCTTGATGCTAATTTATTGAAAATGTCTTGGCCTTTAGGAATTTCCCATTGGCACTTAGTGGAGCTGAACTCAAAGTGGCAATGGCAAAAAGCAGCCATCGAAACTGAGTTCATGCTGACATCTAAGCTCTAGTGCTCAAATTATGAGTGCCCTGAAACAAAATACTGTAGAAGGAAAAACAAAGCATAAATGCTTTAGGTGCCAAAATTTCACTTGAAAGGGGTGGAGGGGAAAATAAGTTTGAGGGGTTTTTAGTGAAATCTAATGTGTTAAAGACTTAGCACAGAGAAGGGATTTAATGATAGAAGTAAAAGGTTCGATGTTTAATGTGCAGCTCTGAAGTCAATGTTTTATATCTATAATTTTTGCATATACATATCCATATTTAGATTTAGACATATGGTCTGTAAATAACATATGTATGCCGGATCGTTGAGTGAGATGATTTTTTTTCCTGCTGAATGTACGTGTTTATTTTATGAGCAGAGACGTGAAAAGTTCATTCATGTCAAAATGTGTTGCTAAGTATAAACATGCTGCTTCACTTTAGGCAGGATCAGGAAAGACCCTGGGTGTGTAATCTGTGAATTGACTCTATGCTGATGTTGCCCAGGTTTTGTATTACTAAACTATCGCTCACAACAACAACAAAAATTTAACCTTTAAATAGAGGCACCAAAATAATTTAAAACAGATTGGAGGGTTTAAAGGGCTCCAAGAATAAGCAGCTCATATTTCAGTTCCTCCCCTCTAGGGCCTACCTATTTGGTGTTCAGAGTTCATCTCATATTGCAGCTGCTTATGTTCACATTTTCTGCAGTGTGTGGATGAAATGTCCAAGGAAAAGAAAAAACAACAACAAAAGAAGTAAAATATACAACATTAAAAATATCTTCCCTAAAACAATGGTTTGGCTGTTATTGGGCAGGGAATAGGACAAATCACCCAGAGGCTTTTAAGTAAGAGCAGGGGAAAGAAAAAAACAAAGAACAGTGAGAAAGTGTGGAGGTTTTAAAGGGACTTCCAGTTTCAGGGGACATTTTTTATTCAAAGTTCTTTCAGGTTATGGAGCACATTATTTATTTTATTTTATTTTATTTTTGTTGTTGTTGTTCTTTTATTAAAAATTTCTTTGTAATTCATTTGGACTTTCTTGCCACTGGGCACAGATAGATAGCAACAACAAACAATGATACTCTGTATTTATCACTTTATTCTGTTTTACAGTGTATCTCTGATTATGGAAACAATACATTTTTTGCACCTTTCTTTGGTTACTATTTGTCAAGAATAGCCTTTATAAACAATATATTTTCCCATTTTAATAAAAGGCCAGAGCTGCACTAAGTATATAGGATGAGATTTGAAACAAAAACCCATCAGACTGCTAGAGGAAGGTTACAAGGCCTTCATTTACACCACACCACCTTATGAGTTAAAAAGCCTTCTCTATACTACATTTTCTAGTGCTACTATTCAAATGTAACAGCTCTATATCTCTTTAACTAATGAACTAATTCCACTCATTTCACCAGAATATTTTGTCATGTGATCCTGCAACTAAAGGGATTGCTGTTGCAAACACCCCACTGACACCAAACATTTTGTACTAAATATCCAGGCTCTGATGCCATTTTCTTCCTTACATATAATCTATTCCATTTTCCTTTAGCTTGTACTTATGCATATGTAAAGGTATTATTATAAGGGACCCAAGATCCTTTGATGACTGAGGAAAATCTAGTCCCTTTAAAGTCTACATGAATTTTCCTTTCAGCTGCAGCAGGGGGAATTTCACTCCATCTGTCTAAGTCTCCCTAAGTAACTCACATGGCTTGAGTTCAAAAATAGGTGACTACTGTATTCAAAAGTGAATGGTAACCTCACCAGTTGCTTACAGCCCTCTGTTTTTCCCTTCTGTTGTACCTCCCCACACTCTTCTTACAGAAGGGAGGAATTTGCATTGTTTGGGGAGCAATCCTTTTGGCTCCTTTCAAGGCTAGCCCAACCAACCATGGCTGTCATTCCTGAGATGCTGAGAGCCAGTCCTTTGTATTTGACAGTGATAATGCCAAGGACTTGTTTTCCTTTTCAGCTCTTCTACTCATTTCTTCAGAAATCTCTTCCTTCTGACTTGCACTAATAGAGTGGAACATACAGGCCAGGGCAACTAATCTACTGTAGTAATATTTTAATTAATAATCTGATATAGTTTGTTCTCTTAAGATGAATGTATTTCCATTATGCCTAAATCTTTATTCTAGAAAAAGGCTAAAACGTAATGAATCAGGTTCTGGACCATCAAGGGAGTAACAAAAATCAGGTGTTTAACAGAGTAAATCTTCCAACAAAACAAAAGTACTCTTACGGAGTGTGTCAGTGGAAAGGGAGCACAAATTCCCATGAACCACAATAAAGCCACACCTCAGCTGTTCCAGTTCCTGTTTCAGGGCCAGATATCTCCAGACAAAACCAGCTTGCTTGTATATTCCCCCGAAACTTGTACGTAGTGTGTTTAATATTTCTTTCTTAGATCATGTCTTTAATATGTCAGCTATTAACAACTGACTTCAAATAAGATTTGCTACCATACAAAACTGGGCTTTGTATCTGATTTTAAATTCAGTACTAGTTTGGGAGGAGTATCATACAAGAGTCAGCTAATCTCATTTCATTTTCACAGTCTTTCTAGATGTCTGGCTGATGATCAAGACACTCATGAAAACATACAGAACTTAGCAATCACAATAGCACTAAACAAGTTTATTCCTGATCTGCAATATCATTAGAAAATGTGGGGGATTAGTATTCATTACATATGGTATATATTTGTCTTTATTTTCTACATACTTATCTGAAAGGTTAATGAAAATGCAGATGCAATGGTTCCTTTATATGGGTTTACCTTCCATGAGTGCCAGTTTTCAAGCTAATTGATTATGTCAGAAGCTCTATAAATATCAATAGCATATGGAAAGGTTAAGCTGAGGTCTCCACATAACTGAATTCATACTCTTTATTGATGGTACAACCATTATCCAACCATAATGGAAGTGCTTTGAGTGTGAAATAGAGTAGAACGTTGGATAATTTTCACCAATGATTGACTGGAGGACTCAAACTGAATGACTGACTTGTGAGAACTAATGTGCGAATGTATGATATACAGTGTGTAAACTAAAACTAGACTTTAAAAAATAATGGATAATAAGATGTATTTAGTAATTATTTTGCCCCGTTGCATAAGACAAAATACTACTCTGCTTTCATATAGGTACTTCCTTCCTTAGAAGAATATTAGGAGTCAGTTCTAAAACATGATTTGATGGTGCTATCTTTTTTTAGCATGTTGACAGCAATATTTCAGAATGGCTTTACTCTTCTCTCTTAGTTTTTCTCCTTTAGTACATTGTTGGTTTTTTTCCCTTTGATAGGATGCAGGGGAGTCATTCCAGCCCCTAAGTGTCATTTCCCTGGTGGCTCTGGTTAGCAAAAGGAGCCTGAGAGCAGTGTGGCAATCCCACTACCATCCCTCCCGAATGTAGCTCATGGCAGTGCAGCAGGGAGATTGCAACTTCACCAATTGCTACAAAGAAAGCTGGGTTAGTTTATTAAAAGCTTGAGTGGTTACTGATGTATGTCCTGCATGCTGTGGAAAAATTGGGGAGGCATATTCAGTCTACCACATGGAGTCAGAACACTATTGTCATGCTCATGACTGGATTACACTTGCAATGTTTCACCCACCACCCTGCACTTTTCTCTTTCTAACATGATCTCTATGTCCAACAGGTTTTGCAGGAAGATCCAAGCCTGTGCTTCACTGTAGTTAAAAGTTAAAAACTACAGAATAGTGCTCTGAAAATAAAATCACTGCAATCAAGATAAAGTTATCTAACCAGCTAAAAAATGCTGCTAAAAATCCTGACACTTCCACCTCTGGAGTCAATATAGTGCTTATTTCAATAAATGGTGTGGGACAGTGGTTTGGCGCTTTGCATTAGAAACGAAATGCTGTCGTCTTAGTAGTTAGTACAGTTTCTTTGCATAAAGAAAATAGATGGAACCAATTGCAATTCATTATACTGTGTTTTGCTCTGATAATCAGTGTGCTTAGACCTCAGAATGTATTACTTTGCCATATAAATTCCCCTTAAATGTAGTCTATAGCAGCATTAGAAAATGCTGCCTTCTTTTGGTTTAGAAAGATTGTTAGAGAGAATTTACGGGAAAACTTGGTATAATCAATTCCATCTTTAACATCTGTTTCTAACTGCATGAAGCTTCATGTGTGAGTAAGATTCCCATACTGGTGAAATCAACAGCAAAATTCCAATTAAGTTTATCCCAATTGATCAAGATATTCCTGTAGGACCAGACTTCACCTTTACTCATACACTCCCTATGATCTGACCCAAATCAGTGTACAGGAAGATATACATCACTGTGACCCCTGATTCTCAAAAATCTACTGTGGCATCCAATTGATACAGTTTGTATCTATCTTGGAGAGGCCGGTTTTCCTACAACTGAAAAGTCATGAGTGACTTTATGCCAGATTTATTATTTGCTAAGCATTGTCTGCAGCAGCCTTTGAGCTTTATCAGCTAACCACAAATGAGGTGACCCTGCTTAGACTATTTGTATCAGAAGGATAAACTGCTGCAAGTCATGACATGTGCAGCCTATTCCCTAACCTGGACTGGAGATTACCCACATCAGCTGAGAACAGCTTTGGTCACACTGTTGAGTAGAAGCAGTGACTGATGGGCCAGTTCCAATAGGGGAAATACAGGGTAATCTTGATGAATACAAATACATTCCTTCTGCCCAAATTTTCATTGATGCTTTACAATTGGAACGTGGAGAATCTACAGTGGACACATAGGAGAAAAAAAAGAGAGCTGTTTTTCCTACTGCTAAGAGTGGTGGGAAAAATATCTTTTAGCTTTTGACGTGAATATAATATGATATTCTTGATGATTGTGATCCAGACCAGTCAAAAATGAAAGGTCAATTCCAACTCATTTAAATCACGTAAAGAACCCTATGAAGTCAGTTTGACTAATGTCCTTCAGAGAGAGAAAATTAGCTTTGAGCATTATCTGGAGCAAAAGACAGTGTAAAGCCATTGCTTTCTCAGAATTTCTGTTAAGTACACTAAAAAAAGATTTACAACTGGCTTTGAATTCCTTCAGTTGAAAAAGTACTAGAGTTTGACTGAAGTAGCTGAAGAGTACATTAAGACCCAGATTTTCCTGAGGTCCAGCAAAGCCTTCATCTCAGTGGTAACACCATGCACTCTCAAGGCAAATAGTATGGTCCCACATAGACTGGTGCCTCATCCACCCTCTAAATAGGAGAAGGTTGCTGGGAAGTACCTCTGTCTGAGACACCAACTACACAAATTATCTCTAAAAAAAGCAACATCAAAAAATATTGTTTTATTAAAATGTGCTGCTGTGTTCCATTGAGAAATGTGAAGATCATAAAATAGTCATTGTTTTTTCAGATTTTGAAAATAACATAAAGAGATTGCTATGACAAGAGTCCCTTGATTTCTGAAAGCACTCCCAAATCCTCATAAATAGCTAATACAATGCCTATATTATTGTGAGAACGTCCCTTCTTATGAAATGTGTTTAAATTATCTTGTACTACCCCAATTAGATTCACAACATACCTATATTGCAAAAGGCTGTTTTCTCTCTCAATTAATTGAAAGGGATTAGACACACTGATAGGTAGTACTAAATGCTAACGGGTCAGATCCTAAAGCCTGTTTTCATGCTGCATTCTGCTGGCATTGATTTCACTGGAGTGCTGAGGAAAACCCGAATATGCAGTATGCAGCTCAATATTTTATGGGTTTTCTTGTCTTGGTTTTTAAAAATATTCTCTCTCTGCTATTCTTTAGCCAGAAGAGCAAAAAGAGCTAGTTCTTGCCCTGACTTCAAAAAAAAAACCTGACTGGCAGTGCAGAGGCTTGACGAAATACAAGTTTATATGTGGGCTTTTTTGTCATGTCTAATGGTAAAATTAAAATTAGTTCCCAATTAAAAGAGAAAAGCACAAGTACAATCTGAGAACAGCAGATAAAGGGTGGCATGAAGGGAAGATTATTAAGCAGCATAGCATAACAGGACCCCAGGTGCAGAAGGGCCTCATTATACTCACACTCTTGTGCTGCAACATACAGATGTACAGTAAACCAAAAAAAAAAAAAAAAATTCCAAAGGACAGTTTTACACAGTGGCTATATTTGAGATGAGCACATGTTTTTTGAAGACAGACCATAACAACTTGGTTTTTACTTCCAAAATACAGTGGCACATTAATTGCTTGATCAGCCAAATGAAACTAAATGTAATTAAGACTAGTGTGGGGTTAATTTGGTCCATAATTATGTTATATAAAGTAAATGAAAATTGTTTCCTTCCTAAATTGCAATTCATTACAATTACAGATATTAAAATAAGATACTATAAAATTACATGAAGCATGTACACATTAATAGCCATTAGTAATAGCTTGATATTTCTATCCAAGCAACAGTTTATTAGAATGCCAAAAGGTTATATTTGACAACTCACAACTGATTTTTTCCTCATCCTTTCTGCTCCTCTAAGAAATTCAGTCTTACTACACACACAACATATGCCATGTCATATTTGTGCATGTTAGGCATATTAGTTTTAGTTTGAGATTTGTTTTAGCAATAACACTTGATGTTCATTAAAATACTTAAGGTTGATGACTGTATCTCCAAAATGAACCAAACCAGCCTAAGAGTTCGAGAGGAGCTGCCTCTTCCCACACAGTATAGTGCTTTGTTCTGGGAACAAGAAGTCCTTGATAGTAGGAAAATGCAGACTTAGATCCTCTTGCCTGCATTTAACTTAAGTGTAAATTTAAAGCCAAGCCCATGCTTAATGGTTTTGCTATGCTTTAGTAGATTTTTACAAGGACTTGAGTATTTTGTAGAATTGTATCCACTGACTCTATACGCTGAAATCAATGGCAATGGTCATGGTGTGCAGGGTCTGACCTGTACCTCTTACGAGACAAAATATCCCTAGGTATTTCTACAAAGAATTGTAAACTTCATGGTATCACATTTTGACCACTCTTATGAATTGATTTCCTACTGTTTCTTTTTCTGAAATTTTTCCTTTCGAGGACAAAAAATATCTAGCAACAACATTCTAATATCAGACACAAAGAGCGACGAATCAGTGCTTTTGAAGTCATAGCATCCATGTGATTTTTGAGCTGGTGCTGCATGATGGACACTAGAAATTTATGTGGTATTTTCAGTTCTTGTGTACTTCAGATAAAAAGCAACAGGCAAAATAATAATTTTTTATGCAACCAGGATACTCATTGAAATGAGTGGGGGAATAGGAAATGCAATATATCTTCTTATTAGGGTCCTGCTACTTCAACTCCAGTATGACCAAATTCAGTGTCAAAGACATAAAACCTTTAGCTGCATTGCACAGCTGGGTATCATATTTAACCACAAGGATTAGGATGTAATCCTGTGATTTCTGAGCATCCTGAATTTCTGAAGTAGTTGGTACTTGCAGGCTCAGGAGCTTATGTGCCTTGAAAAGCTGTGAGCAAATAAGTTTTATTCAAATGATCTGCAATTGTTTTTCTTTTTACATGAAATAGTAAGACACCTGTTGTTAAGGGAAGAGACTACTACTCTTGCAGTTCCTTGATTTCTTTTATAATAGTTTTGCATGTACTGCTCCTAGATTTGTAAACTTAAATGTATTTAAAAAATAAACTCAGTATCTCTCATCTGTTTATAGTAACAGACTCAGGATATTTAGTTGCTAGAATCAGGTTATTGCCAGTGACAGTAAATACATTTCTGTCTTAACCATTAATTCCTGTAATTGAGCATTTCATAAAAGTGGTTTATAAACTGATGATAAAAGATCAGCACCCTACAGTGTTGGTTATACCTGTACACAACATTAATACTGTCTCACTTAATAAGCTGACCAATAATAACATTAGGTAGAATATCTTAATGATGATATCTTACTTTCAACAAACTAAGAGATATGTTTTGCAATATTTAATTGAGCAAATCTCTCAGTGGCTTCAATGAAAGTTGTGCTTGATTAAGGACTACAGAATTTCACCTTAATAATATTTGATCATTTATTCATGGAAATGTAGGGTGATAACAGCTATTAGCATTCCAGGTAAAGTAGCTCATGCAAATTATTCTGCTATTAAATAGACAGTCACATTGTATTTAATACCCCCAAATAGTTATGTATATTTAACAAGGAAACGACAATAGGAAAAAAAACAGATTTAGTTCAGATGTTGAGCTGCAATGTAAACCAATTATCTATCCTGGGGGAAACAGCTCTGCCGACAACTACTTAGACTCTAGGGCCTATTACAAATCCTGGAGTGGGCTGTTGTTCCAGTTCTCAAGGGAATCTACCACGTCACACTGGAAATAGTTGGCAATAATTAGAAAACCCGCTTCTGCTAGTACTGAACACATTTTTAATACCTTTCTAAGTGTTACGGGAGATAATATATAAGGATTTTAGAATTCCAGTCAGGCTAAGGTGAACCACGGAAAGGACAACTACACAATAGCCCCAAACTGGACTGTGACAGGCTAATTATTGTGGCTTCATTATAAAACCTCTTTTTGCATAGGTCACCTGGGAAGTGTAATTAAAAATGCATTATTGGTGTATATTTTTATTGAAGCAATTAAATTAAAAAGCCAAAAAAATTATTTGATGAGCAAATAATAATGTTGGTCAACAGCGTTTATCCCAGAAAGAGAGAACAAGTTAGTGGTTCATTAGCAGTAAATGTGTTAACTGGAATGTTGTTTGAAAAATGAGCCATAGAACAGCTTTTAAATGCTCAGATTAAAGGATTTATAATGTCAAGTTTAACACAGAAATTATAGATAGTATCACATTGCCATGAGTAATAGCACCTTTAATCTGACTTAGCAAAATGATTTACTGCACACGGTGTGATTTTCACAGTTAGGCAGCTATATATCTATCTAATATTGAACATCTTTATCAGCCATATTGGGGTGTCAGCACCATGCTAGGTATGGACACCTAGGTGGGCATGCACATGGACATGTAGGACTATATGGATTCTGTAAAACTGTGCAGCATCTGCTGTAGAAAAGCCTTTTAGCAATACCTGCCTTGAAAATGCAGATCTCAAGGAGTCCTTTTTAGACACTGTTTAGGTCTTCCTGCCATAGAAGCATAGAGATGCCCTGGAAACACGAGGAGATGCAAGAGGATCCACCATCCCCAAAGACAGCAGGCTCATCATGCTGACAGCACAATTTCCCTGGACAGCAGCATATATACTGCTTGGCAAAATGTTGCTGTGCTTACACAAACTACCCATACACACATAGTAAAGTCAAGTCTTTCCAGAAATGCTTAGTTGATAGAGCACACACTTGATGCTTATTCCTCGTGGGAAGAGATACGTCCTGAGCATATCATGTTGGCTGTGCTGCTCAGACTCTCTACAGGAAGTATGCATAAAATGGGTGGGTTTACACTAGGCCCAGTTTGCAGGCTGTGAAATTATCAGCAGATGCACAAAGGACATAACCGAGACTCTCATAGACATGTTCAGTCTTTCTCACTCAGAAATCATTTGGTGTTCTTCAACACTGCTCATCCCAATTGCACACAGAGCTTAGGGTATGTATGTACTAGAGACTTATACATAAGCATAATGACATTTTCTATCTTATGTTCTTCTTCTAATGTCTCCTAATTTTCTCCTTGCCTTTTGGTGGTCAATAGTATTGTGCCAGTATTGCCAATGGACATACAGTCCTCTAAAATCTCCAGAGATTAGGGTGTCTCTTCCTGTAGATGTTTTAAGGCTGTTTACCTCCAAGTTTTGACACTTCATTTCATCTGTTATTTTATTGTTGAGTCATTCATAAGACCTTTCTGTAACACTTTATATGTAGATTTAAATCTGAATAATTATCATCACCTATAAATTGATAACTCACTACTTAACATTTTCCAGATAACTTATGAATATGTTGAACAGCAGAATCCCAGGAGAGATTTCCAGAGGATTCTGCCAGTAATCATCCTTCTCTGTGAAAATTGACCACTTACTCTTTCCCTTTGTTTCCCTTCTTTTCACCAGTTGCTAATCCTGAGGAATACCTTCCCTTTAGCCCATGACTAATCTTCAAGTTTTTGTTTCTCTAAGAGTCTTTGGTGAGGGATTTTGTTGAAAGTCTGTTGAAAATCCAGTCACGCTTTATCAACTGGCTGTGTTATCCATACACACATTAATGTGATCTAACAACTATAAAAGATTTTGGGGCATGACTGCTGTACAAAAGTTAATCTTGACCATCTTCCCATATGACTACTGATGTTTTGTTATGGTCTCTACTTGTTTACCTGATGCAGAAATAAATTTCCAGGCCTGTAGTAAGTAGCACCATTGGCACTTATTGAAGATCAACGTTTCCTTAATCACGTTTTGTTTTTCTGCCTCTTTGGAGGCTTTAAATCAAAGCACCATTGTTTGATTTCACGTATGAGTTCTCAGACAACTTGGGTGAATGTCTTCTCACTTTGGTAATTTCTTCTTATCCCCACCTGCAAAAATGTCCCAACATTTTGCTCTGTTGTACTGAAAACATAATTTGCCAAAAATTTCCCAGTTTCTTGCCTCTCTAGGCTGGTAGTGGTGCAAGCCTTCTTCTTTTACTCTAAAGAACACAAGGTGCAAGCCTTGTGTTCTTTAGAGTAAAATCAAAATAGTGTCTGGGGGGTTTGTTGCTGTTGGTGGTAGGTTTTTTTAATTTGGTTTGGGGTTTGCTTTGTTTTGGGGGGGGGGGTTGGGTTTTTTGGATTTTTTTGAGGGTTTTTGTGTTTTTGTTTTGTTTTGTTTGGGGTTTTTTTGTGTGTGCGTTTTTGAGTTCTCTTTTTATACTATCTCTGTCCTTTTTCTCTCCCTCTCTCAATTTCCCTTTCAGATTTGGTACAGTAACTACTTCCCCTTGGCCTGGAAAAACTTTGAGAACTTAGGGGTTACTGTAGCTTTGGAGATTAATTCAGTGTTTCAGGAGGACATTGGTTATTACTGATCACAGCCACAGACTTAAGTAGGCCAAATTCCTTACTGAAAATATGCTTCCTTATGACCACGTTGATTGCTTTCTTCAGGTATGTTTTATCCCATCCTAAATATTGTCATATTTTCACAAGGCAAAACTTATAGGAAAGTAAAAATCTACTGAAAAGGCCATTCTGTGCTCAGTACTGTAAATGTGAATGTATTATGCAGTGACCTTCAAAACAGCAAGGCCTGATCCTCCTCCCAGTGCAGCTGAGGGAGTTTGCTGCAGGCTCTTCCCCTCACAGCAGGATCCTGTTACAGCTGGGCACTGGAGCGTTCTCATCAATAAACAAGAAGTGAATTTTTTGTTACTGCATTAGATTTGAAGACTTTTTCAACAATAATGAAGTATGTCTAATGGTTATATACTTCTAAAAATAATATCTTCCAGACATTCCTCCCTCTCCTTCTCTCTCCATGTTATATATGTATGTATGCACGGATGCACAACTGTGTTGAAACCAAATACAAGTTTCTGCCCTTTTTTATTATTTTCATTCCTAATACAAGAGCAGAACTTATGCCCCAATTTGAAAAAATGCCTAAACCTAAAAATGAATTAAACACACATAAAGTTCTGTTACTGACCAAAACCCTAAGGGTTGCATTCTGTATTCAATTACACAAGTGTTACTCCCGTTGGAGTCAGGACTGGAGGGCAGAATTCAGCCTGAAATTGTAAACAAGAAAAATCTGAACTGAGCCTGGTCTTTCCTTAACATGCACTAGTAAGTACCAAGGTGCTGTTGAATATAAGGTCCCTTATTTGGAAAAAAGGGCAAGAAGGAAAAACACCAGTGAGAAATTGGGGAAAGATTTCTCCAGGATAGAATTTGATTTCTAGATGCTTTGGCACAAAAAAGTGGGTTTAGACTCCCAAATTGGGCTTGTTTTGACTTATTCCACTTTGCTGTGTCTTTCTCAGCAGTTCTCTGCAGCTGCACCACCTCCTATACCGGTCTGAAATTTCCTCAACCAGACCCACTTCTTCCTTGGTGTAGGACAGCAAATGACAGTGATTTTTGTCCACTTTTTTCAAGGTTTGAAGGCTACTTGTGCTTTCCTCACAGAAGTTGTGGCTTTTTTTTTTAAATACTTTTCTTACTCAGTTGACATCCTCTCTATGCCATAACCCAAGCTTGTAATCTCAGGGACTGCTTTATTTTTTGGTGAAGACCTTATCACACTGTTTTGTATGGCAGAAATTCAAGTAGAGGGAGCACATAAAATACAGCTGTGCTGGGAAGGTTTGCATTTGCACCGTGAACCAAATTGTGAGTCTGCTCTCTGCACAACTCTACACCTTGAGAATGGACACATGAGCTGGCAAGTATCAACTGCTTGGTTCTAAAAAGACGGTGCAAAACTGCAACCAGAAGAACATTGTTTTCAAAGAGTTATATGTATAGCTAAGGTACAATTTAAAATAAAGCAGAAATTATATGAAAAACAGAGCCTAGGACAAGGCTGACATTCATTTAGTTGCCTCAGAGGATGCTATGCAGACAGTTGCCATTTCAGTGTATGAGTGGTCTTCCTGTCTCGTAGAATGGAGCCATTGTTGGCAGTGGCTGTTCCATGCAGCTGAACAAAGTGCAGCATGTGGGTGCGAGTCACCAAAAGGTGGGGCTGGGAACAACAGAGATTTGCTGGAGAATGCTCTGCAAAGCACCTACTCCAAGCTGATGATGAAGTCAGTGTTTCAGGGGAAATTTCTTGTGAGTTGTGGCATAATATATTTTTCATTTTTTTGTCATCTTGCATGTGAACAGATATAGCTAATTTAGTATTTTCAAAACAGGACATTATCTGAAACTTAGTAGGGATGTTAATGATGCTTGAGTGTGTTCATGAAAATTATTACTTCAGTTTATCTGTGTGCACATTTGGAGCTGCAATATAATTTAATGTTTCTGTTTTCAAAAGCCAGCCCTGGCAAAAATGAGATGTCTGATGGACACCTCTCTCCCATGAAAGAAGTTTAGGAGACTTTGCAGTCTGATATTCTGCCTGGTTTGCTTGGGCTTAGGATCCCTCACAGAGAACACCATCCTCTTTTCCAGTGAAATTTGACCTACTGGCCCAAATACCTCATCTGATCTCAGCTGCTACAATATCTTAGAAATAAATAGAACTCGTGCTAGCCATGCAGTGAACCTAATCTGTGAAATCTTTATATGCCTAGCTTCATTCTAATATTAGAGAGGGTCTAGCAACCATGCAAAAAAATATTAGCTATTTCTAATATGTGATAAAACTATAATAAATGTAGAAATTGATAAAATGAGGAGCAAATGATTATGGGCATTGTTAGGCAATGCACAGGTTCAGGGAAGGTGAACTTCTTCTTTCAGAAGTTCTAAAACTACCCCTAAAAGTTTAACTGGCAGCAACTGTGAGCAGGCTCTAGTTCTGAGCTTTTATTCCTGGAAATAACTGTAAGAAAAAGTGCTTCAAATAAGAGGTAAGTACAGAACTGCAAGTCAAGGGTTAATTTTTCTTTTCTTAGGGAAGCTGTAAAGGCTGACTTTTTCCATTCTGTGTTATCTGTGGCATTATATGTGGCAGCTGCAACCTATTTCTATTCCTAAATTCTAGTAGTTTATTGCCATTGTGGGAGATGAAGGATTTGGTCCTTGGTCGAGTGTTCCAGGTGTCTGAGAGATTTGCAAGAAATGTGAAAAAGGGGAAAATGAAGCAAAAAATATGACATTTCTGGAAATATCATTTAGATTTTGGTCATCAGGAAATAGGAATGGGTGGTTCAGGTCATCTGCTGAACTGGCATTTCAGTTCTTGGGTAAGCAGAGAATCGAGCAGACAGACTTGTCAAAGTCATGGGTTAAGTTATTGCTTTGAAGTGTCGTGCCATCATGTAACTTACAGGTCTAAGCAGATGTTTAGTTCTCTCCCATCTACCTAAGCTTACTGTTTTTATCCTCAGTTACTTTGTGTTTTACTGTCAGCTCTGGAGACAATAGACAACTTTTTCATACTTAAAACTTTATGCAGTCACTTAGTGAAGTGCAGTGGATCCACAGTGGAAGCTGAGCTGAGGTATAAACTTCCAGCTCCTGAACTAATCTGGTCAGTCCTGGTTCAAGTCTGCTCAGACACATTGGATAGAGTCCCAGCTGCACAAAAGAGAGAGGAGTGCACACATAGATTAGAATTCCTTACTACGTATACTTAATTGAACTATCTTTTTACAAATCTTTTGCATTTTCTCTTTTCTTGCCATGCTCACAATTATGCAGATTTTAAGGCAAAATAGAATGCTACGATTATCTATTCTTATCTCATCCTTTTCCACATAACATAAGACAAAGAACTTCCCTGAATTAATTCCTGTTTGTAGTTTTACAGCTATGGTAAAGCTCAATATACCTTTTAGAGAAATATCCGATCTTAACATTTTCTGGTGATGAAAAATCCACTGCAGCCCTGACTTACTACTTCACAATGCCTAATTACCCACATTGTCAAAAATACAAGCCTTATGTCTAGTCTGAATTATTCTCACTTCTGTTTCCAGGTGTAGGGTCTTATCATATCTTTCTGCTAGACTGAAGAACTATGCATTCTTAAAAGTATTCTTCTCCACGTAGGTAACTACAGATTTGAGAAAATCTGCTGTTTTGACCTTCTCTCTAATGAGTTCAAAGTCTTATCTCTGCTGCTTTGGTAGCAATGCCCAGATTCAGATTTGAACAAGTGGCTCAAGCCAAGCTGGTGGTTCTGTATAAGGCCTTGCCTCTCATCTGACTCATCACTTATCTCCATACTTCACTGCAGCAGAGGCAAATATAAGCTTGCCAGCTATCCAACCAGCCTTTCTCACACGAGGGATGTCTATACACAGAGACAGACCTTGTGTATAGACATACCTCTGAAGGCAAGAGAGAAATAGCTTTGTTGTTCATTCCTGAATGTGTGCATGAAATACAGCAAATTCCAGGCTCTAATTATGTAGATGACTTTATTAGCCAAGGTGACATTTTGTAACCTTTTTATCTCCACCTACACCTTGGGATTATTCTTTTGCTATTTTTGTCACAGGAATATAAAGAGGGGGGAAACTGCAGTTATACAGTCAGTAGAGGTGAAGCTCAGGAGTATCAGATCTTTTAAACCTTCCCAAGAAGAACTTATTGCATTAGAGTAAGTAACAGATTTATCCTAAACTAGACACAGAGACTGAGTCAAAAGAAATATAGCACAGATGATCAAGACTCCATACTCAAATGTGAACAGTTCAAGTTAATAACATAACTACCACCAGCATTTTTAATCTTTACAGTCATCTTTGCAGCTTTTCTATTTTTCTCCTACATCTTTGCTGAACCCTCTCTGGTTTTTTGAACATCTTCCTCAAAGTGTAGACAGCAGTGTTGTATTCCAACAGCAGACACATCATATCAAGACGTTATAACCATCAACTATATTGCTTTTCATTTCACTAAATCATTCCCTACTTATAGTAGCCACAGTGATTACTCAGAAGCAACACATGTTGCCATGATCATTATTTCTTCTTTTATTGGAAATATTTCCTGAAAAATTTCCTTGTTTTTAATACGACATATATTTACCTTTAGATAAACATCCTTTTATCACTGGCATTGAAGCGTGTGTTTGACTGTTCTAGTTCTCTATGCAATGCAGATCCTTTTATGTAAGTGATCTGCTTTTATCCTTATTTATCACCTCTCAGTCTTTCCCTTACATGAAAACTTTATCAGAAGTGATGTGATTAGATGGTTTCTATGGCTTATTAACAAAAATATTACAGAGCTGGAAAAAATTCCATTGAGATCCTACTCAGTGATAATTTTGCACTTATAATCAAACTTTAAGAGCCATGAGCTGATGGATAACTTACATAATATGTAAAACAGATAGTTTATACTAGTCTAGATCACCAATTCAAATCTTCAAAAAGCACATCAAATGCTTCATAGATTTTATTCTATCAACAATATTGTTTTTACCAAGCAAAATTTTATTTTAATCAGATATTTTGATAAGATCTTTCTGCCATTAGTTGCAGTTGATCAACATTCATTAAATTATCTTGTATAATTCTTCAAAACAAGAGAAAATTCACCCTATTACTGCTTTATATAAGCAGCACTCTAACTTGTAGTATTTCTGTGTATAATTTTTCATCATAGTAATGTCAAGATTTATTAGCACTTATTGAAGTCTGAGCTAGGAATTATTGAGATCTGCTGTGATCAGGCTGAGAAGAAGCTTCTGTATGGTCTGATTGCTTGTGAAATACTTTCTAATAAACTGACATGAAGAGGACTTTGATATTTGTATGGCTCCCTCCAATACAGCAAAATATGTGTATCTTTTAAATAAAATTACTTCATTCCTTATCTTTTGACGAGATTTTCTTACGGATTGAAGGCTGAGCTCCCCAGTGGAACGGAGAAGAGTGCAAGGGTATGTTAGTGGTAGCTATGTATTTGCATGTACAGAATATTTACATAGCGCAAAAATACTTGAAGTAATGCATAGTACTGGAATGCGTATGACTTACCATAGGAATCTGTAACATGATCATACAGATATGGAGAGACTGTGTGCATTTGTATGAGCAAGGCCAAGCAGGAGAGCAGTGAGTGTAAGCCAAAGAGGAACACAAAACAAAGTATTGTCCTTGACCAGCACAGAGGACTGGGCCAGTCCTTACTGGTAAGACTGTGTCTGGAAAGTACTGGTCACTGGCACAGAGGAGTAGGGTCTGTGCTATCTTGGATTCAAATAGCTGGAGCTTACGAAACTTCGTGGTCTTCCAGAAGAGGGCTGATAGTATCTCCCATGTGAGGGTCTCAAGTCAGTCAGGGAAAATGCAAGTGATGAGAAGGCATATCTGACCATTCATCCTCATCTTCTGAATCCTTCCCTGTGAGTGCTTGACCTGAGCAGATGCAAAACATTGAGACAATAGTTCAGGAGTGCCAGTGTTTGACTATTTCCCACTCCACTTCTATTTCTAGGTCTTATTGTATGTTTTCTTTCTACTTTTTAGCAGTGACCTCAGTCTGCAGCCGATTGTTTTGCTCAGTCCTGGATTTCTTCAGCCACCTGTGGTGGTTTGGTCAGTGATATTGTAGGACAGGCACTGTACCACACACGTGGCGACTCTGATGCCCTTAATCTACCGGAATTCACAATGAAGTAAATTGCTTGCAGTTACTTTATTTCTCGTTACAGGTACCTGCCATATCTAGTCCCTGAGTCAAATCTGACACAGCTGTGAGAAGCCAATGTCATTAATATCTAGTGCATCTCCATGTGCAACTGATAGGGGTCTACTTCATATCATCAGTTCTGATCTTGTGTCATTGGTCAGTATAATCCAACATGGAATATCACGTGTCACTAAATTCTGCACAGTTCATGGCTAGGCTTCGCGAACTAAGATTTGGGGTCTGCACAGTTACCTTTGTAATAAACTCAGTAACTTCTGTTTGACTAGAGAGTAACTTTCTTGAAAGTGCCCAGTTTTAAACTGAAGATACTAAGAGCTTGTATGGCTTGGAGAGTAGGGGGTTTTTTTTGATTTATACCTAGTTTCTCATTTATTTGAATTTGTCCACTTCCACTTGTAATCACAGCTCCTTTTTCAGTCTGCCTACACTATATTGAAGAGCTCTTTAGTGTCTGGTTTTCTCCCTGTAATCAAATTTGTCACCTCAAACTATTACAACCATAACAAACCCCATCAATAGAGGTACTGAATGATCAACACCTTCATCTCCACTCTCAGCAGAGGACAAAAGATAAATTAAGCATGGAGATTCAAACAATAAAACCTCTTGAGCATGTGGAGTCCTGCACTGAGACGAGGGCTGATGTCCTGCCCTTGGAAAGCTTGAAGGAACATCATCATGATGAAAAGTACTGTTACCAAAACAAAGTGTCTCACTTTCAAGTGCAGGCGGTTTTGTAAGTCTTATGTGCACAGAAGCATCACATAAATATATATATGTGTGTGTGTGTGTGTGTGTGTGTGTATACATACACACATATATACTGGAAAATAATTCAGCTCTATCTCATATGGCTGGTATAATTTTAATTGCATGGTAAAACGTGAGAGTATTTCTAGAAGAAAAAGAGGCTTGAGAACACCTGCCTCCTTATGTTCACTGTATAAATTTGTTCACTTTCAACATGAACTGCCTATTGAGGAATCTGAGCTAACAGCTCCAAGAACTGACTTTATAATCTGATGAACCTATAGAGTTAATTGACTTTAATTTATTTTTCTTTTTCAGAATTCTGCTAAGTCTTAGCAAAAATCATTAAAAGACACCATCCCATACTTTTGCAAGGGAAAGTGGTTTCAAAACCTTTCCCAAAGTAGCAACTCATCCCTGTATTTGGCCTTATTTAAACCAGGTTGGATATGGCACTTCAGAATATCCTGTAGAAAATAATCTTATATGTTCATGAGGAAGAGCAGACAATATAGCTGAGCTCTTGCTTTTATAGTTTTTCAATATCACCCTGGGGTCACACAGGTCTATGGAATGTCTTTCATATTGTAAATCAGAAAAAGAGGAAAAAAGCAACAAAAATGTAATTTCTCAGATACTTCTTTATAATGAAGTGCTGGCCGTTGCAGCACTGGGAACTCCCAACAGCTTCCATAGTCACTGAAATGGGGCTGAACTCTCAGCACTGCTCACTTTGGTAACCAGCAGGGCCTCCATGCCAAAAAAAATGACCATAAATCCCACTTTTCACCTGCATCATTCAAATGCCCATTCTGTACCTGAACTCAAACTGACTTCTGCAGGAGATAGGAAATTGCCAGGGAACATCAGTGCACTGCTAGGTGTGCTAAAGGGTTAATCTGATCAGGAACTTCAGTATTAGGGTTTATATTAGGGTTTATGTTTGTTCACAGCTTGGCCAGTGTGACTGGACTATCTGCCAAACAAATAGATAATAAATACAGACACACACACACACACACACACACACACACACACACATATGCACACAAGCATGCACATACACATGCACTAATATGTGTACATGTTCTTACGCTGTGTACAATTTTTGAATGCATTAAGGCTATCTAGAATATATAATAATGCACTTTTTAGCCTATAAAAGAGTAAAGATGAGTTGTAGACGAATTGTTTTTTCGCACTTGTTTTCAGAACCAATTTTCATGGTCAGATCTGCAGCTCCACAAAGTGCAGCCCTGCATTTTCTGTCTGGCCACTTCATATGAAAATAGTACCCTAAAGTCCTAAGTCCCTTTTGGTCTCTGTTGAACAATATGTGCTTGTTAAAAATTAAAATCATCCTGCTGAGGAATGCATTGCAAAAGGCACATAAGGAAGGCACAGCAGCTCACTGAGGGCTGGGCTGTGCATGGTGAGGGGCTCTAACTCGGAAGGAGGAGTGCTCCTTCCCAGGGGAGCAGTCCTGGTTCAGACACCTACCTGTGCCTCAGAAAAAATTTCCTCAGTAGTAAGAGTGCACGTAGCATTGATTACATTTCCTCGACTCCCCCAGTCACTGCACCCCATTAGCTCCACAGGGAGGGGCCGCTTCTTTCCCTCCTCTGCCTGATGGGGTTTTGTACTCGGGCACAAGTGTAAAATTTGCCTATGTGTTAGGCAGGATCACAGCTGGTCTTGAGAAATATGTCTCTGAAATGCCAAAATAGGCATCACAGATAGACAGAGAAACCAACGGAGGACAGCAAGCTGTAGAAAGGAAGAACCTACATTGCCAGCAGAAATAAATAACTACGTACTTCCATTCACCACTGGATTCACTTTCCTTTTTCTTCTTAAAAAACCAAACAAACACACACACAAAAAAAAAAAAGCAAAAAGGAATCTTATTGCTGATAACTTTCAAATTCAACTACACATAGGCTGAAAAGCAATACCGGGAAGTATCAAATTCATCCTTTCCATTAGTCCCTGGGTGGGTTCCTGCTTGCTGCTGGCAGTCGAGAGCTGGCTTTCTCTGTAGTACGGTTCCTCTGGCAGTAGAGGGCACTTAGAATATGGACAAAGCATAAAGAAATGCCTTCTGAAACTTCCCTCAGAAAGCTTTTGTTTAGCTGTGTGAAAGCTTCAGTGCTATCAAATGTTCCCTAGTTCAAAATGAGATTTTTAACAGTGTTTGACTTTGTAGATTATTTAATATCTCTGCTTTAAACAAAATTAAAAAGTTAATTTTGCTTTGTGTTCGAGTCGACTTTTAGCATTGCAAATAGTCTATTTAGGTTTATGGGTTTTGTCTGCTGTGCTATCAGCAAAGCAACAATATTTTATTATTTTGCTGACACTAGGAGTAAAGGAAATCATTTTTTCCTTAGAAAATGGGGAAAATAATTTAGTAATATTTTAGGTTATTCTGGGGTCAAGTGAACCCATTCCAAAATAGGGAAACTCAATTATTCAAGTGGTACAGAAGAAAGATACTGCAATGAAAACCTAAGAAGTGGAAAAATGTGCCCCATTACTACATTTTGATCCTTCTAGGACAAATATGAAGCTTTCATGAGAGCTCATAGAAGGACTATTTCTTCAGGCTGCTAATCTCACTTATCTCCCCTGAAGCACTTAAAAAGATTTAGACTTTCAGGGGACATGTGACATTACTGATATTTGGATGTGAATGTTACAGCTCTGCTCATAGTCAAAAGATACCTTGCAATTACTCCCATTAATAAATTGTACTGAAAGGGAAGAGACTATACTGTACATCTGTACAAACTTCAGCAATAATCCTATAAACTTAACCTCTAGAGAACTGTCCTTAAAAGTTAGTAGCATTTACTCATTTGAAGTGCTTATTTAAGGATCGGGCTTGCATGACATATTTTCTGCCACTTATGGTAGTTGTAATAGAAATTGATTAGAAAATTATGTCACATTTGTTATATGAGAAAACATAGGGAACAGATACTGTAAAGCAGGACAAAATAGGCAGAAATCTTCTCCTCCTGTAGCTATTTGAAGTTGTTGGATGAGCTCCATAAGTGGAATAAACTGATGCAGCTCCAGTGACTGAAATGAAACTGCAGATTTAGAGCAACTGAGGAACTGGTAAATCGTCTGTCAAAACACAGGAATCAAACAGTGTGGGTGGGTTCTGGTTATATTAAATTACTGTCAGTGTTCACAGAGCTCTGAGAACAGGACAAGGAGAGGACCTTCTTTTCTAAATCTTCTTTCATATATAGTAACACAACATTTAGGTGGCTCATTATTTTTGTTTGGCCTAATTTGTGGTATCACTTGCAGTACTCCTACAACAAGTACAAAACCAACAGATTAATATTTTTGCAAGCATAAACTGGTGTAGATGCACTCATTCACATCAAACAACAACATCAACAGAGAAAATGATTTAGCAAGGTCAGATAAGCAGCTATCAGCTGACTTTTTTCAATCAGTTTATTAAATCCTTCTAATGAGACATCTTAAGGGAGTTTCACCAAGGATGGTGTCTCTGCTTACCAAAATCTATCCTTGTTGTTCTTTGGCTAAACTACCAATAGCTCTTCAGAGATGGTGGCTAGCAGATCTTCATCAGTTCAGTCACAATTAATGTATCCATCCTATAAGAGAATATTAGCAATACCATTTACCTGGATGTAGGATTTGTGCACTCACATCAAGAAAACAGACTAAGAGGAGAAGTATGGTTGCTCACCAACAGGAAAAGGATATGTCAGGAAGGCAAAATCTGTCCTATCCTATTTGTATAAGAGGTAATGGAAAATCTACTACACCTGGTGTTGAAACAGCTGCTGATATTACCTCTCCACACACACTGTGTTTGCAGTTCCTGCCCACAGTGTTCTTGTACCTCACATAAGGGAAGCCACTTCTTTCTCACATGTTGCTTCTACCAAAAATGTAGCACTGGTACTATTTTGTGTAGCCTGGGAATCAAAGGCACTGCATGAAGCAGATGTAATTGCCATGCATACAGCAGAAACCAAGCACTTATTTTCATCTCTATTTCCAAAGGCTAAAGGAACATGTTAATTATCTAAAAATACTCCATTTGACAACTAGAACAATAGGAGAAAGCAACCACCGGAAAGCAAGAAACTGGCTTTTTTCAACCAGGTATCAAACTGGTACAGTGGTTCGTCAGTGTTCCCCTAGATGCTTATTCCTTACTCCCTTTTGCTCAGAGTCTGAATCCTTCTTATCACATGGTTAAGATTCAACTCATAAAAACATGTCTCAGCAATTGGAATTTACCCTTTGACCTTCGTCCCCCTCCCCTTTGTCCCCCTGCTGTGATGAACAAGCTTTGTCTTCACTAAACATCACTGTTACACTGGTGAAAACTGCTTTTTGCACAAGCTCAAAAACTCAACAGACAGCAGGGACAAAAGTATATATAGATATAAAAATATATATATGTAGTTGTTGTGCCTTTATTGCACCCAGAGAAACATCAAAATCTAATGGGTTTTACCATATTTTTGGCAAATATTTTTGTGCAATGATGCACCCAGCAAAAACAAGAGATAGGAACAGTGAATTATTCAGTAGGGTGAAATATTTCTTTTCATTTAAACACTTTCTTGAACTGTGCGTAGCCATGTGTATGCCTGCGTGGGGCTAGGAATAGGTATCACCCTGCTCCAGGTCTCTAAACTTCTAGGTGGGGTCACTGCACTGTGGAGGAACAACACAGCTGCTTATGCTGGTTATTTGATGACATATGGTAATAGCTGCAGTGTTAGAGCTGAATGTGACACACCACAGCAAGTTAAGCAAAGTAAACCTGCTAGCTTTACTCCCCACCATTACATTTAAAAAATGTGTTTTTCTTTTGTATGGTGAAGAGCCATTATTAGCTGTATAAAAAAAAAACAAACAAAAAATATAATTGAGTGTTTCAAGTGCTTGGTTTCTGTATATCTCTGTGTGTGTGTGAATGAAAACTAACCAGACGGGCAGATCTGCATTAGTAAATAGCGTGCTTCATACACACAAAACCACATATGAGTACACAGATGTTCAACAACATTCCACCAGCTTTTAAGTAAAATTAGTACTCTCAAACTAGAAGCTGAGCCCAGTGTTAGTCTATCAGGCATGCAAGTACAGTCTGTGGTGCAATCTGAGGATAACTGTAGCGCACAATTATGAAATTATATCCTTTTTAGAGGGTATAATTATGCCTTCTCTATATATCTTATTTAGAAGGCATAATGCTTCTCCCTGATAGAGGAAAAACTAGTAGATATACAGTATTTTTTTGCTTCCAACACACAAAATACTGTAGATATCCAAAAAGCTTTTGAATGCAGGATCTTTGAGCTGCAAAGAACAAGGCTGGACTCCTGATATGTACTTGAAAAAAATACTCGAACTAAAAAAAGCTTCAACCTTTGTGGCTTTTGGTGAAATGAAGTTACGTCTTGTAAGAGTTTCTCCAAATTCATTTTCACAGATGTCTTAGTAATGACTGTTTGACAACTGAAATTAAACATGTCAGTCAGTGGCATCAGAATTTTTCCTAGCCATAATAAAGTTGAAGACATCTTTTTAAACAAATTCTACATTGCATTTAGCACAATTAACTACGAGTATAAATGGGTACAGATGTTACAAACTCAGAGTGTACAGTAGAGGTGGTAATAAACCAGTGGTACGTTTTATCCAGAAGGTGATCGATAATTTTGTTTTTTCCTTTCCTGTTTCATTGCACTGTTTAATCTTTCCAAGCTTAGATCAAACAATTGGTCATTTTGGATGATAAAGCTCATTGCTACTGTCTGGTATGTGTAATGGCCACTTAATAATATGCATCATGATAAGGCAGTAGCTCTTTTTTGTTTGTTTTCAAAGGTGGTAAGGAGTCTCACCGCTTTACTCTTTTTCACAGAGCTGAGGTTGCTACAAACCTAAAGATAAATCTGCAAATCTATGTGACTATTCTTTATCATTGTCACTAGCTTGGTGGTGGTCTGCCATTTTTCTTGAAAGCTGGGCACCAACTGCTGGCCAGAAGTATTTTTCACTGAATTCTTTGTACTTTAAATAAACTACTGCTTCAAGAACTGCCAAGTGTTCCTCATTCATCTTCAGGACACAGAGCTTCATGTATATCTCCGTAAACCTTGACTCTGTGAAATGTTTGTCTCATCCTTCTGCCATCTATAGCAGTCTTTGAACTCACTTCAGGTTTATTGATGGCCTTGACTAAATTAATGTAGATGTAATTTTTTTTAAAAGGTTTACACTCTGACTAATAGTATGCAAAATAAATCCTCCTTTAGAGAAGCTCTCCGTATATTTTTCTCCTCTTGTTCTAAAAGGTCTTTCTGGATTCATACAGTAAATGTTGCTGAAAGCATAGGGAGGGGGAAATTGTTGTTTCCTTTGGCATTTCTCATCTTAAAGTGGTAGAAGAATATGCATCTGCTTTTCCCTGTGGAGAGGGAGATAATATGATAACCTTCTGATTATATACATAAGCGGGAACTGATCAGCTTCTCTTGTGGTTCGTTTTTTAAGGGCAAGTTCCAGTTGGATTGTGCTAATGCACATATTCATGAATCTCTCCAAACAGGATTCACTGCTCTCCGGGGAACTGTTGAAGTATGCATCATTGTTTCAATGAAGTATCTTCATTATAAAACATAGGGACTATAAAAGGTGAATACCATTTGCCTCAGCCTAATATAATCTCTAGTTTGACTTTCTCCCACTATAGTGATTCTTTTTACAGAATCAGAGAGAATAAAATGAGACAATTTCAAGAGAAATATTACTTGAAATTAGGTACATGTGCTTTGATGAACAGAATATTTTATTTTCTATTGTTTTATTGAAATAGGGAGAAATTATTATCAGAGGAATAAAAAAGATCTTCAGGATCACATAGCCAATTCGAAGCAGCTCAGTGGGGATTTTTGTTCTCTAGAAGTACACTTTCCTACTTTACTGCATTAAAACAAGTAGGTGTAATAGGCTGCAACTCTGAGAAAGTAAACATGTTTATAATTTCGGAAAGAAGGCAGGTACTGGAATCTTTCCTGAAATCAGTCACAAAAAGGATTTTGCTCATTGCAAAGAATGAGATGATATAAATGTCTCTATAGGCTTTAAATTATTACTCAAGTTACATGTTTTTTTTCACTGTATATTTTAAAGACTCCTACACTTTTATTTCTTATAATATGCACAGTACAAAGAGCAGTTAACATTGCATTTAAATATTGGGAGGGGAAAAAAGAATGTAGTATTGTCTGAAGAGGCTTCCTGAGGCAGAAACATTATGATGAAGTAACACAATCGCTTCCCTGTAAACAAACATATTTATTTATCTGTTTATATATATATATAGTTTACATATACAGATAAATAAATGTGGGTTTTTTCAGAGTTCAACAAATCCCTCACAAAGGAAAAGGAAAGTTTTTATGTAGCTTGCAACACTCTAGGCAATGTATAAACAAGGAGATAGGCATGATCCTTGCTCAAAAAGCTTATGATCTGAGAAGGTTATAGAAAACTCTGTTCAGATAGATCTAATATAGTATGTAGGTTGAAGGTCTGATTTTAAAAGTATTAAAATAATATTGGACTGTATCATTGTTTTGCTTCATATTCTAAAAAAAAACCAACATGGTATTCAAGGTAAAATACTGGCAAAGTTATCTAGCTCTGAATGGCCTTGTGACTTCAGATAGCTCTGTGTCACATTAGAAAATACTTTATATTTTGGTTTGTTTTCACACTGTAAAATTCATGCCTGTGTATAGGAGCAAAACATGGCCTATGGCCTCCTTAAATTCCACTCAAGCTGTATTTGGAAAGCTTAAGTGGGGCTTATATAGTGAATAGGACTTTTCCTGGCACTTTGATCTGTGATGGATTTCTCTTGTTGTAGCAGTGGTGACACAAGTCATGTGTTCTATAATGACACCAGATTTATGAAAACCTGTCATGGTCAAAAGCAGTCACATGCCCATAGAAAAAAATAAAAATCTGGTGCTGCATCATCAGCAATATTGGAAGAATTACACATATTTCACAGTTTGGTTCAACGTTACCAGGTCTCTGACAACAGATAGCTGACATTTGTAGTATGACTGGGAGTTTCCAGCCATCTCCCTCCTCCTCCTCCTCCTCCTCCAAATTCTGTTTAATTGAATATGTTGGCAACCAGACCTTGAAATATGCTTTGCTGTCAATTACTTCCTTTGGAAAGGCAAAACATCAGTATGAGTTTCTATATCACTTTCTTCCCTGATTAGTATCTTTGGTGGTAAACTGGTGCCTGCAGAATGTACCCATGCTAGCACAACACAGTAATATCCTAGAAATCCCACCCAGGAGACAGAGTGAACAATTCCTTAGGGAATGTGAATATATTATATAAATTAATATGCCATATCTATATGTATATATCTATGTATAATAATTTCTTCATAGTTTTATAATATATTCTGAAAATATATAAATGAATATGAATATATTCTATATATATTTAATATAGTATAGAAAACATGTAAATTGATATATTTTATATCATATTAAATATGTGTAATGCAAAATTGTAACATATAGTAGCGTATATGTTTATATACATAATATTTATATATAAACCAATGTGTTATAAGTCAGTTTGTTTGTTTTTGTTTCCAAGACCAATTGTATTTTCCATTATTTCAACTTGACCATTTCAAGTTCAGCCTGTAGAAGAAAGTCTGAATGGAGACCTCATTGCAGTTACAACTTCCCTGTGAGGGGAAGAGGAGGGGCAGGCACTGATCTCTTCACTCCTGTGATCAGTGACGGGACCTGAGGTAGTGGCCTGAAGATGTGTCACAGGAGGTTTAGGCTGGATATTAGAAAATGTTTCTTCACCCAGAGGATGTTTGGGCACTGGAAGAGGCTCCCCAGGGAAGTGGTCACAGCATCAAGCCTGACAGAGTTCAAAAGGTGTTTGGACAATACTCTCAGGCACATGATGTGACTCTTGGGGATGGTCGTGTGCAGGGCCAGGAGTTGGACTAGATGATCCTTGTGGGTCCCTTCCAACTCAGCATATTCTGTGATTCTGTGGTTTAAGTTTTCAGTTGCTCTCTTTCTCCCAGTAGAAGAAGTTAGACGGTATTTCATTCTGTTTCTGGCTGGATAAGTCCTATGTGAAGAAGCCTCTCTGTTTTGCATGTCACAGAATAGAAAATGGCTTTGGAGAAAGCATCATGTCTGAGAATACACCCTCTATGCCACACTTGGAGCACTATGATAGTATAAAACTCAATGATGAGGTCATATGTAGCATATGCCAATGCTTTGGGAAAGGTGTTCCCAGAACTTCAATTTTTAATTGAGTTGGGTATTAGTCTATGATTTTAAGGAATTTATTTCCATACATTTCTTAGTACTCTATCCTAGCCCATCCTCAATATCTAAAGCAGATACCTAGGTGAGGGTACTTAAAATTGTTTTCAAATTGTCTCCTAAGAAAATAGAATTTCATGCATGACAGAATAAGTGTCAAATCAGAATAAGCAAACTATATTTGTAACACTGGCTTAGAAATCTTGATACACAGTAGTTGATGTATGATGAGGAAACTGAAAATCAGTGCTTCACCTCCATTGCTACAGGCCAGAGAGAGCCCTAGCTCCTCAGCATTTTTGGAAAAGAATCCAATCTATTTGGGTCAATACAGACGTAGAAAATTACCCCTAGAGACAAAAAAAGGGAGAAGTTAGAAAGGCAGCTGATTCATCTGCCCCAGAAAATGGCAGGTAATGGAAATACAATTTGAAAAAACTGTAACAAAGAAAAAAAAATGACTAAAGTTACTAAGAAGTAGTTAGGGAAATCCAAGGATAAACTTCAGTGACTATCACAAATGTCTATGTTATTTGCCCTTATGTGCTTGTAACATAACCGCCTAATGTTGTTTTTACATTTTTCCCCTGATGTGTTGTATTCCTCAAATTCAGTAAAAAAGAAAACAACTTACAAATAAGTAAAGGTTTTCATTACCAAAAGAATGACAGATATAATTATCATACAGGTGACACAGTATTTTGTAGTAACCCAGTACATAATTTGTGTCATCAATGTACATTATTATAATAAAATCTCCTATTTTGAAATGCACATTAGAGTCATGAAGTCATCATAGCAGCTTTCAAGATAAATTTTTCTTAGTCATGTGATGGGTACCACAGAAGGATTCATACATCTTCAGAAATAGGTAGGACCTAAACACTGTTGGTTGGGTTTGCTGGGTGAAATCCCAGTTCCACTGAAAGCTATCCTCCCTTTCGACTTCAGTAAGGTGTGACTTTCACCCACACTTTTCATATTGAGCCATGGGACATTGCTAACATAGGCATGAAAAAATTACTTCTAGTCAATCAGGGTTTTAATACAGATCTGATGGTCTGAAGGATAAAGTAAATCAGTGTGGATCAAATCTGTTCTGAAGGGATCTTAAAGGTCAAGTTGATGGTTAAGTTGCTTAACACTTCGACTCTGTGTAGAGAGTTGCTGATTATAGTGCTAGGTTTGGAGAGGTAAGCGGGACTGGACTGAGCCCACCAGATCAATTCGCAGAAATGACTCCCTCATGCTCAGATTAACTTCTCACCTAGAATCTGAGCTATATGGAAGAGTCCTCATATCTTAGTCTTAAACCCAGTCTTTCATCTGTTAGAAATCTTTATTGGAAAATTACATGCAGAATGAATTGTGACGACAGATTAAATGTATTTACAGCATCATGTATAAAACCCGCCCCCCACAATTCATTCAGCTCATTACCATGAGATTCTACTAACATTCCACACTGTAAGACAGAAATCAGATCTTGTTCAAAAGTTGTCTTTAGGAAATCAAAATATAAAATTTAAATTAAATCGAAAAATCCTTGTTTCTTTGTTCTAACTTTTTTATATTCTGAAGGACAAAGGAAGCAGGTTACAATCCATGCCTACAGTCTCATGCAAGGGGGTAGGAAGTCTACAATGCTAAAGCAGCACAGGGATGTGATAGAAAGAGATCTGTACAGGTACAGCGAATGAATGTGTAGGATTGTTCATTCTCTGTAAAAATAAGAGCATTTGGCATACAGAATTTTCATCTGTCTCAATAACAAAAAATATATCCCAGGCCACAAACAGATTTTTTTCTTCTTTTAGGAGGACACATGAATAAAGAAAAGAGAAAATTACACGTAAGGCTGAACAGCTTTCAGAGAAGCAACAACATTTTTCATACAATACTCTTGATACATTCAAATGCTAAAAGAAACTGAGTGGAGTATTATTTTGGATTATCCATCTTAACTTAGCAGAAAAGACAGGGACTACAACTATGAAAAAAAAAAAGAAAAGAAAGAGAAAAGAGAGAGGGAGGGAGAAAAGAGACATTTGGGGAAAAAAAACCCAAGCAGTTTAAACACAAGTTTATTTTTCCTTTAATATATATTCCCTATCTCTCCCCATTTCTCTAGAAGACCAAAGTGAGTCATAGCTCTAGGGCTTTTTTATAAGTCATTCCTCATGCAAAAAAGTGACACATACTGGTTATTTATCAAACTCCTTCTTACTTTTTGTATCTTTCTTACTACAGGCAGAATACAATACAGTATATACAAACATGTATATAGAAGCAATTTGAGATGGACACAGGCAAAGCTACACTACATATTTTTGCAAAGAGAGAAAAAAAGAAACATGCTAGTATAGAAATGTAATCAAGTATAATCAGTAATATGTGCACAGAAAAATAGAAAGGCTCTGAAATTTTTCATGGTATGGGAGGACGGAATAATCATTCATACCACCTTCTGCTCCAGCAGAAAGCATCAAACAAATCCCTTCCAGCTGGAGTTGGGTATTGTACTTTGCCTTTTGCCCATCATCCATTTGTGCTGTCAGGTCAAATAATAAGGTGTGAGCTTCTAATGGCTCTCTTTTTCCTCTGGGAGCAGATCTTTTTTCTTGCCTTATCCTATTAAAAGTTGCATTGATAAAAAATAAGCCACAGATATCAAAAATAAATGAAGATTGTTGATTGAAAGCTCCATCTGGTTTATTTGGCACAAGCTCCATTTGATGATTATGACACAGTCTCCAGTAACATCGAAGTCTGTGTTTTCTTCAAACTCCCTGAAAAAGAAAGCATTATCTATGTATTATATATGCAGATATATAATGCCTGTTATTTTTTCACAGAAGTAAATCCTTTGTAATAACAAATCAGTATGCAATAACTACAAAGTCAAAGAAGTATTGAGTAAGGTGTTCACGGGACATTGTTTGCAGGTATCAGCGGACATGGACAGAATTCTGAGTCTTTGCATCATATTTTCAAGTTTCCAGAAGCATCATTTAATCTTCAGAAATGCTGAGAATTGGTTAAAAAACCCCAAACCTCTCCTAGAGTGTTCTTTTAAGTTCAATGACTTACCTAGACTATGGAAGTCCAGACCATTAAGAGAATAATAGGGGGTAAATAATAAACTATATGTTTCGAAATCACAGGAGAGGTTAATATCGTTTCATTTTCCTTACAGAAAATTTACATATGAAGAAAAAAGACTCCTTCTTTTCCTTTTCTTTTTCTGTTTATCCCAGTTGCTGTCTTCATCCTGTGCAAAGGAGATTTCATTAAGTGGTAGGTCAAGTTCATTTACCTTCAAGTAAACAGACGAGACAAAAGGAGCCTTTGCCAGACCTTTTACTTTCTGTCATTGCCATATGCTTTCCAGGAGGGAGTGAAAGGAAGGGGAAGAAAGTGTGTTAACAGGCAACTCTTTATCCAGATATGGGTGAGAAGCTTTGCTTATCCTTCCACTCCTCATGTAGCAGTGTTTCCTGCAGCCTCAGCTGGAGAAGCTGCTTTCTGCTCTGCATTGCCACGGTTCAAAGAGATGCAGCTCTCAGGTCTGTAAAGCACACTGAGGATGAAAATGATCAGGAAAAAAGTTTCCCATTCTGATGGGAAACTACTGATATAGGTCACTATTTCAGTGACTCTTAGAGCCACTTCAAAACACTCTGGACTCCTGTGTATTTCTGTCGCACTGTATCATGAATACCTGCGACCAAGAACTAAGCAGTGACATTATTAAGGCAAAAGGAGGAGAGGAATCCTACACTGCTGACTACACTTTTCAGAAACATGCTGGATATGGATTTTGTTACTCAACCAAATCACAATTATTACCTCAGTGAGCCTGGCAAGTATTTCAAAACAGGGAATCCAAGGTAAACTGTGGTGCTTTTCTCCGCTTGCCCTTGCTCTCTGCCTTTGCTTTCTCCTGGTATCCTTGTGAGAAGGAGGAATTTTGTCTGCATTAGGCAGAGGCTGCACAAAATAGGGAGAACTTAGCCCTCACCGCGGGGAGTGTGACACACTGCAGAATGAGCACGGCCAGTGTAGAAATTCAGCTTTCGAAGAATCCCTTGTAGTCTAAATCTGAATGTAAAGCTACTTCCCACAGGATAAACCAAAAGAGAAGAGAAACAGCTGACAGAGGGATCGTACACTTACTTCAGTGCAGTTCCCACTTCAAGTCCTTGTACGCAGACTACTCTCACACACCCCTTGACAGAAGCTTGGCATCTCGACTGAAGGCTTCATAATTAAAAAGACCCAATGTTGAAATTTGAAAGCTTTGCAGACTTTGTTTCATTTTGTTAACAGGATGGTTATTAACAAGGATATGGAGCTCTTTGTTACAGATAGAAGGCTGGGAATGGTATAAAAATGTCTTTATATGGTTTTATATAATCAAGTTTTCCAGATAGAATGATTTTAGACTGGATTAATATCCTGGATATTTTTCTAGACCCCTGCTTTCTGTTCTGAGCTAAATTATCAAAAGCAGAAGCTCATTACAATAAAGTTGAGAAACTGAACCCACCGGAGCTAGATGTGTTTTAGCCTTACCTCAGGCTCCTCTTCAGTCTGGTTATGGGAGTGGATAAAGGTTCAAACTAGCTCGTCTCATTCATGCTAGCTGGGCCATCTCTAATCCTAATGCAACAAACTACTGTAGCAGCTCCCACAACCAAGCTATCAACATGACCTTGTCATTTCAATTTTTCGCACATATTCTTTGCTTTCGCTCCATGTTTGTGTACCGTATCACACTAAAATCTCATCTCTCCAGCCTACTGCCAAGGGCTACTAATCTGTAATACAACTTACTCTGAGAAGTGTCAAGCAGGATGAAAAAGGTAAAACTCACAGAAGAGAAGCTTGAGTTGGCCATCTCCTCTTCCATGAAACTCTCTCTCACCTGCTCTTTGCTTTGCACCATGCTGCAGTCCAGCTCAGGGCAACAGGGTTTGTCTTTGCCCATTACCTGAGTGACCCACAGGCCATTACATGGGTTCTAAACATGAGAGAAAAGAATGTACTGCAATCAGACATGAAAACCAACAGCAGTACACAGGTTTGTTTTTCTAAAATCCCCTAATCTTCATTTTCTCTTCCTCGTCCCTAATCTGTTCCCATTGTCTGAAAATACAAAAGCCTCAGAGATTTTCCATCTTCTTGTCTTCACAATGACAACAATGCTCATCGAAGGAGGGACAGACATTTAATGTAAACACCTCAACAAATTATTTCCAATTACTCCATTCTAAGGTAATAAAAATATCACTTAGACTATGTGGAGTAGATATAAACAATTAGTGAATTAATGGAACTAATTACTTCCTCACAGGTTTTATACATGCAGAAGGTAAATAAGAAACTAAATTTATCAGAAAATTATTTTTAATTACTTGCTCAGTTTCAGGTATATGTACTCCAAGTCAGTGGTTAGAGCAATATATCAGGCTTCTAGCTCTGCCTGATCCAGCTTCTCCAAACAAAATCTGCCAGAAAAGTGATGACATGTGTCGTAAATATTTTTTCTGAAGCTCACACTGTGATCCATTTAGAGAAGTGAGGGTCTGGTTTATACCCAGAGGCTCTAATTTTTTGACCAATCTAATTTCAGTGGAGAGTAGGTTTTTAAGGATGATTATTCTGCATAGAGAGCATGTTTTATACACGGAATAAACTCTAACGGTGACTTTCTGTGTTGCGGAAAGGGACTTCTGCTTTACTTCTGCCATTTTTCTGAAAGACCAGAAATCTTCTCCTGTGGGTGTGAGAAAACAAAGCTTTCCAAAGTGTTAGATCAGACATGTTTTCATCTCTGCCCATTTTCTCTCACATGAAAGACTTCTGGAGCAAGCAAAGCATGCTTTTGTTGACCAGCAAAGATCAAAAAGGCAGCTTATTTTTGTCCTTCAGCCATTAGACTGATACTCTCAGTTCTGTTAACATTCTGCCCCCATTTGAACTGGACACTTTGGAAGTATCAATAATGCAAGTTGGAGGGCTGCACTAACACTGATCTTGTATTTGCCTCTCCTTCTACAAAATTAAATCAAGTTGAATTCAAAGGAGACACAATCTCAGTCATATAGGCAGAAAATCTACTGTAGCTTTGCAGCAATTCTCAGTGAAATATTTGAAATTATTTATGTTGGCAGCAGTGACTGATCCACATTGAGAGTGCAAAGTTAACAAAATACTTCCACCCTGTGGAGATGTAAACAGAGTGTTGGAAGCCACTCATCATGTCATCCACCTTCTCCCCGCTTCCTTGACAGGCACATCTCCTGAAACAGAATGTTGTTTTACAGGAACAACAGAAAGTGCAAAAGTAACTAATAAAACAGTGACAATCCCACTGTGACCACAAGGACTAGGACCAGTGAGCAGTGCACCTCTATTACTTATGAGTGAAGAGAATATATGTAGCTATCAGATCCCTTTCTTAGCATCGCAGATAGGGTCAAGAATAGATTCTCTAGGAGAGCTCAGACTATTTCTCTGTCTCAGACTATTTCCATGATGAATGTTCTTACAGGATTCAGATGATTCAGTGGATCAAGAACAGAAATGTCAGCTGTGACCGGCTGTGTCAAAAATTGTCGTTCTCTGCTTCAGCTGGCTGCTGTGTACTAGAGTTCAACTACAGCACTCCTAGTAGTTTTGTAATTGGCAGAAGAATTATCCTCAATACATCTGTTGTTGAGTGTGTAGGAATGTTTGCAGGCAAGATGTACATACACACAAAAGGACTGTGTTCAAAACACAGTAAAAAGCAGTAAGTATTTAGCCACGGCTGAGTTCTCTCTAATTTGCACTAAAATAGAAAAGTAACAGCATCTTGCCATGCTGAAATACATTTGATTACAGGATTTCTAAGCTCACAAGCAGCCACATTGCACAACAGATGCCACACTAACTGATATCTGCTGCCCTATGTTGGCGTCCCGAGTAGCTGTCTGTAGTGAGGGAAGCCTTCCACGGCAAATGTGAACTGGTCTGCAAGGTTCTGTCAATTGGTGGGTCAGCGTGGCTGTGGGGACCTGTTTCCTATGCAGAACCCTAATAGCTAAGACCACACTGTCCCTGGGCCCCCAAAAACAGTCTGCAACAGGATCTGATTGTCAAATGCAAAACACAGGAAGCAGTCAGTTGTTCTGCGTTCCTCTCTCCTTCAGAGGCTGGCAATAGTTAAAATTTCAGAAGCCTCCCTGGCCCAGTTGTGCAGGTGTAACTGCCAGTCACTGTGGAGAAAACATACAAGGGATTTTCAAAATCCCTGAGCAAAGCTTTTGCCTAATTTAAATCCAAAAAATCCTGAATTTTTAAAGTTTGAAATTTAACTCAATTTCCAGCTTTTATACACCCTTTAAAGAATCAGGTTTTGCTTCTTCCTGCCCCCACCCCAGGTCTGTCTCTTTCTTGCAATAAGAATGGATGTAAGAATGATGAGACATTTGGTGATATTTTTATCCCAATAATAAAAACTTGTCTCAGTCTTTTACAGTTCCCAAGTGATGCTCACATGCATTTCAGTATCTTCTTATCATTTGCAGTTAGTTTCAGATCTTCCTCTTAGGATAGATTATGCGTGGTCTTTCTTTCCAAACATTTTTTGTAATATTCAATGGCACTGCGGGACTCCATTTGTTTACTTTCTTTTCTAAAGCAGTGGATGGTTCTCCTCAGCAAAGATTTTATAGACAAGTAAAGTAAAACAAGCCTCTTTTCTCCTTGCCTCTCTTCACTCTAAAAAGTGAATAGCTCAGATGTACATTAAGTATTTGAAAGAATAATATAATTTAACCAATATACACTACTTAGTGAGCTAAATTACTTGCTTTCATAGACAGTTGACATTATTTACATTCAGGCTTTTTTGTAGAGAGGCGTTTGAATGACCCTTCAGAATGAATACGCGCAATAGGAACACTCTACCTCTGTCTTTGCACCTACCACTTACTGCATGCCTCTGGTTACCCTTTGTTTTTCAGTCAGGTGTCTACAGCTCTGCAGGAAAAAGATGTCTTTTGGGTTTTGTCAGTGAAATCACTGACTTTAAGACCATGTTCTGTACACAAACGGAACTTGATTCCTTTCACTGATGAAACACATCTAACATACCCTAAACCTGACTGTCAGCTTCTGTACGGGGAGCCAGCCCTTGACAAGGGTGAAGCCAACACTGGGTAATTTCAAGACACACAAGAATAAGCCTCCTTTTTGTTGTGATATCTGATGTGGTTGCAGACATAAAACATTCAGAGACTTAGTTGGTATTTTTTCAGTGAAAAATATTTAAAAATGAAGCTGTAGTTCAGGCAGCTGAACTTGACAACTGCTTACAGAAAGTGAACACAACAAAAATTTCAGAAGTCTCCAGACACTGCAAGACAACATGATCAAATATTTTCTTCCTCTGAAATACAACTTGTTTTACTAATTTTTATTTGACTGTATCTCAATGATATTAGATAGTACAGGGGAAAAAAATATTGTAAGACTATGGAGGGGTATCAGTATGAATTTAAATTAGTAATATCATTATAACATCATGACTTTCAAAGTTATTATGTTTTTAATGGTCCTCTCATTGAACCTTACAAATTTACAGCTTGTTTATGTATTGTTAGATTATCTTTTCTCTATAGACCTGTGAATATTATTCTATGTTATGGACCTACTACAATACAAAATATACATCATCTCAGCACCATTATTTCCCAGTTCATCTCTGCTACAAATCTATTGTCTCTAAGTGGTTCCCCAAAGAGTTAAATGCAAGGACCTTACTTAATAAATATTCTTCAATGAACCAAACCAGATCTAAGGTGATGAAAAGCCCTGAACTGAAAGGGGTTTGCAGGCACTGAATGCCAGAGCTGTGCCCCTATTGGGGCACTGGACCTCAGAATGCCGACCACAAATCTGACAGCTAGCACTAGGCTCAACCACCAGCAGCAGAAAGTGCTCTATAGCCATGGACAACTTAGGACTTTGGGACTGATGGTCTTGAACTATCCATAAGGATATGATAAAGGTTTACAGTCAACTGTATACACCTATACTATGTGTGATGCCTCATCTTTGGTCTCTTCTACCTTTCTCTTTACAATTATATTACCTGACCACAGCAGATACTGCATGACTTCTTTTTGGTACTCAAAGTATCAGCTGAAGGACTTATTTAGCATTTGACGGCATAACCCTTTATTACATTCTCAGAAGAGACATCTATTGTCTTTGTGATTACCATGAAAAAAATATAGCAACTGGCAAAATAAGGCATTCCAAGCCTATAATTGTGGTAGCTTACTTATAACGTTTCCAATTCAAATACAGGTAACATGGAGAATTTCAAATCTAATTGATTTACCTGCAGAAACCTCGTGCTGACTCCTGCTTAGGGGGTGCAAATCTCCCATGAAGAGGAAGGTTAGAATTGAGGGGTGAGGAATGAATGTTTATAGTCCTTAAATATGCCTTAAGAAAAGATTTGCAGAAAAAACTCAACATGATGCTGTCTATCTTCTTAAGAGATACATCTCCCAAGAAACCTCAACTTTGAGTTTAAGATCTCAGAAGAATGTGAGACTATGATAGTCTGTATCTCTGTAGGGACCAATTATTGCTAGATGTGTTTTTTGCACAAGTAGAAATGGCTCAGTTTCAGCATGTGGAAAACCTAAGAAGCTAATCTGTGTGGTGCACCAATTCTGCTTTCAGACACAAGAACACACACAGTTTCTCTGTGTACTCTGTAATGACCTCCAGTATCATGCAGAAATGTAGGGGTGGCTTTTACAAGATATCCAGCAATGCAAGGCTGCTACATATCGGTTAAGATCCAAGCCCTTGCTGTGTGACTTCCACAGTCTTAATGATGTTCTTAATGGCTATGTGGGCTGAAATCTATAATTTCTACATGAGAGCTGAGAGTTGTGGGGGGGGTTTTCTGCTGTTGTTGTGGGGGGGTTTGGAGTTTTTGGTGTTTTTTGGGGGGGTTTTTTGGTTGTTTGTTTTTGGGGTTTTTTTGTGGTTTTGTTTGGTTGGTTGGTTGGTTTTGGGTGTTTTTGTTTGTTTGTTTGTTTTTTAATTAGATAAAGAAAGAAATAATATGCTGGAGTGATTCAGATTGCAGATATAGCTTTTTCATTTTTACAGCACTCAGGTAGTCTACCATGTTTTCTCTTACAGTCTCCAATAAAAGCTATAAGCCAGACTGAATCCCAGATAAACTTGCTTTGGTTCAGAAATATGGGTAAGGGGGAACAGAGACTACAGTAATCATATACAGCTTATCTTGAACTTGAGTGTCCCATCTGGAAAATGAAGAAAATCTTCTTTTACTGTACAAGTCTTAATGTGCTACATACAAGTACCTTTCAGGAAAAGCCTGAGTTCTATTGTCTTTTTTTTGGTAGGCCCATTTAAAGGTATATATTAACTTCTCTCATGTTACAGTTGCTGAATACATTTACAAATCTGCTGGATGTAATACGAAAATGAAGCTAAAGGAAAAGATTAGAATAACATTTTGAGATTCATCTAGTTTAAAAATGACCCTTGTCTCTTCCTGCTTGGCATACAATGTGAAGAAAACTGTATGTAAAGTGTATTTCCTTCTCACTTTATCAAGTCTGTATTATTAAAGTTAAATTATCAGCAGATAAAAGAAACCAAATGAAAAGACTGTTAAAATTATCTAATCACAATTTAAAATTATTAACGAATAAAAATTACTCTGTTGATCCTCTTGGAAAAAAAGTGGCTCAGTTTATAAGTGAAGATTTAGTGGTTCACATGGCATTATTTGTAGCTGCTTTGGGAATTGCATGTTCACTGTTAGAAAACAAACCAGAGCAGGGAATATGACCACACAAACAGAAACATTTTCATTGACCGAGCTTGAACTATCTTGCACCACAGCTCCGTCAGGTGCCAGATTACAACTTAGTTCATTGGTTGCAGGTGTTTTATTTTTTAACTAGTTTCAGGTGTTTTAATTTTTTCAACTTCCCCTTTTACAAGTCTTTTACATCATTTCACTCTAATGATAGGGTTTTGCTTTAACTACTGGATACATCAATTTCACCACAGCTTTTCTTCTTTTTATTTTAACAACTTGAGGACTCATATCACAACTTGAATGTCTCTTTGTTCTTTCAGCCGGATTTAAAGGAAATTGCCTTATGTACTACAGCAGTTTTCAATGTATTAAAAGTTTTAAAAATTGTTAATTATATGAAATATTCTAACAGTTTAAGTTTAAATGATGCAATTAGCCAGTTACAACTGGAACTACTGGGCCTTATTTAAAATAATGAGGTCTGACAGTTATGGAGCCTGAATTATTCATTGATAACTAGCTTTTCCTCTTTTGCAAACCATGGCTAACATTAATAACAGAGGTGTAAGTGGGAGAACAAAAGAGTTTGACATTGGAAATACAAATATAAAAGTTCTAAATTATTCCTAAATTAAAATTACTATACTAGTAATATTTTCCAAAGAAAAATTATTAGGAATAATATTTTTTCATACATTTCAACAGTTGTTTCTGCAAGGAGTCACTGGTTAAAGTAACAGTACTTGATGATTCATCATCCAAGAGAAAATCTTTAAAATGCAGTTAATTTCTCTAACAGTATTATTTTAAAGATGCTATTTTAAAAACAAAATGCAGCACTTTCTGTTGTGATTCCTGTACTTACTACACTTGGAAAAATATATACTAATGACATGGAGCCCTTCCTGAGCTTAAAGGTGTTCTATTTCCTACTGCTCTTAATCTTTCACTGGCCCATACTGCTTTCTCCAAGATTACTCCATCAGGCTTAAAGAAGTTTCTTTATGTAGCACACTGAACACAAATAAAATTTTATTCTTTTAACATAAATACTGAGATTTTCATCTAGTGGCTAATATTTGTTAAAAAGCGTGAATTCTCATGAGCTAGTTGCTTGCTGTAAGCCTAGATGTTTTTCACTACAATTCCTAATACTAAAACAGAATCTCTACATAAACCAACTTAATAACAGTGAACATACCTGTCTCCTAATTACTCAAATGTTCATATGCATCTGGATGTCTTTTATAATTGAAAACAAGAGTTTATGCTCTTGTAATTGAAGTAGAAACTGTTATACATCCTCATTCTTCCACAAAGCAAAGCAAACCAAAGCAAAAAAAAAAAAAATCTGGAACTAGGACATGCTGAAAGAGTGACTCATCTGCAAGTAGGAGTAACTGATCTTTGTCTATGACTCTTCATTACCATAACATTAAATTACCTATGATATCAAAAATAGGGATCTTAAGCAGAAGCATAGACTCAGTTTGAGATGACCTGTTTAGTTACTGCAATCACACGACACATCAGCGTAACTGTTTGGAGATAATTTTGCAACAGACTTTCAGAGTGACATGTATACTTGGCATTTTATAGGAGGCCTAAAGGGGCTGCACCTCCAAATGATGCAATGGTTTCTGTACACCTAACTTTGGATCTTCTGAAGATTGCAGTCTAAATGTGCATTTTAATAAAATGCACTTCTATTATATTGTATTGCTGTACAGTTCCCCAGTGGAGGGAGATCAGAGAGGCTAAGGTCAAAATAAATACTATATAGATATTGAAGTCTGTTCTGTGAGACTTTGAACAGAAGGATTTGAAAGATGACTATTTTTATTAGTGCAGATGCATATAATATAACCTGATTTTTTTTGTGCAAATGTCAATTGCAGTATACATATTGTTCACTGAAGATTATGTCATTGCTCAAGAGGGAGGAGAGTCCCCAAATGAATGATTAATAATCAATGTGTCTGGGTTATTTTATTCCTCAGAAAGAAAGAATGAATTAATGGTGTCTCTCTCAAAAATGGTAAAAAAGGTCCCAGAAATAGGTCACACAAACTACTTCTGTACACAGAGGGGGCCCCTTTGTAAGTGGATTTCCCCAGTTTGAGCACGGAGCCTCACCTTCCTACATTCTAATGGAATTAGGGAGAAAAAGCAATATGGATCACAGTCCTATTAATTTTTCATACAATCATGAAAAACTGAGAGAAAGGGTGGAAAAACACCCAGGAAGAAGGATTTTGAAGGAGGCCCAAGATAATTCCTAAGCATGTACTCTCGCTACAGATGATTCAAAGTCTTCCTTCAACTCTGGGCCAACAGAAGACTTGTGTTCTAGGACAAAGGTAAATCAGGAGTAAGAGGAACAGGGAGCAGCCTCTGAAGAAATCTGTATTCTCTGACACTCAGTGATAAGCTCTCCAACTAGGTGCAAGATGCATTAAATATCTACATGTGTCGTTACATATTTTGTGTATGTTATCCTGAGGCATTGTTCTTTTTGGAAAAATAACACTACTTTGCATTGAAAAACATTAGGTGGAGTCAGTAGAAATATTTGTCAGGACCATATAGTAGTTTGTTTGGGGTTTTTTTCCCCCAAAGGAAGAAGTAGTTTGGTAGAAACAATGGGTTTGTAATTAATCAAACTCTGTTAGTAACAGAGTGGGGAATTACTTTAGATTACTCCCTTGTTATGTTCTAGGTATCAGTTAGATCCGCCTGCAGGTAAGCTTTTGGACTCTTCTTTTTGTCAAATTCCCTGTGTCTTTTCTTAAGGAAACCTGCTAATTTTAAGAGGTCTTTTTCTTTTTCTTTTTTTCTTTCTTCCTTTCTTTTGTTCTTTTTTTTTTCTTTCTTTCCTTTCTTTCTTTTGCTCGTTTTTTCTCTTGTTCTTTCTTTCTTTTTTCTTTCCTTCTTTCTTTCTTTCCTTCCTTCCTTCTTTCCTTCTCTCTCTCTTCTTCCTTCCTTCCTTCCCTTTCCTTCCTTCCTTCCCTTTCCTTTCTTTCTTCTTTTCTTTAATTTCTTTTTTTTTTCTTTCTTTTTTCTTCTTTTTTATCCCTTTACTGGTGCTGCTACTCCCTAGATGCAATCACAAAAAAAACAAACCCGAGACACTGAAGTGCAGATATTCAAAAGCACCGACAATTTTATGCTAATGAACGAACTATCTAGTAATACAGTACTTCACTTGTTGTGCCCTCCTGGTGGTAGCACAAGATAAATCCAACAGTGTGTTTAATTAACTAAAAAAAGCAGAAACAAATCTCCATGGGTTAATAATATTTATGGCCTAAAAATGGACAAACTAAAGAAAGGGAGTAAATTATGTAGTACAATTCAGAGAAAAATGTAATTAAAATAAAATTCTCATGTATTCCAGAAAGTGCATCTATAAAGACATGTGCAAGCAAGACACATACCTGCTTGAGACAAAGCACTAAAATTAAGGTCATCACTGAGGAGCTGGAAAAAATATTTTTCTAATTATAAAAAAGAATGAAGGCAAACTTCTCAGGAAGAAATGTTGGATCTTATTGTCCATACGGGAATTGTGTCTTTTTTAATCTGTAAAACGCATGGTATCAGATGGTGACTGAACCTTAATTCAAGTAGCTCAACAACATGAATAAGAAAATGCCAGGTCCATTTAACTGTGTCCTTTGTCAAATGCCAATAGAGATAGTGACTTTTTATAAATATCCAGTAGTTAAAAATATAAAACACTGTAAGTAGATAAGACTACTTGGGTTGCACTAACGTGAGGTCATTTCACACCTTTATGATTCCTATTCTCTGGCTGGAGGCACACATCTTGTCCTGTCCCTCAAAATAGCCTGTGGGTCTGGAGACTTCTTAGAAAGAAGTTGGCACAGGCCTACACCAAAGGAGACCCCAGAAAAAGCATCAGTTTCACATCACTGTGCTAGTTCCAAGGGGGCTTTGGAAATTTAGCTCTGTGGAATATAGAGATGCGCTCTCAATAACATAGCTGAGCTGTGGACTCTTTCATGGGTTTTCCATATGAAACATTCCTTATGGGGTCCTTCTGAGCCAAGAAGCCATGTACAGCTCTAAGCCTCAGCCATGCACCATCCAGCAGAAATACTTCTGCAGCAATAAATAGCTGAGGCTGGTGTTACTGAAACCTTTACTTGCACCTGTGAGACTTTCTCTTTCATCGAATTATTTCAGTTTAATTGAGAAATCTATATTCACACAGGGGGCATTAGCATTCTGGGATTAAAATTATGGGTGTTTCCACAGGTCTATCTGTATGATGGACTGAAGATTGAATTTTCCTCAGTTATGCAAGTGTACATAGAGGGATGACGATACATCATGTTTACAGTTTGCCTTGACCACACATGCACACTCTGTGAAGTACTAAGCAGTTCTGACTCTTTGTAACTTGTCCCCTTCCTGATCTTGAATCTTTTATATCACCTTTAGAGTGCTGGGTCTTGATATTACTGCAGTGTTGTCTGATTCAGGATTTACAATATTTATTGACAACAGGAAAACACAATCCCCTCATATCTATATAACTTTTCAAATCCTAATGCTGACCATGATCTCATTACCCATTGCTCAATGTCTAAACCTTGCTGTTTAAGTCAAATAGACATTTCAGGATGATATGCAAAAAGATTTGTTAACATTACGAGATCGTTTCACTGCAATGAATTTAAAACAGAGAATATTTACTGATGTGTCACTACATCACACATACACACTGTCGTTTGTAAAACCTACGAGGTATTACAAGGTCCATGGTAAGATAACCTCTTGAACAAAAAAACGATGAACTGTGCCTATTCAGAAAAAAACCCCAGTACTCATGAAAAAATACAGAGAATTACAAGAAATATTTTAACAGTCATCAGTCTAGCTTAAATTTCTGACACACTTCATTAGTGTGCCCATTGCCTTATATTCTGATCACCACCCTCAGGTGTGAGAAGCACAGCATCGTATGATGGCACATCTCTACTGAGGGCTGGGAGCAGGGAGTTTCCCTTCACAGACTGCACACCTGGACAAGTGGTGGGTAAGTAGGACTTGTCTGGAGGGGCAGAAATCTGCAGAGATGCCCCTGTAAGGCAAATAATGTAGGCAGTTGCTTGGCAGCTCCCTCTGTCCCTGCTGCAACAGGCTCAGTAGGCCTGCCTCAGAACTGCACTGTCTCCACACCACCATCATCTCTTCCTGCGTGGAGAACCCAGCCATCTCCAGCTGATACCCAGGTGCTTGGAGGATGCTTTCCTCACCTGCCTTTATTTTTGAAAGCCACTGCTGGGACTTGCAGACAGATCCCCAGCCAACTCCATGATCCATGTCTTTCTCTCCTTCCTTGCCGACAAAGAGGGACAGAGCTGCATAAAGAAGGGGGCAGATAAATGGGTAAAAAATTTATAGAAATGAGCAGACCACTCTATGAACATCGATAGTCTAACAATCTTCATTTCCCTTGCCCCTAAAGACAAAATGGCCCAGAACCATCAGATTCTCTCTAGTTTTATAACACAAATCATAGTTTGCTTCAGTTTAAAAAGTTAACTTCAGGTAAGTGTCATAATTTATCTCCATGCATGGCATGGACAAGACAGCACACTAGTTTTGCTGAAATTACTGTTTATGTACCTGGAAACCACAGAAAAATGCACATATATGGAAGCGATAAATGTAGAAGCTCCTCTACATTAAATGTCTCTTTGCATTTTCCACTGCTCATGCAAAATTATTTATGTCAATATTTTAATTTCAGTCAGGAGGGATGGAATCAAAAAAAGAGTGACACCCAGGAAAATTGTTGTCAGCAAACTGATGACTACATTCCATAATTAAGGAATAATATAAGGAAGGAAGAAGCTTGATATAAATGCTGTTGTATTTTTGTGAGGTTGGTGTTAAAGAATCAAGGATAAGAAGACATATTAAGACATAAATATTACAATATTTTTCATTGTATACTATTGTAAGATGCATTATATACATAAATGATCATTTCTGTAATCATAAAAATATTAATGCAGCAGCTAATAAATAAAATAAGCACCAAAGGACAAGAATATGACCTTAAAATCCTTACTCAGCTGCCCTATTAACTTTCTGAACACCACTGAAAGTGTGTGTCAGCTGCTTAAATTAAAGGGAGAGTAATTAAAATTACACAAATAATAGGTGACTGGGGTCAGTCTCCATCACCCTATCTCCTATATTTCAAAGTATTTTACATTTTTTCCATCAATATGCAATCTTAATTTTCCTTACACATCTCTCAGATACTCTTGGTTTAAAAACAACTTACCATAAGAAGCAGAGCTTTTGACTGATGGCCTGAGCACAGGTTTTGGGGCCATACCATTAAATCCCTTCCCACAGCATAACAGATTAGTTGATTTCTCAATATCTTTGAATATGAATGTACTTTGTCATCTTTCTTTTCTAAAAAGCCCTTTTAATAGGAAAAAAAGGAAAATAAAAAAGAAAAAAAAATCAGATTTATATTTCAGATCTACACTTGAAATCCCCTTTCCTGTGAAGATGGCTTGCATTCAGCAAATCAGCAAAAAAGTTACATTCCTATACTCTGGAAAATTAATAGTAATTGGTAGAATAGAGTGTGTCTCAAAAATAATCCAGATATTTTGTATTTTTACTGTAATGAAAGTAATAATATTAAAAATCATAATAATAAATGAAAAAAAGTGTGACTGGGAATTGAACGAGACAAGAGAAACCCAAATGGCAGCAGGGTCCTGACCAGAAGTAGTTTTTTTCTCAGAAAACATTGAGAGTCTTCTCTTAATACCAGAGCAGCATTTTACTGTCTTTGCTGGAAGTTATTGTACAGGTATAAATTATCTAATAATAATCATGCTGACAATTTATAGGTATTCTAGCAGTGTCCATCAAAAAGGATTTTGAGGGCATGGTGTAAGCACAGCACCTAATGCAGGTCTTTAGAAAGTCTTAGAATGAAAGAAATGAGTGGAGCTATTTTGTGCTGTTAATAAAATATATTGATAAGGTAAAGAGGAAAACATGAACATAGGTATCTGTCTTCTTGGTAGAGGCATTCTACAGCCTGCAGAGGCAGGAGGAGGAGAGGGAAAGGGGCTTGCAGCTTCAGGAAGCCCAGTGCACACATGGGTTTCGCGGGTGCTCACATCAGTTCTGTGCCATTTGCGTCGTGTGCAAGTCCAATCCCCTGCAATAACTGCATGGGTTTACAGAAAACATAAATAGGGAAGGAACAAACACTGGAATATGAAGCTATTATTATTAGTTTCAGTGTATATAAGTACTTAAAGCCTTTGCAGTATCATAGTGACTTGTTAGAGCTAACAATGCATATTTACCTAGTTTTAGTGATCTCAGTCCTACTAAACTTGCTTCATAGCCCCCTCTGCATGATGAAACCTCTTAATAAAATAAAATTCACTCTTCATTGAATAGTAATAATTATTTTTCCAAGCAATTTAGCAGAATTGAAAGTATTCAGTTTTCTTCCTCTGTAATCCCACCTGTGCAGGTCAACATGTTTTCTGTTGAGGGGGCACTATGCTCTGGCTTAGGTATGTATGTGTTCATAAGGCTCTGATTTCAGTGGAAACTCCTGAGACTTACACTGAAGTCCTGCTGTTACGGTTATTAATGTTGTAGCTCTAGAGAGCCATACAGGACATTTGCTGTAATAGACCTGAGGGTAAGCCCAACTCTTTCATCTGGAAGGGGTATTTTGATCAATGGATGAATATGAATGATTCATAAATGAACCCTGAATGAGTAGAAAATGAATTCTTACATAATACTGGCATAGGAGTCAGAGAAATATGGGTGAACACAAGTAGAAGTTGGCAGAACGGGCTTTAGCAGTCTCATATCTGCTCTCACAGACTACAGCTCTTGACTTGGCTTTCTTCCTTGAGCTTTATCAGGCACAAGCTCATCCAAACTGGAAGTTTTTCCTCAGAAGTTACATAGCAATAAATCAGGGCATACCAAAAAATAACCAAAATAAGACATCCACAAAACCAAACCAGTTTTGAAAAAGGCAGGGTGCCACAATGTATGACTACTTTATACTTCATAGCTACCCAAGTAGGCAAAATATCTTTAGCTCTGGTAAAATGCAAGGGAGCATGGTGTATATATTTAACATACCAATACTATTTACTATGCTTCCAAGGCTTTGGACTATGGTAAAATCTACTGAGACTGAAGATCTCCAACAGAGATGGCACAAAATAAGATTAGTTTAAATCAAACCATACAGACTAAACCATTCTACATTTCTCTCCCCTTCTTTCCATCTCTGAAATTCTCCTTTACTAGCAGCTCCATGGAAATTTTATTCCATTATATTGAATTCAGAAAGGATTCAGATATGTACTTAACCACTAGAGACAATGAGGTGCCATTCCCTTTTAGAGAAAACTGAGAAATGTACAATTCTGCCGCATGACAGACCCAGAGCAAAGTAAACCTCCCTCCAAACCATGTCTTCTCCTCGGAAAAGAAATTAGTGGCTAAAATATACTCCCTCCCTATACCTCATACCTTGCTAGATGAGAACATTTCAATATAGAGTTGCTGCTGTGGAGGGTGGCTACTTGTGAGTGGGCCCTTGGATGTGCATACCTGGAGGTCACATAGAGCCATCAGCATCCAGTTACCTTCTGCACAGACATTCTGCATGGGGAATGCCAGCAGCTGAATGGCAGGGCACTGACTGACAGATCATCTTTGGTTAGTTCTGTGCTCTACAGTTGAACTCTGGAGGCTTTCTTGAGTGTTAAATTTCTTTCTTCAGGTGATTAAGGAGATCTAGTCAATTTATTCTTCAAATATATTGTATGGATGCTAAGTGAGCTAATAAAAAAAGAAGATCAATCTATCTCTCTCCTGACTTGTCCTGTTTTCCTTATATTTTTGTCATTTCTCAGTAAAACTGAAGACAGATGGGAAATGTAGTTTCTTACAAAGTCATTGCTGGTTAGAATGTCACTGAACTTGAAAAGACTTTATTGCAGTCCTCCTAGAAATTGTCTGTCTTCAATGTTTTCCTACCCACCACCTTTTTGTGATGACCGAATTTAGGAGGAAATTCTCATTTTAAGCAGTCTATTTTTACAGCAACTTATCAAACAGTGGCCTTTAGCTGTTGTTCTGTGACAGCCACTCTATTAAAATCCTGATGTAAACAAGTGGAGAAGGTGAACTAGAAGTGCAGATATTTGCACAGCATTACTGTCAGGTAAAATTTTAAAGATAGGTTTTATGAACCCATTATTTGCAGTCAAGGCTTTTGACTACAGCTTCTGAAATCATTTAAGTAGACAAAGTGTTTTGTCAAAACATACTGCTGGGAGTCAGTATGTAGCTTCTTTTTATGTAATTTAATTTGGTTCTGTTGTTTGCATGAAAGTGGGATATCTAGCTGGGCAACAATAGTGGTGCTGTGTACAATCACAATATGGTGAATTTCTAGTGTAATTAACGTTAAATGCCTTTTGTTTTCATTTAGTGCTTAATGCTTGCATAATTACAGTGTACATACAGACCTACCAGGGAATATGCTTGAAGGCTTTTAAATTCAAACAACAAAGTCCAAAGATTTTATAGTTCTCTTCTTTGGAGTGGTATATGCACAAGAAGGTATACCCATTTTAAAAACACATGGCCTGTAAAGTTTTCTTGACGTAGCCTTTGAAAGAAGTGGGCACTTTAAAGAGGCAGAGCTGTTGTTGGCCTTTTAGCTCTGAGCCTTGTGTCCGAGGTGATGCTGAATAGGACTGCCCTATGACAGGCTGGCTTGCTGTGGTCCCCAGGCAGTCATGTAAAGTCAGCATTAGAGCAAGGTATGTGTTAGCCAACCTTCCACTATGCCAGAACACCACTTTCTGTGTCCTGAGATTCTCTGCAGATGAGGCACCTTTTGAAGAACACAGCCTAACTGTTCACCAGATATTCACTCACACAGTTAAAAGACTTTCCGGTAGTTCCTCTACTTCACCTGGAGCAACATCAGGCACAGAACATCACCCAAACCTGTTGGCTGGGGTTTTCCTGAGGTACCAAGCAGTGCCATGGAGTTTGTGTGGTCTGGCATAATTTCATATGAGCATTTCCTATCAGCATTTTGGCAAAGTCACACCTTACAGCATTTTTTAACTGCATATTGAATAGAACCAGTACTTCTCAAATGTACTTTGAGAAAGTTGGGAAAAGTTGGAAATGTAACAGTTCCAAATATAATTTCCAAACATTCTTAGCTACTATTGTCAGTAGAAACAGTGATGACAGGAAGAGAAGACATTTAGCTTCTCTCACAGTATTAACATCCCACTTCGATGTATCTTGTGTACAATTACATGTATACTATAGTTTGGGAACCTCTAATCAAATAAAACACATGGTAAACAGTAAGATAAAGTACAAAAGCAGCAGGACATGGGGACCAGATCTTCTCCATTAGCATACTGGCAGAACAGTAGTAGATAGATGGAGAAATCTCAGGAGATATGAGAAAAGGAAAGCATTTTTCAGGCAGTAGCAATTGTGATCATAAAGAGGGAAAGATAATCAGAAAAAAAAGTTGTCAGATAAAAGGACAATAGGTGCAGTAAGATTATAAGTCTTTCAGCGATTCCGTTCCATCCAGCTCTTCCCTTTGTAAGTTCATTTTGATCTGCTATGCATCAAAGCCAGATCAATTGTGAAAAATGCTCAGGTATCCTTTGCCCAAACATAATCCTACATCTCTGCACATAAATCAGATCAATAAATTAGTTATTACATAGGATATGGATTGAGAAAGCCAACAAATGAAAGAAAACCACAATCACCAATGTATTGTTGCCTACACAACCATGTAATACCACAGTAGCTGTGTCAATTAAGAAAGTGATGAGAACAGTCTTCTACTGAGTACAAATTTTATTTGAAGATAAATTCTTCCTTAGAGTAGCATGTCCCTGCAAAACTGATGCATTTATAGCAGTACACCCCAGACTAATATTGTAATAAGACTCCAAAAACCTCTTCCATGCATCGCTTGAGCCACACAGTTGTAAATTTCATGTATTAGTAGTTCCAAATTTCAATCCAGCTTTCACTTTCTTTCAGAATTAGTCCTGGTTGTACCGTTTAATCAGCACCATTTTCTAAGCCAATTACTTGGAGCAATATCACCGCTGGTACTATACCAGCCTCAAGTCCTGTTCTGCCACAGCTGCAAAAGGGGCAGTGAAATGGCATGATACCAGCTCTCTTTGGCCCTGATCCAGCAAAGCACTTAAACACCTGTTCAACTCAAAGTATATGAGTAATCCCAGAGAAGACAAGATGATAAATTCTTTGAACCAGTACCTGCTTAGATTCATAGACTGTGAAAACAGAAGGGAACATCTAAACATCTTGTCTGACCTCCTGTATACCACAGGATTTCTTTGAATTCAGTCTTGCTCAGGCTTTCCTTTCTTTCAGAAGAAAACATCCAGCTCTAATGTCTAAATTTTCAGAGATGGAGAAATTATCGCTGTCATGCATAAATTGTTCCAATTATTAACAATCCTCAGCAGGACAAATTTGTACATTTTTTTCAATCAAAACTTTATGAGATCTTTTGGATTCACAAAGTATTGTTTTGTTTTAATTAATTGGAATGAAGAGGCATGTATTATCACATTTCTCTTTTTGTATAGATGCTTATAGACCACAATTAGCCCTTCATTTTTACTTTGACAAATTGATAGGCAGTGTTCTCCAGGTTTCTCAACAGACAGCAGATTATTTGGCCTTTAATCATGCTCCTGTCTCCTATCAGACTCCTCTTGTATTGTTCTTCATCTCTACAAGTCTGGTTTCTGGAAAAAGAATAGTATTTCAGGAGATGTCATTGCTCACCACAGAGACAATAGAGATTCCTACTTGTAGTCACTTTTTTACCTCACCAGGGGTATGATAGGACTTTTGACTTCATGGCCACACTGAAATTTTACACAGAACCATTCTTCACCTGCCAGTCCTTTCAGGGTTATTGTTTTCTATGATAAATGCAATCTTCTTTAAGTGACCTCCCACATTCCACGGTTTTTCCTCAGTTTATGAATTTACCCTCTTTGAAATGCATAGTTTGATTGTGCCCAACTTAATTATGACCAAAGTACTCCACAACAATTTTCATTATTTCATTATTATTTTATTTCTTCATCTCTTACTTACATGTTCTATTCACAGTCTTAGTGCTTTCTACAACTTTTTGTGACTCTTTATTTTTCACATCATGAATTAAGATACCAAAGTATCTTAATTATCTTCAAGTAGTAAGATTAACAACAGATTAGAAGTGTTCATACTCAATGGATGATCCAGCGTTTCCAACTACATTTTGAGACCAGCATCATATTCAACCAGTTTAATATGTACTATATTGATTTTGTAATATTTGCATTTTGTAATAAAATGTTGGGTGATATTAAATCAGAGCACTGCATATAAAAACTATGATTTCTCCCTATATATGTATAACATGCTAAGGTTTTCATAAAAAGATATCAAGTTATTCTGATGAGATCTAGGTTTCATTAACCCTTATTGATCGGCTTAAATTATGTCATTCTCCTTGCATAATGTTGCAATCTCAATATCACTATTATTTGCTTGTAATATCTACACAAAATTGTCCACATGGAGTTCCAAAATAAAACAAAATATTTCTTAAAAATTATTACTGCTATTTAAACAGTTTTTGGTAGAAACTTAGAGAGCAAAGAAGGAGATCCAATGCTGTGAAGCGAGAGGCCATGGGCTAAAGATCAGTCTTGAGAAGTTTAACTTCCCAGAGGTAAGCAGAAGTTTAAAAGGAAAAATCCCAGAGGAAATAAAATAAAAAAAAAAATAAAAAAAAAAGCTCTTTCTACAGTAGAAAAGAAAAGATTAAAAAGAAACTGTTTTAATGAAGACTGAACAAGGGAGAAGAGAGGAAAAAAGTCAGTTATCAGAGATGCTTGAAAAGAAAGACCATAATACAAAGCAGAGAGGAGTTGCTAGGGATGACAGCAGTAAATTCAAGGTATTTGTAATGCTAAATGAAAGATTCCAACTTGAAGGATGACTGACAGAAAGCAGCACATGAGAGCAAGGCACTAGCCTTGTGTAAGCACTGTTTCTGTGTAACTAAATAGTAATGATAGTTAATCGTGGGTTTACACAGGAAGAGAAGAAGCCTTAGCACATACTAAGTCTGATCTCATAAAATCCTTCCACGTACATAAGTCAATTCATGTACCATTTCAGCAGCCTTTCATGCACTCTACAAGAGACTAATAAGAAGCAATGCCACAACTGACTGGTGCTGTTGCCAAACACAGAAAAATACTGGAAGCTGGCATGGTGAGGACATATTCAGCTAAACCTGATTTCTCTTTTCCTACTGAAGAGTACTTAAAAAAAGAAGAAAAAAAGAGGTAGTCTTTGGAGAAGGATAGTTTTAACAGTTTTAACAAGATCTTTCTGTTTGCTCCATCCCCCTGTGAGGGTTCAGAGCACTGGAATTTCTGCAGGCCTCTGTTTGAAAATAAGGGGCTAATGAAAAGGTACGTGCATGGCTTGCTACCCTAAACTAGTCCTCCTAGAATATCCTGGGATTTGCCAAAGCACTAAATGACGTTGACATAGAACACTTTAAGGGAAAAGTCACCTTTTATTCTTTGCTTTTCAGTATTTAGAAATGTAGCTTCAGTTTCCTTTGTGTTTTTTGTATAAAGGAAATTCATTTTGAATAGAGATGGGTCCATTTCTTTAGGTTTGATCTCAATGGATACTGAAGCTGGACCGCTGCGCCTTCCAACTCTTGCAATTTCTGGGGAAAGAGAGGGCAGACAGGTTTAGATGAAGAGGACAGAGGAACAGTAAAAAGGAAATATTTAACATGGAGAAGAATCTCAATTGCTGAGAGGAACAGAGTTAATGTAAGGCCTAACTATTTCTCTGGGAAGTATGTACAATTAGAACTTTTGCTAACATGCTACACTGTCTAATTTATTTTCAAGTCCACCAAATTCCATGGTGTAGTGAAATTTCCTCATGGCCATTTTAATCCATGAATCTATTCTGTGCTCCATGAAGGTCAACCTGTTTAGACACCCCGATGTAAGCAGGCCTTTGCAGACATAGGGTTCCAGGGAATAATGCTGCTTAGTGGAGAAGTGGGTCCTCGGAGGTCACAGGTAAGACTCATTTTGCTTATATCAGCTCTGACTTTAGATGGTTTTTTTTAGTCATAATAGTTTTTCTAATACATGGTAGAAGCACAAAAAGCCACTGCTGTTCAGAGAAGTTCTGCATGCGCTCAGACACCTTTTCTTTCTCTGCTTTGGATCTCTTCCTTCCCCGGTGGTAAAGCATAGTGGGGAATCCTATGATGATAGAAGCAGTCGATACCTTTGTAAGAACAGAGAGCTGTCTTTAGCACATGTGTGCCTTTGGTTCAATAAACAACTAGGTTTGCACCTAATTTTCCACTGAATGATCTAATACCAGCAGAGAACATTTGCAGCATGGCACAATGCTAATCTTTTCAGCTGCCATTTTCTTGACTGTAGTGAGGCTTTTTCTTCCTTCTTGTGCAGAAAGCAAGGGGATTCTATCATCTGTGATTTAAACTAAGTAATAGGGTTTTTTAAGGTAAATTATTTTCTACTAGGCTCAACTATTTGATATCTAAATAAAGAAAATAATTTAGCCCACAATAAAGAGAAGAGGGGAAAGTTTTGGGAAGGTTTGGGAAGGCTTGGGAAGGGAAAGTTTGGGAAGATTTGGGAAGGGAAAGTTTGGGAAGGAAAGGTTTGGTAAGGGAAGGGAAGATTTGGTAAGGGAAGGTTTGGGAAGGTTTGGGAAAGTTTGGGAAGGTTTGGGAAGGTTTGGGAAGGTTTGGGAAGGGAAGGTTTGGGAAGGGAAGGTTTGGGAAGG